>NC_089841.1:52715676-53315676 GCF_035609145.1 Eleutherodactylus coqui
GAACTCTGTGAGAAAAACGGTATCAAACGAAAAGTTTAGGATAATTCATGGGGCAGTTTATGGGTTTGACAAACCACAGAACCCTAATGGCCCAACAAGGCTACAGGCATGCCCTAGGTGTGACCTGCCCAACTCTGATTTTCTATGCAGTATCTGGAAATGCCCGAGGATTAATAAATACTGGATGGGGATCCAAAAACTGGTGCAGGACATTGGGGGTCTGACTCTACAGCTGACACCACAAGCATTTATACTCCATCAGCTGCCAAAACAGGTGAGAAAAGCTAACATGACTCATACCATTCCCTGGATTGGCAAGAGGTGCCTCCTGAGCAATTGGTTGCTATCAAACCCCCCGGGAATAAGCGATGTCATACAACAGCTAAAACATCTCCAGAAAATGGAGAGAGTCGAGATTGAGCGACGGATGGAATCTCAATCCCCAAAATTGTTCAATAAGTGGAGGGAGTTTATGGAGATTTTCCTTAGTCCCAATGAAATTAAGGAATGTATGAATCAGTTCATTACTATGACTTGGTACTATAGCCAAGATGATATGAACCAGCTGGGAAATTGGAAGATGACGTGACTGGTCGTGGCAGGGAAGTAGTTGCCGGGAAGCTATACCGCGGGTTAGTTAGCGTTTACTAAATAAGAGTTAGATTGTTTGTTCTATACTTTCGATGAATATTAGGATATTCAAGGAAAAGCGAATGATAAAATAATGGAAGACATAAGTATGAGCTGGATTTCTTTTATTTGTAGAAGCTACAACAACAATAATTGTTAAATTTGAGAATGCGACTGAATACTGGAATCCCTTTGTAAAGATAACACGTTTTACGTTTTTATCTGTGGATTTTCTACATTGTCCGCTCATGTATGTATTTCATGAAAATTTCAATAAAAAAAGAGTTCAAAAATAAATAAATAAATAAATAAGTCACCAGAAAATAGTAGATATGTTCAGGGCTGCCAATGAGTCTGCTTACCCACTAGCTCCTATGGGAGGGACGAAAAGTGGCGGGACGGGGGGCAGAGGTGACTGGTAAACTGGCAGGACCTATATGGAGGATGGAGACGATAGGTGGGCAGGGGTTCTGTAGTGGGCAAAGGGGAGACTAGATTGCATAGAGGGCTGTGGGCAAGAGGTGGGCAAGAGGAAGACGGGGAGAGATGCACCTTACAGAGCCTCTGTGATTGGGCAACGAGAAACTGTAGATGTGTTGGGGCCAGAAGCGTAACTTGAAGCTCCTGGGCCCCAATGCAAAATCTGGAACGGGGCCCCCAACTATAATGCTTTATTCATAGTACTGGGCTCTCTATATGGAAAAGAGAGGCTTTATGGGCCCTCTAAGGCTCCTGGGCCCGGGTGCAACCACATCCCCTGCATCCTCTATAGTTACGCCCCTGGTTGGGGTTCTTTCGGGACATAAAACAATCATTGAACTGAAGCTGCTGCCAGATCTCAAAATCACTCAGACCCCCAAATTAATTTAGACACCAAACCAGATCAACATGTACCTACCGCTCCCTGCTCACGCCCCTGACACTAGAACACTGCTCACAATGCCTTGACATGACCAACATCAAGACCTTATGAGCCGGCCCCCAGTTACCTTGGAGAAAGGAACGTTTCCCATTACGTAGCATCAGCCTTTTCTTTTTCAAAACTCTCACCAGGATACTACTGACAAGATTTTAGTAAACTCCCAAAATAACTAAAATGTGACAGCCTTGGCAAGCCTGTCTTATCTTTTTGTGACCGACTCATGATGACTGGGCCCTGATGACAGCGCTCCATATATTGTCACTATATTTCCATAATATGCCTGGATTGTGCCACACAGGTACCCAGAAAGTAGTTTTGTACTATGCTAAAGCAAACAGTACATACCATGTGCAGAATATGTTGCGCAATACTCAGGGAGTGTGAATAGTGCCATACAGTGCTCAGAAGCACAATATACTGTAAATAACACAATATTACACAATGCCCAAACATAAAGTGCAATGCACCATAAGTGACCTATAGTGCCCTATCAGTTTTCATATAGTGCCACACAGTACCCCAGTAGCCCCATAGTGCCATTCAACTCCTTCCTGAGGCCTCATCTGGCCTATTGGAATGCACGGGTTGCAGTGCTCTTGGGGCCCATAATTTGTATACTGAAATAGCTATAACTAAGACATTGCTGAATAGAGTTTTTGAAAACTTGATAGACTATCTGCTGATTTTGTTTAATTCTAAAGGGAAACCACCCTTAAAAACGGGGAGCGACCTTATAAAAAGGAAAGTTGGATGGGACATTAACTCTAGAATCATATAGTATGTGGTCAACTATATAACCTTCTAGAGCATTTTTGAATAAAAATCAACAAAAAGTTTTACAAGCTGAAGTAGAGGCCTCAAAGACCAGGAAAACATTGTTCACCACTTCAACTGACTTCAGAATAATGGAAAGTTTTTTCTGCTTCTGCTTTTAGGGATAAATATAGATGTAGTAGGTACCACATTGTCATTCACATTCAATAGCCTATGTCAGCAACACACCAGGGTAACCTTAGCAGGTGTCAGTCAATTTCACCATCATGTTCATATCTGGAAATTTCAGATTTGATGCTTTTAAAAGGCAAATCTAAAGAAGTTAAAGAGAAAAAAATTAGTTTAAGATTTGCTGACAACAATGCTGGACTTGGTGTGGACATCTGAAACATGCACCAGGTGAAACCATCCATCAAAAGGAACCATCCAACCTAAGCCTAGCCCAGATTGTAAGGTCCTGAAACATACAGGTCTCCAAACATCTGAGAGATTTGCAAAAATACCTGTCTATCTCCTCCTGGTCCTCTTTTCCTTGGCTGAGGATTGGACGACATCAGGTTTATATAGACTTAGTCTGAAGGTGGATTCTCTGTGTATTCCAACCTTTGCTTAACAAGCATGGAATGGTTATCCAACTCCTCATGGGACCTCTAAACCCAGTGGGCCTTGGAGTATGTCTGGTTTACCTGCTGTGGATGCCGATGTTGTCCACTGCACAGTGGCGAAAGGTTTCTGCTGCAACAAATTGCTAACCCAAGGCAGTCCAGTGATAGCCCCAAGAAATTTGGCATCATACTAAGGACTGCTTGCCTTATAACCTGGTCATAGGCCAAATCAAGACTAACGGATAGTGTGCTGGAATTGAAGGAAGTTGAAGGCTTTACTACAGGTGGTCACTGTAAGAATACCAGAGTAGGTATTAACCCTCTTCTTGCAAGTCGTAATGGTGCAGTTGACACCCAGTGGGCAAAGTGACTAAAATGTAATTTGAGTGTCCCTATTCAACTTGAATATGTCCTGTACAACTAGTCATAGTCAAGTGGCATCCTGAAATATCTTTAATCATATAATGGACTTTGCACTTGAATTGTGTTGACTACACATTGTTCAGGGTTCAATTTCAAAATTGATACGCAAGTGTAAGCAGTGTTCACACTGAATGTATACAATTATCAGGGATGAGGATTAAAGGTCCCAGTGGTCACGAGGACCCTCAGAGGTGCCAGGACATCAACATACAAAAGGCTGATGCAATCCTGAGAATAATGCCCAGGCGGGAACTGCTGTCGGATAGCTTCTCTTAGACCCACAGTGGCACAGGAGGTTCAAACAAGAGCAGTCCGTCATCTTGGGTGCAACCCAAACTTGTGAAGGATTGGTGGTCTGGTACACAGTCTTCTAGGCCCTAACAAGGGACTGACTATAATTCAGCAATTTTTTACATGCACTAGCAATGAAGATGGCTAAGAAAGGAGGGTAAAATAGATTTATCCTAGGGCACAGTATGCATGTTTAAGAGGAGTTGTCCAATTTAGAAAATCCATTTTCATACACCCTATTCGTTAATTTTGAGTTAAGGGGTATTCTAGTGATTCAAAGTGAAAGTTATATACTTCATAAGGCGATAACATGTAATTTTGCAATATAATGTTATAACTTGTTTTGCCAATTTGCAGAGATCTTCCTTTACTAGTGATCTCCCTCCCCACTTCCCCTTAGTTGGGTATCCCATGTTTACGACCTGTATATTCCATTGTTTAACTGGTCAGACATGTGCAGTGTCTTCACTCTCTGTAATGACGACACAATGTGTATGGTTGTGAATGCACCCTCGTCAGTAACTGGCAGTGGAGCAGTATTGGGAGATGTAGTTTTTGCACTCCTTGGCAATTTGACGATTTAGATGGATGTTTGGAATAGTGACAATTTTGCCCAGTCTCTAGAATACCCCTTAACCCTTTGCAATCCAATTTTGGATTCAGGGTTTCCTAGGGGGCCTTCTCTTTCTGCCATTATACAATGATGCCATCTGCTGGCTAGAGCCAGTACTGCGGTATGTGACATGCTGGAGAGGTCCCCGAAAACAGAGCGGCCAGAAATATACAGTAAGAATACCCTGCTGGACGTCTTCCAACTTCAGAGCTGTACAGCCTTCAATCAGAATGTCTTTAGACGTCAGACAGTGGATTGGAAAGGGTTAATAGGTCAAAATCCTCTGTTCAGGATCCTTCTCACTTGACCAAAACAGACAACAATAATAAAGAGAATCTCTTTTTCTCTGGAGGACCTGTCATGTCCTGAATTACATAGTCAACCTATTGATATGAATTGACACTGTGTAATGCTATATTTCTCCTGTGGGGGCACCGCAGGGAAATGAAACACTTACTGCAAGATTACTGCTTATTATTAAAAAAACTTTTCTAATAACCATGTTAACATACCCACAACTAAGTAAACAGAGCCAATATTATAAGTAACATTACTGGAAACATTTTAAGAACCCATTTTAATTGTTTACAAAAATAAAAGTTATTATTATTAGCTGATAAATAAGCCAAGTTATTTTTGCCCTGCTGACCTAAATCTTATTTGTCTTTAATTCCTTGGCTATGACTTCAGGCTTAAATAAAGTTACCACATCTGCTGCGTGCCAAACACATGGCACAAAAACTACTAGGGAAAGAAACCTTGAAGATTACGTGTAAAGTCTAGTGATGATTTAACTAAGCTCCTTAAGAACTCTTGGGTGAATGCCATCAAGAACAGATGCGTATTCACTCTTTTCTCTTGTTGAAATTCATTCACATCACCTTATGTTTCATTTGGAGCTCGCTGACTATATGGAATCAGTTTGTTGCCATTTTCTGGTATGCAGTAAATTAGCCAGGATGCTCACTGCATGATTACAATTTCTATTTTTTTCTCCTTGATATGCATTTTATATTAATTTCTTTTAAATGGAAATTACCTGTTTATTATCTTTACCAGCAATAAAGTCTATTGTGTGAAAAAATACAACGAGCTCTAGAAAAATGTCATTTCTTTCAATTTTTTCACAAAACATTAAAGGGGTTGTCCGAGTCGTATTTTTTCTGTGCACTAGTATCCTGTTGGGTCGTCTCTAGCTTGGATATAAGATTTGATACAGGCAAGCATGTAGGCATACAGGTTCAGAATGGTATCCTGAGGCATATTCCTCCATATTTGCTGTAACTGAGCCTCTGGATTGTGCAAACTCGTAGGCTGTCAAAGTTGGCATCCCAGATGGTTCTATTAGTGATAAATCTGGCAAACTACCGGTAGCAGGCCACGGCAGTGTGGCAATGTTGTGGAGGCAATCCTTAGAAGCCCTGTCATGTAAGGCAACAAATGTAGCTGCAGGATGTCCTGAACATATTGTTGAGCTGTTACTACTACTAGGGGTGAGCGACTGTCATATATGATGGCCCACCCAAACCATCACACCAGCAGGTAGCAGTGTGCCACTCCACAACAAAGGCAGGATTGAGGAGCTCACCCCGAGATCTCCAGACATGAAAATGGCTGTTATCAGTGTCCAAATCAAACCTGGATTTGTTGCTGAAGACAACCCGGTTCCACTCCATAGCAGTCCAGTTTCCTTATTCCCGACACCACTGCAAACGAAGGCGATGGTGGGTAGGTGTCAAAGGCAATACACGTATTGGGCACCGTGAAACCAAAAGTTCTTCAGTCACGAGCCTGGAAATAGTTCTGACAGACACAGGGGCCTGTAATGATGGTACCACCTGTCTCTGGATGGACGAAAGAGTTGGAGGTGCTTGTCAGACGATCAGACAATAATCTCTACTGGTAGTCTGTTGAGCGCGTCCTGAGCCCAGTCGCCTTGCGTACATACCCTCACACATCCACTGGTACCAACACCTTTTAACAGTCTGGTCAGAGCAGCCTAGGTGGTGTGCAATTTATCAATACGATCCATCCAGCTTCTCACATTCCAATAATGCATTCCCTCTCAAACTCTGTTAACTGGGCAAAATCTCTTGGATTGTGTCACAGAAGCATGTCTAGTGGTCAACAAGCTCTACACAAGCAGAAAACAAGGTCCACTACACACAAGTAGCCTTTGAGAGCCTTTTTATAGGCCAAGGGGAGAACCACTTTTAGGGCCTCAGGTGCCACAACCGTTCATCTAATCACACCACAACTCTCATCATATCTACCTGAGCTGTAATTGCAGCAAACTAACAACTCCTTCTAGGTGCTTGACAAAGTGTGTAATATAACAAAGGCAAAAATGTCGGGAAGTAGAATTAAAGCACATCTGAAAGTGCAGATCATGTCTACCAGTGCTGCAAATCTTTGATTGATAACTACCAGTATTATATATTAACGGGGTTGTATATTTTAGTTAAAGGTTTTTCCAATTATAAGTTAATCAAAGGGTTATACTCCCGCTGGGACCCCTGAGAATCAGCAGTAATCTTCAAGGAAATCAAAGAGTAGAAACTGTTCAATTCCCCTGTAGTGCCTCCACAGGATAAATGAAGCATTACATTGGTATCATTGAAATCAATGGACCATTTATATAATGCTTGGTCCTCCAAACTATCAACCACTCTTTTATCTGTAGGTATAAGTTGGAAAAGAAGGCAAAATTGACAGATCCTTCTCTATGAAATGCCTTTGCAAATGGCTTTTCTAAACCAGACAACCCCTTTAAGGGTTAATGCGCTAACTATAGCTGCAATAATATGTTGTGTCATATAGTTCTCAGTCCCTGGGTCATTATGCCCCATTTTGGTTTAACAATTCCTTCCAAACTCCAGTGCATCCACCTGTTGATCCGAGTTCACAAGGCGAATAGGGCGATTACATCAGTGCTTACATAGGCTAAAGAACCTCACCTGTCTGCCAAAGTACTCTATGATTTGAAATTGTATGCCATATGTATTTGCATAATTTCTTTGTGTATAGGTTTTTGGTAAATTATATGTTTTTTGTTTGTTTTATTTAATAATTGACTATCCATAAGATTTTTTTTTTTACTTTTTAACATCATCATAATAAGATACTCAAAAACTTAGAGTACTTCCTTCCTCATTAATGAAAATTTCCTTATAATGATGTATCTGGTCATGTCACGAGGGCTGTTAAAAGGTTGGATGTTGATTTATAGGATTAGAATCCAATGGCGGGGATGCAGCTCCAGGAGCCTGGCTGCAAGGTAGCTCCCGAGCCGCCCACTTCCTGGGTGTTGCGTCCAACCGGACATGCAATATCCAAAACAAACGAAAAAGGCACAACTGTGCAAAGGAAACATAAAACTACGGGAAATCCTCTCCCTATAAACCCCTAACCCAGGAGGGGGCCCTGCCTACTCGGCGGGCCGATCGCTCCGATAGGTGCGGACCCACACGCGAGCCTGGGACACTGACACGTCCCTATCAGGGAGCCCTAGAACAAAAGAAAGGGAAACAGAAAACCAAACAAAGCAGAAATAGTGACTTAGCTCGTACGGAGGAGTTTTAGCCAGGATGTGTTCCTCAGTAGCTGTTCAGCGGCAACTGAAGCATTGACCAGCACAGGGGTCAATACTAGCACTGCTTAAATAGGAGCAGGGCTATTCAGCACCAGGTGAGGACTGACATTACTCTTGCAACCACCACACCCCTCAGCTCCAGGAGAGGTAGGAATACTGCTAAACCCTGGTCTGGCCTGAAAGCAAGGTGGGAACCTCCGAACGGCTGCAACACTGGGTCAGCTGTGGCAGAGGGAAAGGAGCTCATATGTGGCTTAGGGGTTTCCTCCTCGAGGATGAGAATTTATTTACATACCCTTTTTCCCCGGGGACCATTGCTTAGCCAATCAGAATCCTTGCACCAACTTGGTGGGTTCCACAAGGAGATGCTTTACTCCTCTAGATTCATATGATGGGGTAAAATGTATAAATAATTAGGATATGATGTTGAATGTTAATGTAGAAGAAAGTTATGCCATGTCAAGGTAGAAGTTGAAGGACTATCTTCACTTTGCTAAGAAGTCATGCCAACTGTGATGCTAAAATGCCTCCCTGACTTTGGTATATGGGCAATTAAAGAATTTTTCCTAAGTAACTCATAAGTTTTGATAAACAGTGGTCTCATGGGGGCATAGGTCTGAAGATACTTCAAATATCCTGTGTTATGTTGTAGTATCTTTTGCTGTTGATCAGTTATACCAAAGGGATTATTCTGACTGCCATTATGGAGTTGGGAAGGATTTTTTTTCTCCCAAAATGGTGTAAATTGGCATCTGCCTCATTTGCTTTTTTGCCTTTCTCTGGATCAACAAAGGGGAGGAGGGGTGGGACTGGCTGAACTGGATTGACATTTGTCTTTTTTCCGCCTTGCATACTATGTTACTGTGTAAAGTGAACCATTAGTTGTAGTCACCTGACTTACAGATCAGTTATCTCAATGTGGGTCGTAACCCTATGACAACCTCCACACATTCATGTTGGCAGTCTCATCTACAGATCCCAAAAGTTGAGTGTTTCACTCTAGCCTCCAATGTCATGTCACCAGACATGACCTATAACTGTGGAGTTTAGCATAATTATAGCTTTCATACCGTATTTTGCTGCCTCAAAGACTATTATTGACATTTTGAAGAATTCTAGGTTCTTCCGACAAACAAGAAAAGTAGTTATGATTTCCAGACGGCAGCTATGCCAAACAATAACAGCCTTTTCAACATGACCTCTAAGTGAGAATTATGGCATTGTTCTCCAACCCTGAAAGGAACAATTGTGCTTACAAAGTTAGTTTTAGGACTATTATGAAAGAACCACGGAGCAGTCGAGGAAAATCGGGTGAAGTGCCGTTGTAGATAATTCATTAAACCTCATTGTGATCTAAATTCAGTTCAGTAAAGCCGCAGGCACAAATGTTCTTGGTTTGGCGGCCATAATAAAGATGCTAAAGTCGTTTTATTATGGCCTAGTAAAACAGGCCTTAAATGTGTTGTACCAGGATCACAAGTTATCTCCTATCCACAGGATAGCAAATAACTTGCTGATCGGTGGAGGTCGCAACGCTGAGATGCCCAAAAATCTTGAGAATGAGGGTCTTGGGTTCCCCACTGCTTCTCCTTTCACAGTGATGTCACAATGAATGGAGTGCTGGCCAAGCACATGCGGCCGCAGTTCCCAAGCACTGGCAGCACGCTCGTACAACCCATGCTCCATTCAGTCTCCTTCTCACTCCAGGGGGTCCAGTAAGGAGGAAGGTGGACACATGACCCCCATTCTCAGGATTAGTCGGGTCTCAGCGGTGAGACCCCCATGATCAATGAGTTATTCTCTATTCTATGGATAAGGAATAACTTGTGGTCCTGGTACAACCCCTTTAAGTCAATAGAATATTAATTTTGACTTGGACAGTCATCCCCCAATCACAATTAAATGAGTTTTTAGGAAGTTACTATTGATGACCTATCTTTAGGATACGTCATCAATATCAGGTTGGTGGGGATCCAAATCCCCACACCCTCACTGATCAGCTGATTGAACAACTGTGGCATTCCGGCAAGTGATATTGTAACTCAGCCCGATTCACTTAGTGAAACACATTGATCTTATTAAAGGGGTTGTCCCGCGCCGAAACGGGGTTTTTTTTTTTCAAACCCCCCCCCCCCCCCCCCCGTTCGGCGCGAGACAACCCCGATGCAGGGACTGAAAAAAAGAACAGCACAGCGCTTACCTGAATCCCGGCGCTCCGGTGACTTCTATACTTACCGGTGAAGATGGCCGCCGGGATCCTCTACCTCCGTGGACCGCAGCTCTTCTGTGCGGTCCATTGCCGATTCCAGCCTCCTGATTGGCTGGAATCGGCACGTGACGGGGCGGAGCTACACGGAGCTACACGGAGCCCCATAGAGAACAGCAGAAGACCCGGACTGCACAAGCGCGGCTAATTTGGCCATCGGAGGGCAAAAATTAGTCGGCTCCATGGGAACGAGGACGCCAGCAACGGAGCAGGTAAGTAAAAAACTTTTTATAACTTCTGTATGGCTCATAATTAATGCACAATGTATATTACAAAGTGCATTAATATGGCCATACAGAAGTGTATAGACCCACTTGCTGCCGCGGGACAACCCCTTTAATTAATATTTAAATCTTGGACAGCCCCTTTAAATTTTATATTCATGCAAACCCCATTCATTAAAGGGCACTAAAGTGATTTTTTGGGGGGCTGAATTTAAGCAAAAATAATTCTCCAATAACGTCTGGCTGTCCACAAGCGTTGCGCTTTAACGCCGCGGATTTCTGCCGCGGGAAAACACTAAAGTCACTGCAATTTTCGACTACGAACCTATTATAATGATAGGTTCATCTCAGAAAATTGCGGCAAGCCGCGATTTTTAGATGCGAGTGGAAAGTCGTCATGGATTTCCCACTCGTGTACATCAAGCTGCGCTTTCCATAGCTATCCTATGAAAAGCGTTTTAAGCATGATCCGTGTGCGATTTATCGCTGTGGATCACACTGTGAGCTACCGCCCGTGGACAGTCAGCCTAACTAAGATGGTTAGTACTGCAGCGACATAAATAATGGCAGGTGGAGCAGGACGTGTGTAATCCAGGTGGTGCCCTACAAAGGCGTAAGTTCATTGTAACACATAAGTAATAAATTCAGAAGTGAAGAATGCGGCAGCATAAAAAACAACCTATTAGTCCATAAATTAGGTCATTACATAGCAATGGAAGGGAGGAAGTACAGACAGAGAACAGACCTTGTGCATATCAATGCGCTTCTTCTGTTCTCGCCAGAAATAATTCTTCCCTTATGCTAAAGTTTTTGATTCTTTTTTTTAAGTTCAAAAAGTTGTTTTTTTTTTAATTTATATAGTAACATATTTATTTTGTTTTCTCATTAATTACATTTGACCCTATCAAAAACACAATGAGGGGAAATTATTAACCCTTTCCAATTCACTGCCTGTCGTCTAAAGACATTCTATTTGAAGGCTGTACAGCTCCGATGTTGGAAGACGTCCGGCGAGGTATTCTTACTGTATATTACTCGCCGCTCTGTTGTTGGGGGCCTCTCCGGCATGTCCCATACCGCAGTACTGGCTCTAGCCAGCAGATGGCGCCATTGTATAAAGGCAGAAAGAGAAAGCCCCCTAGGAAACCCAAATCCAAAATTGGATTGCAAAGGGTTAACAGCTTTGGGACAGCATTTTGAATATGGATTCTTTTTCATCCCCATTGACTTCTATGGGGATATTTAAGAAGGAAAATAAAGAAAGCTTTTCCGCTGCAGAATTTAATCTTGAAGACGCACGGATATTAACAGGTGCGGAATTCAAGCCCCATAGGGATAACATTGTGATGCAGAAATGTCCACGCGGACTAATACTATCCAATGTGAACGCGCCCTTATATGCCCAGTCGTGGGCGCTGCTGGTGCTCGCTGTGTCCCCATAATTACCAGGCTGAACCTGTAAGTCCTTATTTAGCCTGACAATTAGTACTATTACAGGAGCGTTAACGGCGCTTATGTTATAGCACACTTAGGAGAAAAAACTTAATAAGTGATTTTGTAACCAACCAACTGTGATCAAAGTTTTGCAATAGTCATTAGCACCTTTTTTCTACTGGCAAATTAAAGTCTCACAATATCAGCACTGATTGAAAACACCTCACGACCCGCCGCAGCCGCTAGTTGGAAGATTTTGCCAGTGAAAGGGCAGAAATTCTAGCAAAATCTTCAAGCCATTGGCCACGGTGGGTGCGCAGGGTTTGAGTTCATGCATTAATCACAGAATAGTATCGTACCCTCAGACTATGCAGAGACACGCCCCGTTGTCAACAAGAACACCAATTTATCCATTTTTTTGTATATTTTTTGAGGAATAACAGAGGAATAGCACATTGCAGAGTTCTAAGAAAATCTTATTCAGAATTGGTATTTTATGACAAGTAACATGGAAAAAAGACCTATGCCCATCCAGTTCAGCCTATTAGCCCCCAATATTGATCCAGAGGCAACCCCCCCCCCCCCCCTCCAATGAAGTAAAAGTCAATTTTCCTCATTTTAGGGGAAAAAATTATTTCCCGTCTCTAATCTGGCAATCAGAATAATCTCCGGATCACCGACCCTTCTGAAGTTATTAGGGACCATAAAATGTGATATTGGAATGCTCAATTAAGGCATCCAGGCCCTCTTATACTCTTCTAATGGGTTCTCCATCACCACGTCCTCAGGAAGAGAGTTCCATAGTCTCACTGCTCTTACAGTAAAGAACCCCCTTCTATGTCAGTGTAGAAACCTTTCCTCTAGACGTAGAGAGCGCCCCTTTGTTATGGTAACAGTCCTGCCTACAAGGCCGGTCTCACCTGACCGGATTTGTAGTGCAGATTCAGTGATTGGCGTCCGTGTGGATTTTCCATAGTAAAACGCAGGGAATGAAAGCCATGCATTTTCAAATTTTCCTTCACACTCGCGGATACGAATTGCATATAGTGCAAGTGGAAGAAAATTCGCAGCATGCTCTACTTTACCGCGATAACAGTGCAAACATCCTCTATTGATGTCAATGAAGGCGTCTAACCTGCAGTGTATGGGTTGCGGGTAGCCGCATCATCGCTATGTGACGGCGCACAAAATATAAACCAAAAAAACTGTACTGCACACGACCACTTGCATGCCTCTGCGGCCATACGCAATACAGTAAAGTGCCGAACACAGGGTCACTGGCCAGCTCACAGACGGAATCCGCTGCGGGCCTCCCACATGCTTAATCCGACCCGGTCGTGTGTGCCTGGCCTTAATAGTTGATGGGAGAGAACTCTGTATTGTCCCCGATATATTTATACATAGTTATTAGGTCACCCCTCAGCTGTCTTTTTTTCAAACTGAATGTTTTCATCATGTGCCCCTAGACCTCTTTTGATGCACCCCATGATCCTATTTGCCTTGGCAGCAGCTGCCTGACATTGGTTGCTCCAGTTAAGCTTACTAAAATTCCCAAGTCCTTTTCCATGTCAGTGTTTCCCAGTGGTTTCTGATTTAGGCCTCGTTCACACGAGCATTGTTCCATATGTTCATTGAATTCAATGAATGGCAGAGCGCTGCCTGTGATTGGCTGAGTGCTCAGTCAATCAGACACAGCCCTTTCAGGAGGCAGGGATTTTAAATCCCCGCCTGCTGAAAGAGCTTCAGTACAGTGCAGGGAAGCCAAGCGGCTATACGCGCCTGAGCCCCACAGCGGCGGAGAGGTGAGTATATATATTTTTTATTCTTTTACTACAGCTAGGGATGATTTTTCAGGGAAGGGCTTATATTTAAAACCCTTCCCTGAAAATCACTGCGGGGGTTGCCGGCATCCCATTGCTTTCAAAGCAATGGGCACGCAGCTTCGTTCACATGCTTTTTTTGCACATCCGTGCAGTGCTCTTTTGCACGCACATACGCACGTGCAAAACAATGCTCGTGTGAACGAGGCGGTGAAAGACCAAAAATCTCTCGAATTTTCTTTTTGTTTTTTCATCCCCTCTTTTCAATACCTATAATTTTTTATTTTTCTTACTACACAACTGTATAAGGGTTTTTTTGGGGGGGTCAAACAGGCTGTAATTTTTAATAGTCTTATTTATTGTACCATATAATGTATTGAAAACTTTAAAAATCTTTTACAGGGGTTTTATAGGCAATGCCAGCTGTCACTGCCAAGATAAATCGGGGATACAGCCGGGTTGGGGTGAAAGCTGCTGCTCCGACCCCTGTGTAGTGGTCAGCACTTGCAATTGCAGGCTGGGGTCCCATTAGTTTCAGTGAAAGCTGCGCCTGCAATTACGAGTGCTGGCCACTACCCAGGTATCGGAGCAGCGGCTTTCACTCTAACCCAGCTGTATCCCAGCACTAACAGTGGGCGCTGCTTGGAAAATACCTTTACGTTGGCTAACACCACAATCGCACTATTGTTTTTTGGGTTTGCCGCGTGTGGCACAGAGTGTTAAGGCAGCAGAAATGCAGTCCTAAGCTCTTGCTTACGACCTGAAATTGCGGTTTCAATCCCTGCATGGTGCATGTAGCCGGCTCAAGGTAAAATGAGTACTCAGCTTGCTGGGGGGTAAAAAGATGAATGCAGAAGGCAATGGCAAACTACCCCGCAAAAACCGTCTGCCAAGAAAACGTCAAAATGTGGCATCACGCTAGGCGTCTGTCATGACTCGTTGCTTGCACCAGGGGACTTTACCTCTTTGGGTTTAGTTTTTACGGTGTTTATGATACGTTAACTTTATTCTGTGCATCAGTAAAATAGTAATTTTTTATGATTCAAAAATATAAGAGCCTTTTCAAAAATTGCCTCAATTGCCATAACTTTTTTTATGTTTTTATCGATGTGAAGACTTGTTTTTTATGAAATGACTTATAGTTTTATTGATACCATTTTGGGGTACATACAACTTTTTGATCACTTTTGATTCAGATTTTTTTAGGCGATTAGGTGCTGGAAAAACACTGTTCTGGGATTATGTACTTTTTTTTTCCTACGACGGTCACCGTAATAGGATAAATTAATATACATTTTAATAGTTTGGACTTTTATGGACACGGCTATACCATTTATGTTTCTTATTTCTTTTTTATTAAAGAAACTTAAAAGGTTTTTTTTTCACTTTTAATAGTCTTTTGTATTTTCTAACCTTTTTAAAGCTTTTGCTTAACTTATTTTTCTGTGTTTTTTTAGTCCCATTCGGGGTATTAAACTTTTGATAGTTTGAGCGCTTCTACAATATACTGCAATACTTCAGTATAGCAGTATATTGTTTTTTTAACGATAGTTTATTAAGCCCTGTCACAGGCAGATTTTAGTGGACTGCAATACATGATAGCCCTGGGAGCCTTCACTAGGTTCTGAGCTGCCATGTGAACCCATTGTCATCCCATCAGCTGGGGGAGCTGACGAGATGCCGGAGGGGGCCACCCCTCCGGTTGGTTGCTTGCACTGTCAACTATAACAGAGACATGTTAACAGTTATCTGCAGCAATCAGTGCTATCTCCAATAGCTGCAGTTGCAGGCAGGCGTCAGCTGTCAATAACAGTTGGCACCCACCAGGAATGGAGCAGACACAATTCCTGAGCTTGGACCATATACCACTCGTGACCACCCACCATATATGTATGCTGTACAGACTTTAAGGGGTTAAAATAAACCTATTGTCAGTAAACAGTACAAATCCTTTAATCCAGCAACAATGTGACCTGTGAAATGCTAGATTATCAGATGGCCGTAGAAAAGTAGCTAAAAGGGTCATCAGTAGTAGATTGGTGGTCATCTATCGCCTGAGACCCCTGGCGATCAGCTGATCTCAGCCCCACACTCACTACAGTAGGGCAAGGCATCCACATTAGGGTCCACATTGAAATTAACACGAGCCATACCTTGTATTGCACTTCTAGCCCTGAACCCAATGAGGGCAGAGCTGCAGGTGGTTGAGATTAGTTAATTGCCAGGGATTCGAGCAATGGTTCTCCACCGATCAGCTCTCCTGTGGATAGGTCATCAGTACCGCAAGGCGTTAAATGCCCTTTACAATTAGCCTATAAGGGTGAAGAAGATTCTGGAAGGAAGCACCATGTAAATTATTAACACAAAAACTGATGTATTTAACCTTCTATTCCAGTTGTTGTCAAATCACCAAATTTCTGGATTATCAGATAGCAGATTAAAGAATGTTATTGTATTAATAACACAGAGCCGGCGATGTAACACTGTGTTCAAATGCTATACTGGAGTAATGCAAAGAACGAGGGGTGAACAATTAGCTTTTGTGTCTCGCTGCTTCTTGTTACACACGATGCCTTTGAGTGTTTGCACACAGTGCTGAGTGCATATAATCTTAACCCCACATCACAATGAGAGGTGTGATCCGCGCCCGCTCCCAGCACCCGCTACACTACATGTTTTATAAACAAATGCCACCGCGCCACACTCACAAATTAAAGAGCTGGATGGGGGTTTTGTTGTTTGTCTCTAAAACTTGATTGTTTGTGCTCCCAGCATCCACTTCTCTCAGTCCTGATTTATAATAATTCCCCATACGTGATCGCTGCTGATTATCGTAATTATTACAGGTCTTTAAGCCGTGCCTGATAAGTATAAGAACTGTGGGAATGATCTCACGCGAGGGGATACAAAAAACTGTAAAAATATTTGGAGTATACAATTTGCCTTAAAATGTAAAAAAAAAAGCTAAATATTATGCAAATAAGCTAAAACAAGGGGATAACTGTCGCCTTATGGTTTATATTTCCAGCTGTTTTCCTCATCAGTTGTATTAAAATTAGGGACTAATATCAAGGCCACCGTTGCAGTTCAGATCGTAGCTGGACTAGCTACTTTCCAATAGGTGGTGCTGTGGAGGACTGTTCCACCAATCATTTGCATAGATTTTTTCCTGGGAGCATTGCATGCTTTGTAAGATTCCCTACACTCTTCTGGAGTAGGATGAAACGTTATCCCCCACATATACTTCACCCAGGGTGAATATAGTGAAACCTCTTTAAAATGACCACCCAAAATTGCATTGAAAAGTGGTCTTCTCAAAGAAGATGGGCGGTATTGTTACAGTTTACGGTTGCCAGCTCACCTACCCTGGAGGCCATGGCGCGCGTCCTGCTCCTGTTTTCATCAGACGCTCTTCTCTGAAATCTGCTGGTCTTTGGCAGAGGGCGCACACATGTATACGGCCATGCCCCCAAAGGGCAAATTGTGTCAAGTTAGAGGATAACTTTGTGATTGGTGGTGGTCCAACTGCTGTGACCCTTACTCCTCCCATGAGCGGGGGTCCAGTCCATCCCTGAGTAAATGGAGAGGAGATCATGCAGGCGGCCTGCTGCTCCATTCACTTCGATGACAGCATCGGAGATCACCAAATTCGGGTGCTTTTGCAATCCCCCACGCTGTCACTTAAGTGAATGGAGCGGACGCGCAATTGTATGAACTCTGCTCCATTCACTTAGGGACCAACCAGATCCCTGTTCTTGAGGTTGATAGGGATTCCAGCAGTGGGAGTAGGGGATAACTTTATAACTTTGCACAATCCCTTTAAATAGCCATGGCATACCTTGTAAATTGCTCCCCTGCCAATCATGTTGCACCTTTTGGCTGTATCAGGCATTCTCTCCCTATGGATGGTGCCTGAGTTTGTGGTCTTTTGGATACACTTGGTCTTTGGTCCAAGTATATCCTTATTTTCTGGTTTCTTACTTTGGCTATTCCTGACTGTCGACTCTGCCCCTATGCCCAGCTTGTTGCAGTGATCTAGCTTCTGCCTGCTCGGACTCCTAGACTGTTGTGCCACGCTGAACCCATTATGTGTGTCCTGACCTCCAGCTTGTCCCTAGTTATCAGGTTATGCTGCCTACCCTAAACCAGATTGTCTGACTGCACCTCTGTTCACACCCTCAGGTACCGCGCCTAGGTCAAAAGTAGCATCAGCTGTCACATTACTGGGACCACTTCCAGTGTAATGGCTTGGGGGCCCCACAGCGAAGCCCATTTCCAAACTGGTGGGGTTAAAGGATGAAAACCGTGTTTCCTCAGGTATTGTCTCTGGATCTGGCCCTAAAACCATCTGCTGATCCTGACAATAATATATGGTGGAACTAAAACTCTATAAGAGGAAATCTGGAATGCACCTCTCTATGGATTAATCCTGAATCTATGGATTGACCATGGCTCCTTGAACATTTTCTAAATATTGTAATTCACACAATATGGACGAGCGCTTGTATTTAACTTTAAAGGGATTGTCTGGTGAGGACCACCTTACTTCCAAAAGCTGTATTATAGAATTTAGAGTTAATAGTGGGGGGCCCTTGTCTGACAAACTGAAGGTGGCTACAAAGAGAAACTCTTACTCTAGAGGACCCAGTATGTCCACCTATTGTATGGACAGCCCATTGTTGCCAATGAGTGCCATGTAATACCTCATTTTCCCTGTGGAGGTGCTGCACTGAACACTTGCTCATAAGTGCCTTTAAATATTACAGTTGTTTGCTGCTGGTTTTAGCATCCCTTTAAGTTTAACAAAAAACTATTATATATAGCGGACAACCTTTAATAGATCCATATTGATGGAGCTAGGACTCGACATATTTTCTGTTATTTTGGACATATTTGTACTAAATTATGGAACCCACATAAAGGGAAAATATTGGCTAAATAGATTTAGTTTAGAGGTCTTGAATGCTATTTTATACATTGGCACATGGAATGGACATCTATCTACTGTAGCTGAGGCAAGTATCTTGGTGATGAGGCTTCTACTTTTGTTGGTAGTCGTATGGCTTGATGTTAAAGCTCTGCACAAAAACATCAACTGGGCCTCTAACTCTTATGGTATACAATGACTTTCTATGCACTATCCTTATTTCTCCAAGGGCCCTTGAGCAAATGGGACAGATTGGTATCTTAAGTGCATTACTTGACAATCCTATAACTTGGATCACAGTGTTTGAGTTAGTTTGGGTATTGGACATTTTATGTCTATGGTCCTAGTAGATGCATTAGATGACTATGTCCATGGTTATTATGGATGACCATTGTATATGTATGGACACCGTTAGACAACCTCCAAAAATCTATAGTGTTTGCTACTAAAGACCAGTGTGCTCTATATTTCTTGTAGAAATATCTAGTGTAGCATAGACACTCTGTATAGGAGCAACTGAGAGTTTTTAAACTGAATACTCACCCTCGAACACAATTTTTAATAGTCTTTTCAGTGGTCAAAACTCTGTTTTTCTGCTTTAGAGCGCTATACCTATGGCATATGTATAGAGCTAAAAAGGGTCTGCCATGTTTGAAACTTATCCCCTATCCTATGCCTGAATCCCGGCCCCAGTCTGAATTATGCCCTGTCCATGGTGTTTGGTGTGGCATCGGACTTCTGTCAACTATGTACCTGTGTCTACTAATTCCGTGTAGGGTTTATTCATCTTTGTATAGCTCTTGTTGGCATTTCCATCTGCTCTATATTCTTCCCTATCCTCCATACAGAGGCAGGCTAAGTCCCCTAGGTTCGAGGCTTGGGGCTATCCCTACCGGGGCGATCACCCTGCTTTGCAGCAGGGTCCGCCAAACCAGAGTTGGTTACAGATAGCGTTCCTTCTATTGTATTTATATTACTGTCATTTCCCCTGTTTTGTGTTCCCAACATTTTTGAGTTAAAATCCATGAATATAATAGTCCATTGTGGACATAAATTACATCTTATCTGATGTTTTCTCCAGCTCTGTGGGGGGTGCTGTACTTGCGCCCTGCACAAATGTAACACGATATATATTGTTAATAGTAAGTCAATTGCAAAGTTGCTTAATGTAACATAATTTGAGGAATAAACACTGTTTTGGGTCTCGGACAACCCTTTAAGTTTATGGCTATGCCGGTAATTTGGTGAACATTCATTTTACATGTCTTGAAGAGTGATGGGCCGCAGAAAGACGTGCTTATTATCAGTTATCTGTAAATCCCCTTCTGCCTCCTTGCAGTTTACATGCTATATACTCATGACGGAGACACCGGAGATTTGAGCCTATTTATGTTTAGACAGCGGCACATATTAATTCTTTTTTTTTTTTTTTGCTCGAGCCAGGAGGATTTAATCCGTGACATTTTTTTGGCTGTAGATTTAAAGGTTAAGTATTTGTAAGGACCAAATAAATATGAAATAAAGTAAATGAAACTTGAGTCTGTAGCCAAACTCCATAATAGTGATGCATTTGCTGAATCTCTCTCTTCCATCGTTGGGCCTGCTCTGATGCCATATGGTACACCATGGAACATTTAGCTTGTCAGATATAATGGATTGTCCTGGAAGCAGATTTTAGCTTTGAGCAGTGGGTTTCCGTTCTTGCATTTCACTCTCAGCTCCAGGCTGAAAAATGAAGAATCGTGGTGGAAATGCAAAGAGGGAGACGTAGCGTTGATTCCCCTTAAGAGAGTGACCTATATGCCACTAAATTTTACCCACGTTAAGAAGCATTATCCATGTCATTGGCCATGGTCGACGACATGTCACAATCATTTAGTTTAGCCTGAGCGTACAGTCAAGTCTCTGTATATTGTGCCGTACCTGCAATTAACAGGCAGCTCTGCCTTTATCATGCTACACATGCCGGTCTAGCTGAGCCATTTAGCTCTACCAGGTGTGACCAAAACATGCCTAAATGTGACATATTGTACCCACAACATGTTCTCAGAGATAACACTATTGTTTCTGTTCACCCAGCACAGCAGATTTGAAGATGATAGGCTCCGAGCAATTCTAACCTCAGCAACGTTAAAGGCAATTTCTGAAAAACGTAACAGAAATAAACATACATTGTAACCGGAAGAGAAATCCCACTGTATGGTAAAATTAACCTATCAGTATGTTTATTGTAGTACACAAGGAAAACGGAGGACTGACAATGCTGGCTACTGAGCCGACACATTTAGAGGAACATTCATGCAATGCCTCACTCCCCAGATAATGACTGATGGGGTTAAAATTGCTCCGTAATCGTTAGAATGTGGTTCTTCGAGATAGATGTTGGTTGCATTGATATACAGATGCCTAATGGGTGTAATTGGCTTTTAAGAAATTCACAAATTACCATTTTTATGTGGATACAAATTTAGGGGTTTTTTTTCCAAAAAACATTTTTTTTTAATTCAGTCTTTATTGGTCTCGTCAATATGAATGGAACAGAGTTGGAATTATCACAAGTGCCAATAGGTGTTTGTTAACCAAGGGTTTGTATGTTGTGTTGTGTTACTGGAGAGGACTTTTGAGAAGCTCAGGGCAGAAAAAGGAAAAGTCAAGCCCAAACCTGGACCAGCAATGACCAGACTGAAGCTTTACTTTATACTGGAAATATCATAATTAGACTCAACTCTTTGAAGAAGCCTTGATGATGGTGGAAGCTTTTGCGAATGTTTTGGAGGTAAGGAAATTAGGGAGATGGTTTCTTGGTCAAATCTAGCTTAACTTTCGATTTTTGACCTCTTCTATCTATGCTGAAGAAGACTCAAATCATTAGTAAAGTTAAAGGGGTTGTACAGGATTACAGTTCCATTTGCCAGAAACAACCTATGGACAGATGTGAAGGTGTTACTAATAGAAAACAGCCATATTATTCTAATCCTGAATAACTCTGTTAATTATACTTAAAATGCTTGCGAAAATTGGAAGACGGCCTCCAAATGGAGTAGTCATTAAAGGGGTTTTCCGGAACTTAAAATGGTGTAAAATACAGAAAAAATGTATACACACTCCAGTGGCACCCCATCCGGCCCTTAAGTCTGCAGCTCAGAACCCCAAAAAAGCCGTTGAGTAGTAATGTACCCTACATCGTGTATGTAACTACTCAGCCAATCAAAGGATTTAGAGGCCATTGAAGACTCACCACTGAAGCCCGTGGCTGGCTGAACGGTTACATGCACGATGAACAGCACATGGCTACCTGCTGGCTTCTTCCAGATTCTGACCGGGGCTCCAGTGCTGGACTAAAAGCCACTAGAGTAAGTGAGTATACTTTTTTTCCCGTATTGTACACCATTATAAGTCTGTATTTTTTTTTAAGTCATGGAAAACCTCTTTAAGACTGTCAGATGTAGGGATGAGGTTGCTTCCCATGGTCACTAACAAATTGTTGAGATGCTGTTGGATCCCAAACCACAAATCATGGCCAAAAACATTATTCATTACAAGCCCAGTTTGGCATGGTGGTCATGGTACTGCTCCAAGAAATGCAGTTTTTTTGCAGAGTCTTTATTCTTAAGGGCTCCAAACAGTTATAAAATGGGTTAGAAGAGTAAAGCAATATTTAAGGGAATATCCAGAATTAAGAAAAAAGCAATACATCTCTCTATAGTCTGGATCTGGTATTACAACTCATCTCAATTCGAGTCAATGGTGCTGAGCTTCAATACCAGACACAGCCAATGGTCAGAAGTGGCACTGTTTGGGGAAACAATTTAGACCTTTTTTTTCTGCCCCTGACATCCCTTCTAAATTAGTATCACAAAGGAAGGTTCATTTATGGATTTCCTGACTACTTCTACCGTCTTGATCCATTCTGTGGTTGGTAACCAAGATGTAAGCACCAATGTTTTGATAAAAAAATGTTGTGTCTTGGAGACAGCCTGTTACTTTTAGACTCATACGATTAGTGTGCTGAGACTAGTGGTTTACTCCATGGAAGGGTGTTTATTTAACACCGATCCATTAATATCAACAGGAAAAGTCCTATCATGTTTAATGAATATGTTGTTTACGCCAATGGCATTTTTATTTAGTAGATGTTTACTCGTAGAAATGTTCAGCTTCCTCCTGGCTACCTGACTAGAGTGCTCTAAGAGTCGGGGATAAGAGTAGATTTACAAATGTTGCATAGCTATAAACTGAACTTAAATTTCTTGGGCTTTATGGATTTTTTTCTTCTTGAACATGCCGTACTCCTTGTATCAAATTGTCTGGACTAAAGGGGTTTAACAAAATACATTTTATTTTTCAAATTTAGCCCCTAACCCAAATCTTACTTCCTTGCAAGGCTGAAAATTTGCTCTTCCGGCACTGTGGTGGGGGGTCATGTGACTGACATCACTGGGTCTTCTGGCCCCAGTGAAGTCCAGTATACAGGTCACATGAGCCATTATTTAATCTTGCCAAACCTGTATATGGGACATCATAGGGGGTGCAGATATGGCAGTCACATCCAGGCTCTGGTCCCTGAGAGGGGCCAATTGTCCCTTGGCCAAATATGAAGACCACAGTATTATAAAGGACACATGGTTAAAGGGTAGAGATGAGCGAACGTACTCGTTAAGGGGGATTTCGCAATCGAGCATTGCTATTTTCGTGTACCTGGCTACTCGGGTGAAAAGATTCGGTGGGCGCCGGGGGTGAGCAGGGGGTTGCAGAGGGGAGTGGGGGGGAAAGAGAGAGAGCTCCCCACTGTTCCCCACTGCTACCCCCCGCTCCACCACGCCGCCCCCCGAATCTTTTCACCCGAGTAGCCAGGTACTCGAAAATAGGGATGCTCGATTGCGAAATCCCCTTTAACGAGTACGTTCGCTCATCTCTATTAACGGGGATTCTGTTACAGATTTTGCATTATGGCTTGTTTTGCCTCTGGATGCCAGTGATTATCGGGTTTGACAATTCTACATTTCAATTTTCTAAGTTCATTCTTTTTATACTTGGGTCCACTTTTGTACACAAGTGACTGATGAGCAATTTTGTTTCCCTATTGTAAAACAAATACTAAATTACAGTCTGTACTATAGTCCAGAGCTGCATTCACCATTCTGCAGACTTCAGACTTAAAATATCCCAGCATCCCTTCCTTGTTCAGTGTCTGCATAGAGTTTGTACTGATAATGTTTAGCATGGAAAGTGTAGTCTTTATCCCTGGTTCTCTATAGTAATATTAAAAAAAAGAAACTTACCCTCCCAGAATGCATTGTTGCCTTGCAGCACTGGGGCTCCAGTGTTGAATCTAACCAAGGGTAATGTCTGCATTGAGTTTTTTTCATGGGTTTTCTCTGGGTTCTGTGGTTTCCTCCCACAAACAAAAAATATTAGTAGATTATAGGGGTTTTCACAGAATCAAAGTAAGTATGGCTGATTTCTTATTTCATGGCCAATAGATTTTTTTCCCTTGACTATTGGAAAACCCTTTTATTTGGCCTCCTATAATAATTGGCCCTAATGTGTGTGTTAGAGATAAGTCGAATAGATTTGGAGCCCCATTGGGGATAGGGACTGATGTGCAGGGTGGCCATTTCTGTACAGTACTATGGCAGTAAGTAGTACATTAAATAATAAACTCTGGGTTACAATCCTGACTGTACAAGGATCAGAGCCAGGTAAGTAATGCAGAGTATTGGCAACTTATATGTAACTTTTATGTATAAATGTTTTTCAGAAATCGCCCCGCTCCTTTCCATCTCATCCTCGCTCATTTGAATACTGCAATACTAAATACAGCCAATGGATAAGAATGGCACTGTTTCTGGCAAGAAATGTGCCCAATACTGGACAACCCCTTTAAATAAATTTATCATTATTAATTTAACATAAATTGAAAAAACCTCTGGTTCAGGGTGATGAGTCGTTAAAATTGTATATAACGTAGGTTGAATATCTTTCTTTTAATTAATGTGTCTAAAATTCAGGAAGTATTGTCCATTGTAAAACCATTCGTCCGCTCCTATTCCCCAGGTCCAGTAGAACAATACGGAAGATAAGGGGCTCTACTTCACTGTAATGATTTATATTGTACATAGGACAATGGTACAAATGGTTTGTCATCATATATCCAGTTTGCAAATTTGCTTGCAGTGCATGAAAGAAGGAGAAGAAGTTGCCCTAAGTTACCTTGGGGAGGCGGGGGGATGTTACATCAAAACCAAACGTGTGACTGTCTCTAAGATTTTTTTGGTGACATCAGCAAGAGGTAAGATGCTGATCAGGGGTTGTGTACGTTCGGCTAGGCTCACACTAGTGCGATCAAGTCTATTGTTTATATCGATTCTAGAAGCTGAACAAGGAAAAAATGGAGAGCTGGATCTGGCATATGTCAAACCCGATCCGCATTGGATGGACCCTGTTGACTAAAATGGGGTCCATCTGGTTTCTGGCATGTTGCCAAGCATTTTCCCAGATGATAGCATACTGTGATATTCATTGTTGTTAGCTGTTTAGTTGTTCATGACCCTCGGCGACCCTAAAGGCGAGCACCCTCCATGATTTTCGGTTGTGTGATGTCCATGCCAGTATCCGCTCTGACAGTATCAGCCATCGTGTCCTTTGGCATTAGGTCTTCTTTTGCCACTGATCTGTTCAAGCATTATAGCTTATTCTAGAAGCTCTGCTCTCATTACATGGCCAAAATCTGTGAGTCTGAGTCCGGTCATCTTGTCCTCCAGTGATAGATTGGGTCTTATATGATTCAGAACTTCTGTGTTAACTGTCCAAGCTATACACAGGCAGGACAGCAAGAGTAACAAACAGAGAAGTCTGGCATTTTATGCTGACCTACCAAACCTACCCTAATCAGTCAAAAATACATATTGATATTAAAGTGATTTTGAGAGTCCCTCTACCCCCCAAAACAGTACCACTTTTTATAGATTGTTTCTGGTGTTGCAGCTTACCCCTAGTCAAATGATTGGGGCTGAGTTGCAATACCAGAATAAGCAAGCGTGACGCTGTGTCTAGTGTAGGAAAAAGACCATTTTTTTTTCCCTCGGCTCAAATAAACCCCTTAATACTTTTGTTCCTATCACTCTCACCCATTATCTCTCAGGGTGGAGCACAATTTCCATATTACTTTCACCCGAGTCCAGGGGAATAATGTTTCTCCTTGTGAAGCGCACCACAAGGATGTAGGGGAGATTATAGACCATGCAATGCATCCTGGGGAAAAAACTATGCAAATGAGGGAATTAAAAAATTCCTCCACTGTGCTACCTATTGGAAGGTAGCTTCCCAATGAGTCAATAACCAACCTTTTAATATGCCTTGCAACATGTCTAGGGATGGGTGAGATAACCATAAATGTTGCCCTGAGAAGTAATACTCTTCATTTTTGCCCCTTGTTGGATAATGCCAGTTGAGCCGCTGCAAATATTTTGGGTAGGTATTACGTGTAGCAACTAAAAATGGTTATGGCTTTCTCAGATCACTGAGACATTGGCGCTTATGTATTATTGTTTGTATGCCAGTTTTGTGGAGTAGAAAAGTTTTGGCACACATACCAAAAATGTGACTTTTCGGGCTTTTGCTCTAGGCCTCTTAATTTAAAAAAAAAAGTGGATGGGTGTGTTAGAAGGCATGGCCACATAGCGTTCATCACATTTAGTATAATGTATGCCACAAACTGGAATACATTATAGCAGAAGCCCATGCCAGCTCAGAGCTTGCATAGGTTTCCATCTGGCTCATGGAGCTACCACCAGAGGCGATATATGTATTAAGAGGCGCAAGACTCAATACATTTGTGGCCAGAATGCGAGTGCATACTTTACTTAGAGCGATGCATGAACCGCCGGTCTAAGTAAATACACCCCATTGTGCTTACCACTAATCAGAATACCGCATCTTTACTCTACTACTAACTACTATATACTGGACCTATATGACAAAGATCAGGACTGCCAGGAGGGCTTTCAGACTGGACTAACGGTGGCCCTTTACTTACTGTATCAGTTCCCTCATAGATAGTACATAACATTTTACGTAAAGGATCACTCAGAAATGACCATAAGCGGAACATAATGTGGATCTGATATAGTAACCGCACACCTTTTTATGTGCATTAATAATTTGCCCAACGGTAATTTACGAACCTCTCGAGATTTGCAGAATATTGTTCTGTTCCATCTACCAGTGCCAGACACATATTAATAGAATTTGAGGAAAATCTCATCCTTAGAAAGCAGGAGTAGCTCCAAAACTGGATTTATGCCCCTCTTATTTCCTGAACATCTGCTGCTCTCGCATATATTTTTACAGGGGGATCTGTTCCTGATTGTTACCCCTCCACTTAACCTATCGAGTGCCATAACCATGCAAAAGCGAAATGCTTCATTTTGCAGAAAAAAATCCTAAAGCTTTATTATTTTATCGTGAATCAAAAGCAAAATTTAAAAAAAAAATCAAAAATAATTTTTTTTCAATTTTATATTTCTGAAAGTGTTTTTTGATATTTTTATATCTATTTTCATCTATTTAACTTTTTTTTCATCTATTATTCAACTTTTTTTTTAATTTTTAGAATTTTTGAATCTAATGTTTTATAACATTTCTAGGACCCAGCGAGTTTAAACACTTCAGAACCCTTAACCCACCTCTGTTTTAATTACTTTCTATGTCCCAGTGCTTTCACGGAACAACACAAATTGCAGACATCTGTAGACGTAACAGGAAGACCCTCTTAAATATGACTACGGGTATAAATGGGGGCATCATCCTAACACCACGACTGGTCTAGTTTTATTAAACTGCCAGTCCAAAGCCTTGAATTGGTTTGTGCAGATCTATTGAGAGATTTATACTAAATTCTTTCATTCTTACCCAAATTTTTGTGTTTTTAAAGTAAAATTTTTTATGTTTTATCTAGAGGGGGGAAAAAACCATAATAGGCAAATCAGTGTTTTTGTAACATTGGGCAGTATTACGGCCGTTGCTACCAAGCATCTGGTGCGAATAGCTCTAAATATGTTTCAGTAGATTTCGGAAACCTGTAATAAACGGCATCAGGGCCGTGGCACCTCCTCGGCTTCATGTACACAAAACGCCAGATGTGATTTTCAAGCAGAAAATTTAGCATAAGACCCTTTTTTTTTTTTCTTCCTTCTCTTCACCGGATTACACTGCTGTTTGTGGTCGTAGACAACAAAAACTCCTTGTGGCTCCATTTAAAAAAAAAACAAAACATGAATTGAGTAGTTCTGTGTGCCGTATACTTATTGAGCAATTAATGCTACTAGCGTGCCTTCTTTAAGTAGCTTTAGCCATGGGGCTTGGCACTGCCACCATTGTCTCCGTGCCAAAAAATATCCGCAGCGACTGCCGCATACTAGCACTAGAGGTTTGTCTCAAAAAATCCGCAGTGATTACGTCTGGGATATATATCACTCCGGTCGCCTTTCCGTTAATAAATATGTCCTGTTTTGATGTTGTGTTGTTGTTGTTTTTTTTATTTTTTTTTTTTTCTCGCTCTGTCGAAAATTTGCATCCCGAAAAAAAAAAAAAAAAAAACACCAACAATACACACAACCCTCCTCTCCATTTGTTTCATCGCAGATTTGTGCTTTCTGGGAACAATGACAACACCAGACAATGCAGACTAGAGGGAAGTATACGAGGAAGGGCTCATCTTTAGGTGTGCCATGGGTAGCATTTTTTTTTTTTCGCCCATCGGCTTGAAAGAGGCAAGCATGGGTTAAAAAAATAAGGGCTTCGTTGATATAGGGAAATGCAAAGATGCAAAGGAGTAAACAAAAGCAATCATTTGCATTAGACAACACTTTTTTTTTTTTTTTTTTTACCCATGCAAGCGAAGAGCTAATCTGCGATGCTGCATAGTTCACAACGTACGGAAAAATTTTGCTTGATCTTGTAATTTTTCCAAAATCCATTGTATCCTTTATTCGATAACTGGAATTGCTGACTGCATAGTCCATTAGGAGGGAGCTGTACGAGATGACGATAGACTTGGATTAGGAAAGGATTTCATGAGCTGGAATTTGGCAGAAGAATTTACAGAATTTCATTTATTAAAATTCAAATTTTAAAAAACTGTAAGAATTTCTACAAAAATTTACATAAATGAATTCCGATAGCTGCAATAAGGGGGCAGTGGTTTTAGGATGAAGGGAGAAAGTTTACCCTGACATTATCCTGCCGTGTCGTTTGATTTGGTAAACTGCGTTTTTGATGGTAATAGAGAAAACTGCAGATGAGATCTTTACAAAGAGCGTAATCCTTTAGAAAAAAAAAAAAAAGTCAAGCTCCTGCTGGCTTCTGTGCCTCTTTGGTACCTTCCAGACTTCTACAGAGCTTTGGACTTGTGCCCATTGATGTCATGGAAACACTGGAATTACTGAGAATGATTCATGTCTATGCTGTTCTCTTATCCTCCCCCACACAAACAGGAGGCGCTTATTATATATATATATATATATATATATATATATATATATATATATATATAATATCTCCAATATGTATAACCAACATGTAGGCACGCAGGTGCTGCAAGCGATGGGGCTTAGAAGAAGTAATCATAGAATTATATTGAAAGCTGAAAGATATGAGTTTTGGTTTCGTATGCATTTTTTTGTTTGTATATATATTTGTGTGTGTGCATATCTATATATACATATATATATATATATATATATATATACACACACATTTATGTATACTGTATATATATATATATATATATATATAATTTCTGTTCATGTCATATGTCATATGAACACTAAATAAAAAGAATTAAGCATTTCAGTCAATGATAGAGTAGTAGGTATGTGATACCTGTCACTATTGTTACATATATATATATATATATATATATATATATATATATATATATTTATTTTTTAATGCATTTTATGCATTTTTAATAATTATTTTGGATTCGTATTAATATCAGTATTTTATCACCTATGCGTTGTTTTACACACAATAGAGGAAATTTATTAAGACCAGCATTTCAAATACGGGTCTTAAAGGGGTTGTACCAAGATTGCAAGTTATCTCCCATTCATAGGATAAGGAATAACTTGCTGATCGTGGGGGTTTCATTGCTGCGGGGTTTAGGCACATTCTGCAGTAAGGTCAGCACGGAGGGAGCGCTGACCAAGCATGCGCGGTCAGCGCTCGATTCATTTCAATGGGGCTGCTGGAATTAGTCGAGTAGGTGCGGCTCAGGTATCTCTGCAGTCCCATTGAAAGTGAATGGAGTACTAGTACGTCTGCATGACCAGAGCTCCATTCAATCTCCTCCACACTGGGGGGGTGCATTAACCCTGCAGGGAGGAGGACTGTGGATATGGGACCCCTGATCTCGAGAGCGGTGGGAGTCTCAGCAGTGAGACCCCCACGATCAGCAAGGTATTCCCTTATCCTATTGATAGGTAAAAACTTGCAATCTTGGTTCAACCACTTTAAAAATCTTTCCACCGCTGCCTGCTGCGCCAAATACAGCTCATCATGTATTTGGTGCGTCTCTGGTCTTTCATACGCCTAAGCGAAAATTCGATCTGGCATTCATTTCTGGCAGGAAGTTATACATGAATGTCTTAGTCCGTGAAGGCCATACTCCCTACTGAAAAGACATGCCCCCTTTTTAAAACATGGCGGACGCCGGTGCAAACAGCAAAAGGTCCCAAGTTTTGGTACAAATCCCCACTTGTGCAAAAATTAGTGACGATATTATGCCAGAAATAAGCGTAAAATCTTTCATAATTTGCGCCGATGTTTTTCGAGGAAACCTTTGCAGTTTTTGTGCCAGTTTTGCAATGTATTTTCTGAGCCAGGAGTGGATTCCAAAGGAATAGGAAATACAAAGGAAGGACGTCTGCTTGTCCCTCCGGTGGACTTCACTTCTGGTTTTGGCTCCAAAAAGTGAAATAAAAGCTGCCACAAAAACTGTGGCTTTTTTGTAAAAGATGCTGTGTGTGAAACTAGGCGGGCATCGCACGAGTGTGCGCATATTTGCAAAACAAACAAAGCTTTTTTGCGTCCGCAAGTCATGAACATTTGCGTGCAGCAAAAAAAATATGCACTAATTGAAATGGCTAATTAGCGTAACGAATTCCAGATGTATTCTTTTTCCTGCACAATTGCGCAGTGTTTCATGCATCTCCCAGCGCTGTTTACGTGCACTTGTGCATCGCCATTAACCTCTATGGAGATTTTGGGTGCGCAAATGTGCAGGAAAATAGTGCGCAGACATAAATCCGTGCGTGTGAATGGGTTTTATTCTCTGCATATTGCGTGCGCAAATACGCCCGTGTGCTGCCGGCCTACGGGAGCATTTACATATGGTGGCTTTTGGTGTGGATCCACAGCAGTATCTGCATCATGTAGGACATGTTTACACGGCGGATTCTGCCGCGAAGTTTTCTGCATGTAATCTTCCTGTTAAACCACAGCAGAAATCTGCCGCACTTTCAGTTCTTGAGCCACACACAAATGTATTTGGTGGGGTGCAATGTGAAAAAACAACAATTTAGCCATTTTTTTCAATACTTAAACTATGATGTTTTTTTTCTGATCATTCTTTTTTTGTGGGCTCTTCCACTTTTTTGCAATAAGTCCTCACACTTTTTTTTTTGAAACACATATTGTTTCTGCATCACTAAATTCCAAGACCCAGAACTATTCCATGGATGGAACTGTGTACGGCCTTGTTTTTTTGCGTTTAAAATGAACAAAAAAGGCATTTTGGCTCAATTGTTTTGGGATTTTGTTAATAGTGTTTGCCATGGATATGGTGATCTTTTTTATACATTTTTTGAGGCCTGGTTTACACGCTGCTACAGCAACGTGTAAACCACGCTGCTGACATGCAGGAATTCTGCGGTGAACAAGCTGCTCCATGCAGCAGCCCATTCACATGTCCGTGCTGTGAGCAGAGTGCTGCCACAGCTCCCATAGGAGCCTGTGATCAGCACTATGGACAGCGCTGCAGCACAGAGCTGACAGGCTAGTCGGCACTCGCTGTCCTATCTTTTTTACCAGCGCAGATGCTGCGCTGGTAAAAAAAAGCTCTGTGTGAGTACTCCCATGGCAAACTATTGGTTGCTATAGAAGCATGGTTTACACGCTGCTATAGCAGCATGTAAACCACGCTCATCTGAACGACGCCTTAAGAAAAAATGGAAAATGTGCAAAAAAGTTATTTTTTTAAGTGAATTTTTAAAAATGTATTATTTTTTTATGTCCCTTTGGGGAATTGAGCATGCGATTCGCACTTGGCAGATTTGTGGCAGATCTTCTGCAGTGGAAAAATTAGCAGCAAAATTCATGTCAAATTGAAAGTATGAACTCTTTTGTGGATCTGCGTCAGAATCTACATTTCCAACGTGTGTATGCTCAGATGCACATGAGGACGTTCTACTTCTTCGTATAGATCCGTACAGAAATGCGTTGTGTTTTTTATGTGATGAGGTATAGTTTTTATTGCTACCGCTTCTTTACAATATATTATATGGACCCGAAATAGTAGCAATAAAAATAAATATTAAATAAAAAAGGGATTGATTGTCAAAAAGTTGAAAAACCTAAAAAGTACATACTTTTGGTATTGTCATAATTATACCAACTTGTGAATGAAGTCATCATGTCATGTATACTCCACACTGAACACCGTAATAACTGCATAGCGAAACTGCATAGCGAAAGTCATTTGTCGCTGTAATGGGGCCATGGAAGCTGTCCGACCCATCATTGTGGAAAGGTCGCAGGATCTGCTTTATCGCCTAGTGATGGCGCGGCAAAATCTGTACTACACATGTGTGCCAGTCGGACCATCCGCAGTACAGATTAAGAAAATTCCGGACAGGTACGCAGGGTCAGATTCGGCTGCGGGATCCTGCACGCGGAATCTGACCCGTTCGTGTGCAGAAGGAAAATCCACAGCAAATTCCACCCCATTCTGCTGCACACTTGGCCACTGCGAATTTTCTGCATATCTGCTGCAGTTTTTCCACTGTGGAAAGCCCGCAGCATATAAGTGACTACACCTGCAGTGCCAGCCTTACCTTATTAGATAGCACCCTGTGTGGAATTTGTTTGGCACCCTGTCATAAGAAAAAACTACATATATTGCACTAATAGGCAATCTGCCTGTGTTCTGTTTCTAGCAAGATAGCAGTATACCCACGGCAAAACAGCTCCGTGAAAGATACTGTACCAGAACCAAGCTTATAGCATAAATGCATCACCAGAACCAAGATCATAACAAATACAGCACCACCAGAACCAACCTTATACATAAATTCAGCAGTAGAACCAAGATCAGAACATAAATGCAGCATGAGCCAACCTCAGTACATAAGTACAGCACCAGAACCAAGCTCAGTACACAAATGTCACACCAGAACCAAGAACAGTACATAGATACAGCACCAGAATCGGGTTCAGTATATAAATACAGCACCAGAACCAAGCTCAGTACATAGGTACAGTACCAGAACCAAACTCGTAACTTAAATACATCACCAGAACCAAGCTCAAAATATAACTACATAAATACAGTATCAGAACTAAGCTCAGTAAATAAATTCAGTTCCAGAAGAACAATTTATAGCATAAATTAAGCATGAACCAACCTCAATACATAGATACAATACCATAACTAAGCTCATAACAGATACAATAGCAGAACTTAGCGATGGAGTAGTGGGGGTGCCTATGGGCTGACAGTGGCGCTTCATTACATCAGAAAGAAGGAGACAGAGCCAGGAGGAAGATGATTCATGTAACTGTTCAAGACGCCGCCGTACGGAGGAGGAAGATCATCTGTTCGGGCGGACCTAACAGTGGTGATCGCCCCCAGTCTACATCTTCCCAGTCTACAAGCTAGAGGCTGGCACCCTATGCGACTGCACAAGTTGCACATTGTTAATGCCAGCCATATAATCCATGCCACAAGTGCAACTTGGCTAGAAACCAAAGCGTCCCTTTCAATGACCTATCATCTCTATTACAGGCCGCACATAGGAACTGCTTAAGACCGTAGCTTAGTTATATGCTTCTATCCCCGTCCTATACTAGGAGAGCCCTTCCAAAGCCGAGCCGAGTCAGACCACAGACAATAATAGGGACATTTCACAAATATATTTCCAGAGTGAAAATAAACATGTACTTTTCTAGTTTCCTGTTATGAGGTCTCTTAGGAACAGAAACTAAGTACCAGAAATTATCACATTAGCCTGCCGGAATACACTGGGGCTTTGCATTAAACATGCATTTTATATTTCTAGTAACATTATGCTGGAGGGCAGGTTAACCACACTGAACTACAGGGAATCGTATGGAACTTATAAAACATTAGTAGTCAGATGATCGGCGGCGCATTACGTAGAATGTAAAATATCTGTAAATCCGCCTCGTTTCAGGCTCCGTTTATAAGGTTTGTAGTAGGATAATATATTAGTTCTGGATTATTTCAAGCTCCATATGGGTTAATTACACTTTAAAGGGGTTTCCGCTTTTAACAATCTATTTTTGTTGGAAGGGTTTCGGAAAATAATCTGATTACAGGGTGTTCCACTGCTTTGGGGAATATATCGAAAATCCACAGCGCTCACGTTACAATATTTGAGTGCCATAAATTTTCTATATACAGATGTAGCAATCGTTAAAGTGTACTTGAGTTTTCAATATTTTTTCCAAAATATACCACTTTCTCCTTCTCCTCTCATTTGCTGCATTGTTTCATATCTGTAAGTTCAGATTTTCAGATGGTTTTCCCTAATTTTCTGTCGTTCTGCTGCCTGCTATCCACTAGCAGGGAGGGAGGGGTGCAGCAAGCCTAGCATTCTGGCAGTAGTTCACTGTCCTGATTTCCTTGCCCTTACTTCTCTGTCTGTGGACCAATCTGCATCATCTGAATGCATGCCCCTCTGCTGTCTCAGGATGATAATGATTTAGGAAAATTCTGGCCAAATGATAAATAAACCCACTATAATGTGCGTGTAATAGGTGCTGTCACAGTCATGATATGGGTGTATTTTAGTGTCCATATGATGGCCACAATACCCAAACGTCCCACCTTTCATCTGAACTGAATTTATATCACCAAAGAATCCCTATGGTGTTCTACGTTTTGGTTCACTTACAGGCGGTCTTTCAATTGCACCCATATTATTGATAGTGTGGTTATTGACATGGCAATCGGATTATAAGCAATCAGAAACTACAGAAGGGAAGCACTGAGTGTAAAATGTACACTTACATGGTGCTCACTCTGTATGAACGATCAACAGTAGAGATGAGCGAGTATACTCGCTAAGACACATTACTTGAGTGAGTAGTGCCTTAGCCGAGTATCTCCCCGCTCGTCTCTAAAGATTTGGGGGCCGGCGGGGGGCGGGGAGCGGCGGGGGAGAGCGGGGAGAAACAGAGGGGAGATCACTCTCCCCCCCACTCCCACCCGCTCCCCGCCGCAACTCACCTGTCACCCGCGCCGGCCCCCAAATCTTTAGAGACGAGCGTGGAGATACTCGCCTAAGGCACTACTCGCTCGACTAATGTGCCTTAGCGAGTATACTCGCTCATCTCTAATCAACAGTTCTCTACAATAGTGCTCACCCTGTATGAACGATCAAATGATCGCAATGCCAAGTCCCCTGGGGGGACTATATAGAAGTGTAAAAAATTAGGCATAAAAATAAGTTTAAAAACCTTTATTAAGTATTAGATACAATAGCAGGTAATTAAAGTTTTTTAAAGAAAACCTTTTACCATGCATAATAAAATCAAAATAAAACAAAAAAAACGTATTTCGTATCGCCGCATCCGTAAAATTACAATCTATCAAGGTAATACATTATTAATAAACCCATATGGCGCACATCATCAGGAAAAAAGTGTAATGTAATGGTCACACGGTCTCCAAGAAAAAAAATAAAAATAAAAAGGTATCAAACAGTCACACGAACTCTGAAATACCAATAGAAACTACAGGACGTCCTGCAAAAAACAAGCCCTCACACACACATACTGAAGGAAAAATCTAAAGTTCTGGCTGGCATTTGATTTTTTTCTAAAGATATTTCATTTTTTAAAAGTAGTCCAGCAAAAATAATACAATCTACAAGAGTCCGCATAGTAAAGGCATTGGCCCATGGGATACAGTTACTGTGTACATTTTGCTGCAGTGTGTACGCCGTGAAAACAAGACCCCCAAAGGTGGTGGAATTGTGGGGGTTTTTTTCATTTCACTGCACTTAGAAAGTTCTTCATTACATTATATGGTACATTTAAATAGCACCATTGAAAAATACAACTTGTCCCGCAAAAACAAGCCCTCATACAGCCACGTCGATGGATAAATAAGAGTTATGATTTTTTTTAAAGTGGGGAGGAAAAAACGTAAAGTTTCTTTTCTTTACAAAAATGTAAAGAAAAGGGGCCGCATCACTAGGGGGTCAATAATCCTTCTGTAATTGCAGTAAGAGAAATCAACTCCCCACATTGATTCCTGCTAAGGCCGCCTTCACACAAGCATATGTGTATTTACTTGCGCCTGAGCGCTATGTTTTTGTAGAATGAGCCTTGCTTTGGAGCTTGTGCTTATAAACAGAAGCCAATCTGAGCAAACAGAGCTTCAGTGTAAAGCATAAGGCCTCATGCCCACGGCCGGCTCGGATTCTGCGTGCAAAATCTTGCAGCGGAATCAGACCCCGCACCCCACAGAGACCCCATACTCACGTGTCAGGATCCACGGCAAGAGTCTCTGCCGGCGAGCTAGCACGCATGTGCAGTGCAGCACATGGCACGCCGGCGGTGACACGATTCCCGAGATACTGTGCTCACAGCGCAGAGTATGGCGGGACGGACTGCAATGGAAGCCGTCCGCATGATTTTCCACGATGAATAGGACATGCTGTGATTCTCCGCTGCAAGCGGAAAATTGCAGTTGATTTCCGCTTGTGGACAGGTGAGAATCAGTTAACATAGCATGTCTATGGGCAGACATTGCTGTCGAATTCACGGCGGGTGTCTGACCGCGAATCCCGCAGTGATCATCCATCCGTGGGCATTCGGCCTCACGGAGAGGCAGAGCAGTAGCTTCAGTCTATAATGAGGCAAGAGGCGGATTTCAGACTACCTCAGATGCAGTATCTAGAAGGCAATGCATCATGATAGCTGCGCCCATAAGTACCCACAATGAAAGTACCAAATATTATTTCATTAGATGTCTGATTTAAAGGCGGGCAGTCATTTTGCCCAGTCTTTCTGCCACTTTCTCAGGACAAGATGGAAATATATATTTATGGCATCATAATGGGAGGACATTGTTAGCCACGGGGTGTACTATACAGTCCGCGGAGGACGCATACAATATATATAAATCAACGACCATGTCAACATTCCATTGTGTATAAATGCCAAGAGCCGCGTTGTGACACTGGCCACTTTGTGTTTTGTGACCTTGGCGCTGGACAGTCAACTCACTGGAATCCTGTAAATGACATACAATCTGCTACGTGTTGTGCGCCCCTTCTGCGGTTGGTGAATGCTCCTTTCTTTGCTGGCTGAGACTATAGTGTTATTTGTATCACCCATACATACTAAGTGCCGCGGACTCGCACATCTAGGCATCCTTGTGTGAAGCTTGTACAGTACTCCTAAGAACATTCCGGCGTGTTCACGCATCACCGTCAGTTTGGAGTTTTTGTTAAAACTTTTTTCAAAATACATACCAAAAAATATGATTTTATAGTTACATGTGAACAAACCCATAATTAAAAATTGTATATTATTTTGACCTTATTCTTTGTGTTATTCAGTTGTTTTCATTTATGTATGTTTTTGAGTGTCAATAAGGGCATCATGCTTGGGTGTAACAGATGTGTCTGCTCCCCTATAATAACATCCCTGTAGGACGCTGATAACTGATGTTAGGTAACTCAGGACCAGTACAGGATAAGTAATGTATGTACACAGTGACTCCTCCAGCAGAATAGTGAGTGCAGCTCTGGAGTATAATACAGGATGTAACTCAGGATCAGTACAGGATAAGTAATGTATGTACACAGTGACTCCTCCAGCAGAATAGTGAGTGCAGCTCTGGAGTATAATACAGGATGTAATGCAGGAGCAGTACAGGATAAGTAATGTATGTACACAGTGACTCCACCAGCAGAATAGTGAGTGCAGCTCTGGAGTATAATGCAGGATGTAACTTAGGATCTGTACAGGATAAGTAATATATGTACACAGTGACTCCGCCAGCAGAATAGTGAGCGCAGCTCTGGAGTATAATACAGGATGTAACTCAGGATCTGTACAGGATAAGTAATGTATGTACACAGTGACTCCACCAGCAGAATAGTGAGTGCAGCTCTGGAGTATAATACAGGATGTAACTCAGGATCAGTACAGGATAAGTAATGTATGTACACAGGGACTCCACCAGCAGAATAGTGAGTGCAGCTCTGGAATATAACACAGGATGTAACTCAGGATCAGTACAGGATAAGTATTGTATGTACACAGTGACTCCACCAGCAGAATAGTGAGTGCAGCTCTGCAGTATAATACAGGATGTAACTCAGGATCAGTAGAGGATAAGTAATGTATGTACACAGTGACTCCATAAGCAGAATAGTGAGTGCAGCTCTGGGGTATAATACAGGATGTAACTCGGGATCAGTACAGGATAAGTAATGTATGTACATAGTGACTCCACCAGCAGAATAGTGAGTGCAGCTCTAGAGTATAATACAGGATGTAACTCAGGATCAGTACAGGATAAGTAATGTATGTACACAGTGACTCCACCAGCAGAATAATGAGTGCAGCTCTGGAGTATAAAACAAACGGTAACTCCGGATTAGATTGGTAACGCAATGTATTATGAGACATTGTTGTATGTTTTCTTTTAGCCTTTGTTGTGGCATTTAGACCATAGTCTGACCAAGCTTTTTCCTCTGTCCGAGGCGGTCACCTCTGAATCCTCACTATATTGAAGCCGTCTGTTGGATTGTGTTAATCCAAAGCACAGATACCTCCAGATCGCCTGACTCTTTATACTACTGCCAGACTAAATTGAGCTTCTTTTACTATTAAAAAGAAATATTTGAGGTAAAGATCACATTAATTAATTACACGTGTTTGGCACCGGCAGTTTTCATGCCATTTTTTCCAATCCAAAACCCCCATTTAGTAGTATGACTGGATGAGGGAGGAGGGGGGCTATGATATTTTCCAAAGCCGCATGCTTCAGGCCTTCCCATTAATGAATATGATTGGGATATAAAGTATGACCTTTATGTTATAGTCTAGAGAACCAGACAGCAGCCTTCAGAAAACATCAGATCATTAAGGCTGGCACGGATCCTCTGCAGAATTTGGGCCCAGTTCAAATCCCCGCTTCACTGGTGTAGAACTTAGTAATGGGTGGCAAAAGTCCAACCCAATTTCTCTTTCCCAGGTGTCAGTTCCATCATGATGCTGATCATGAAGGAAGCTTACTCCGGGGAAGTGTGAAAAAAAAGGAAAAACCTGACTCTCGTGCAGCTTGTTACCCAGAATGCCATCAGGAGACTCCGTGATTGATTAAGCTCCGTTCTCACCGATAAGTGTCACGGTGACACGGGCGGCGCGCAGCTGCTGTCACATAAACAGGCAGCCGTTTTAATGAACAGCTTTGTTTTGCTACAGAATAAGTCATATTTACAGAAGTACAATGTAGCCTCCAGAGCAGGAACGAGGGAGGACCGGGCCCGGACAGACGCTCGCGATTGATGTACTTTTCGTTGGCTAAGGCCGGCCTCATACTTAACAATGTGCCCCTAAATCCTAAGGCCACACTCGCACAGCCCGCTTTTTACTGCAATTAGGGCAACGGTTCAAACGCCGTGCTAATCGGGGTTCAACACCTCCATTGATTTCAATGCGTCTTCACGGACTAGCACTCAATTTTCGAGAGCTGTCTGCTCTATTTTCGTGCGTTTAAGCGCTTTTTAACGCACCTCATCACCCATCACAATGATAGAGTGCATTAAAAACACTGTCCAACGCTGTACAATGCGTTCAGAAACGCTGATCAAAATCGCGGTAAAACGCTGCTATTTGAAACGTGGCATTTTGTGAACGCATGTGTGAGAGCGCCCTAAAGGTTCATCATCAGAATGTTTGAATGCTGTTTATAAACAGAGGGATTGTGAGACAAAGGACCTACAGTACTAATTAGAGCAGATGAACCTGATTATATTAGGGCGTCTATTGCTCAACAGCCCCTGATTTAGACTGACCATTGCACCAATATATTTTTGTAACCGTGGACCTGATCAAATTATCCTTCCTCTCCAAACAGCACAAAGAGGATTGTTCTACATGCAGGGCGTACTAAATAGCAGGCCTCCTATCTATCTATCCCATATCTATCTATCTATCTATCTATCTATCTATCTATCTATCTATCTATCTATCTCATATCTATCTATCTCATCTATGTATCTCCTATCTATCTATCTCATATCTATCTATCTATCATTTATCTATCTATCTATCATTTATCTATCTATCTATCATTTATCTATCTATCTATCTATCTCATATCTATCTATCTCATCTATGTATCTCCTATCTATCTATATCATATCTATCTATCTATCATTTATCTATCTATCTATCATTTATCTATCTATCTATCTCATATCTATCTATCATTTATCTATCTATCTATATATCTCAAATCATTCTATCTACCGTATCTATCCATCACATATCTATCATATCTATCTTTCTATCTATCTCATATCATTCTATCTATCCATCTATCCATCACAAATTTATCTCTCTATCTTATATCTATCTATCTATTCATCTATCTCATATCTATCTATCTATTCATCTATCTCATATCTTTCTATCTATCTCATATCATTCAATCTATCCATCTATCCATCACATATCTATCTCTCTATCTTATATCTATCTATTCATCTATCTCATATATTTCTATCCATCTATATCATATCTATCTATCTCATATCTCTCTATCTTATATCTATCTATTCATCTATCTCATATCTATCTATCTCATATCTATCTATCTTATATCTATCTATTCATGTATCTCATATCTATCTATCTATCTATCTATCTATCTATCTATCTATCTATCTATCTATCTATCTATCTATCTATCTATCTATCTATCTATCTCATATCATTCTATATATCTACCATATCTATTCATCTATATATCTATTCATCCATCTCATATCTATCTATCTATCCATCACATATCTATCTCTCATATCTATCTATCTATCTATCTATCTATCTATCTATCTATCTATCTATCCATCCATCCATCCATCCATCACATATCTATTTATCTATCTGTCTGTCTATATCTATATCTATCCCAGAATTGTAGCATCAAAAACTAACAATGCACAGGTGCCAAAATGACAACTTTTTATCATTTACACCGGCCCCGACACTTTTTAAAAAAATTGAGTGGGGCTTGGCATTACTGGTATAGATTGCAGCCACACCTATTGTAACTTATGTCACAAATTGGTGTAAATTGTAGCTGAAACCTGCCTAAGCTGGCATAGAGTTTAGGCTGGCGCACGGTGCTGCCCTGGATGCAACAAATGTATTAAGAGGCCTCCAACTATGAATATATTTGTCGCCCTTACACCGCCACATAGTCCACTTACTTATTCTTAGAACATGTGCTCCTTTGTATGTATCTATCTATGTATTTATGCACCAATATCTGTCTATGTTTCTATTTATTTAAGCACTGTATGACAATAATATATGAGCACCGTATGGTGGTACTACTTAGGCTTTGTATAACCATATTATTTTATCATGGCGTTGTAGGATCCTGTTATTTAGTACTTAGTCTAGGTATTTGTTGATCATGTCTGACATTATTATTTGGACCGTATGATATTAGTGGTTCCCAGGTCCAAAATCTGGTTTGTCTCTCACGGGGTCTCTCTGGTTTGATAAGCATGTTTTACATTGTCTCCTATGGGCTGCAGCCTTGATCCTATCTGCTTTATGTAACACCCAATGCATCCTGAAGTCTGATCTGAGCCGGTTACAATAACTAAAGGAAACTTCAGCACAAAGTATTTCTATTCGTAAACTAAGCTCCTATGACAAGTGATCCATCGCAGCTGCTTCAAAGACCTAAATGGAAAATCTAATGTTATGTTCATCTTCCTACATTACTGCATGAGGCCGGCTTTACGTAGGCGTATTTGCGCTTAGAATGGAACCCATTGATTTAAATGGCTTCATTCACATTTCTGTATTTTGAGTACGCATTTCAGGCTTGCAGAAAATATAAAACATGTTCTATTTTTCTACCTATTTGTATACTAAAGGTCCCCATTGAAGTCAATAGGGGATGTACAAATGGGCGCTCAATACGCAAGTTGATGCGTAAAACACTGCGTAATTCCGCTTGAAAAAGAGCACATCTGGAACTAATTAGCCATTTCAATCGGTGCGTTTGTTTGCTGCGCACAAATGAACATGCCCTAATCCTGAAATACGCTGATATGTGCGCAAAAAAGCCTTGTTCAATGTGCAAATATGTTGCGCTGCAGCACACGCAATGCGAAGTCAGCCTAAGTAGGCAGACAAGTCATTTAGGAGCCTGGGAGAATATCAGACTTATGACTTATATCCTGCATTTTCCACCGATTTTTCTCTAATTCTCAGTCTTCCCTAAGCTGTTGGATGTAGACTGCTGCTATGATGTCCCCATACACTGCCCACATAGCAGAGTAGGATCTCTTTTCTATCTCTGAGCTGGTGGATGTAGACTGCTGCTATGAGGTCCCCATACACTGCACACATAGGAGAGCAGGATCTCTTCTCTCTCTCTGAGCTGGTGGGTGTAGACTGCTGCTATGGTGTCTCCATACACTGCATACACAGGAGAGCAAGATCTCTTCTCTCTCTCTGAGCTGGTGGGTGTAGACTGCTACTATGATGTCTCCTTACACTGTACACATAGGGGAGCAGGATCTCTTTTCTATCTCTGAGCTGGTGGATGTAGACTGCTGCTATGATGTCCCCATACACTGCACACATAGGAGAGCAGGATCTCTTCTCTCTCTCTCTGAGCTGGGGGCTGTAGACTGCTGCTATGATATCTCCATACACTGCACACACAGGAGAGCAGGATCTCTTCTCTCTCTCTCTGAGCTGGTGGGTGTAGACTGCTGCTATGATGTCTCCATACACTGCACACATAGGAGAGCAGGATTTCTTCTTCTCTATTTCTGAGCTGGTAGATGTAGACTGCTGCTATGATGTCCCCATACACTGCACACAGAGAAGAGCAGGATCTCTTCTCTCTCTCTCTCTCTCTCTCTCTCTCTCTCTCTCTGAGCTGGTGGGTATAGACTGCTGCTATGATGTGCCCATACACTGCACACAGAGGAGAGCAGGATCTCTTCTCTCTCTCTGAGCTGGTGGGTGTAGACTGCTGCTATGATGTCCCCATACACTGCACACAGAGAAGAGCAGGATCTCTTCTCTCTCTTTCTAAGCTGGTTAGTGTAGACTGCTGCTATGATGTCTTCATACACTACACACATAGGAGAGCAGGATCTCTTCTTCTCCATTTCTGAGCTGGTGGATGTAGGCTGCTACGATGTCTCTATACACTGCACACAGGAAAACGGAGGATTTCTCCATCTCTGTCTCTGAGTAGCACAGACTTATTAGTAACAGCAGCATGGTGGACATTAACCAGAAGTACTGAGCAGTGCAGATGTGATTCCAGTAGCGAAAAGAGACTGTAAGCACGTACTATTAGCTGCTGTAAGGCCTGTGTGAATGTCTCTGCTTCTCTCTCTCTTTAGCAACTCTCCCTCTTCCTCTTCATCCATAGGTTGCATCCCCTTTTGTAATCTGTCTCCATATCTCTGTTACTAGGGATGGACTTCACATCAGAAAAGGCAGTGGATAGTATTTAGAAGGGAGACCCCTAGTGGCCAGAACTTTAGAGGAATTTTGCAGCGCAAAAACGTAATTTTATATAAATGAAGGGATTTCCATTTTGCTAGTTGTCACACTAGCTATCGCATAAGTGAAAAGTTTGTTGAAAAGTTAGTAAGTATTGAAAGAGTTTATGTAAAAAAAGAGTGCTTGAGTTTCCTTCTTCCGCCAACTTTTTAAAACATCCTGTACAGGTGTTATATGCTCAGGACAATGGGAAAGCTGGATTAAGCGGGTTGTACCAAGATAGACTTATATCACCTATCTATGATAAAGGTTGATTCATCGGGTTCTTACTGCTAAGACCCCCACTAATCCCCAGAAAGGATGGGAGCTGTGCCTGCAATTACAAGTGCTGGCCACTACACAGGGATCGGAGCAACAGCTTTCGCTCCGACACCTGTGTATCGCGGCACTGACAGTGGGCGCTGCCTGGAAAACGCCTTTAAATGTTTTTAAAAGTCTTTCTGTACATTAAGTGGTACTTCAAATTGTTCCATTAAAAAATAAAACTCTTCCCACAAAACAACAAAATCTCAAACGGCTGTCAGTAGAAAAAATTAAATAAAGTTATGGCTCTTGGAAGGCAAGAACAAAAAAACAAAAATAGAAAAATCAAAAATCTGTAGTTCTAAATGGGTTAATATTATAATAAGTTTGCTAAAAATGTCAGCATGTTGTCTGAGTTCTAGTTTACATAATGATGAACCCAGGTGACGTGATGAAGTTATACTTCCCAGTAGCACCACCATTCCCATCCTCCTTCCTCCAAAGACCGGAGCTACTTAATCTCTTTTTATTTAATTGCTTTATTGGTTCTAGCTATCAGGACACCTGAAGGTACAATTTGTTGTCGCCACCGCACTCATTAAACATCCACTGAATATCTTAACACGCAACATGCAGTTTTCAGGTTTATAATATGTCATTCAGGTAAAAACTCCCAGTCACTGGTGATTTATAGTAATACTAGCTGATATACCCAGCTTCACCCTGGTTAATGGGGTACAGGTGTTTACCTGTTGTTCGCACATACATTTTTATGAAGTCGTGGTTACTTCAGAGGAACTGAGGAATAAAATATGTATACACATAGATTAGATTCTCCTCAGGCTGCATGTACTGATGTCCCTCTACAGAATGTGCCACCCCTCCCACTATCCTCACTTTTTACCCTTAAAGGTAACAAGTCTTTTTATTCAAATTTACCCCCAGATTCGAGGTTGCAGCCTCCTTATGTGTACATGCTTCCTTATGTACTTTACAACCTTTCAGTATATACACATAGAGGTGAGGTAGATTCTCCTAAGTACATACACATAGAGGTGAGGTAGATTCTCCTAAGTATATACACATAGAGGTGAGGTAGATTCTCCTCAGTAAATACACAGAGAGGTGAGGTAGATTCTCCTCAGTAAATACACAGAGAGGTGAGGTAGATTCTCCTCAGTATATACATATAGAGGTGAGGTAGATTCTCTTCAGTATATACACATAGAGATGAGGTAGATTCTCCTCAGTAAATACACGGAGAGGTGAGGTAGATTCTCCTCAGTATATACACATAGAGGTGAGGTAGATTCTCCTCAGTATATACATATAGAGGTGAGGTAGATTCTCCTCAGTATATGCATACAGAGGTGAGGTAGATTCTCCTCCGTATATACATATAGAGGTGAGGCAGATTCTCCTCCGTATATACACAGAGAGGTGAGTTAGATTCTCCTCAGTATATACACATAGAGGTGAGGTAGATTCTCCTCAGTATATATACATACAGATGAGGTAGATTCTCCTCAGTATATACACATAGAGGTGAGGTAGATTCTCCTCAGTATATATACATACAGATGAGGTAGATTCTCCTCAGTATATACACATAGAGGTGAGGTAGATTCTCCTCAGTATATATACATAAAGATGAGGTAGATTCTGCTAAGTATGCAAATCATTTCCCGAGGCTTTATGGTTTCTATGACAAGAACTATCTCATGTATTGTGGATTTTCGCACAGTTTTTCACGTTTAGTATTGATTATTGAAGTTGCGACCCCTTTACTTTTCCTATTTTGGATATAAAGAATAGTTGTGGCAAATTTCATATTTGTGCAGTACAGATGTGTGTTATTAGTTACATTACATAGCTGGTCACCTATTTTTGCCCTTAGAATTGAATAATCAAGTTGTGACCCCTTTACTTTTCTTATTCACCACCTAAAGAATGGCCGTGCCAAATTTTAAGTTTGTACGACATCGGAAAGTTAGAGAATTAGTGGCGAGTCAGGCAGTCAGTGAGTTCTTTCACCTTTATATATTTAGATGTACTCTTCTTATATTGTTATTGCAAGGTAATGAGCTTCATCTTGTAGATTACAGTACACAAGTGGGTAAGAACAAGGGAACATACATGTGCAGTGACAATGCCTATTTAGGGGATGGAAAGCTTGGCAATGACCTATGGCCCCTGTTTTCTATGGGCTCTGAGGAAAGGACACCCAGGCATCAACCTGAAAGTTGTCTAAAAAAGTGTTACGCTCAACTGTTAGCTCCTGTGGTCAGGCATAGCACATATACTTTATGAAGTGTAGAGCATCGGGGTAGGGAGGCTGGGCAAGGCTCCCATTTTGGAATGGACTCAGGGGTTGGTATAGGAGCAACCAGAAAGGTGGGCACCTCTAAGTCTGCCTCCAGGTTTCCTGCCATCCGTTCCATTGACTGGAGGGTGTTAACACCCTACCTTCTCTTTTGGTCTTCCCCACAGTTGGTAGAGTTGGGCGATATGCCTATGTTGGTGCGCCCGGCCACAGGAAACCTACCTGGCCTGGTGGGGGTACTGCATCATTTGAACGTTTATTTAAACCGTTAATAACAGATCAGTGTTAGCCAGTTGCAATTGGGGAAGTATGCAGGGTTCAACCCTGGTCATATGGATACCGGGTGCTGACTCTCTATCTCTCCATGGCCATTGTGGGATTACCAGCTTCTGGCTTTCTATCGTAGCAGAACCACCTCTTGCAAGGAAGCTGTGTCATAGACCCATGCTCTTAACAGTCTGTCTTTTATATTTGCGTTCCTGACCTCCTGCGTACCACCCCAACGTCTCTTGGGCCATATGCCGCATTATAGTAGCATAGACTAAATTTTTTATTTTTTTGGTTACATTTACATAGAAGGTTCATCATCTGAGACAGAATGATGCAAACATTTAAACCTACAACTACCCTACTACAGCCATGCTGTATATAGACAGTACTGTGCAGGTGTTAAAGGGCTTGTCCATGAAGGGAAAATACCTAGTCCAGTGTGTCGGAACCTCCACTTCCAGCCCAGTTCTGACAAGAACTGTGTATGTCCCATATGTTGCCCCTTCAGTTGTTGAGCCTTCTAAAGGCCCATTTACACGGAGCGATGATCGCTCAAAGATCACTCAAACGACAGTTTGTGAGAGCTTTGAGTGATTATTTTGAATAAACTTTTAAGTAGCTACTCAGCTACTTAAGAGCAATTAAGTATGCAAATGAAGCCTTCACTAAACACAGTTAATAGCCTGAGGGCTCTTATCTACTTTCAGTTCTTTTGTTCTCCAGCAGGAAACAATGCTATCAGCACTACCCGCGGAGAACTGCTGATAAGGCTGAAGGACGATTTTTAGGTTGGACTGAATTTAACGATCAGCTAGCAGTGCACAGAAAGTGCACGATGGCCACGCATTTAGATGCAACGATTATTGCTCAAACGATCCCTTTTTAGCGATTTTTGAGCGATCATCGCTCCATGTAAATGGGCCTTTAGTTTCATGGCTGATGCAGAGTCAGAGACAGGGACTGGCTTAGTTATTGAAAGGAGCCAAACAGCCTTCAATGACAATGGAAAGGCCATACTATGTCACTTGATATCAGAATTGGGCTGTAAGTTGAAGTTCCAACCCCCCCCCCCCTGGGTTGGGTAAGAATTTCCTTTCCTAGACAACTGCTTTTGTTCGTACAGTTCTATATGGCTGCATTTCGTGGGTCATATTTTATGGACACTGGTTGGGGGTAGAGATGAGCGAGCATACTCGCTAAGGACAATTACTCGATCGAGCATTGTCCTTAGCGAGTATCTCCCCGCTCGGAAGAAAAGGTTCGGCTGCCGGCGCCAGATCTCCCCTCCGTTCCTCCCCGCTCTCCCCCGCAGCTCCCTGCCCGCCGCCGGCAGCCGAATCTTTGCTCCCGAGCGGGCAGGTACTCGCTAAGGGCAATGCTCGATCGAGCTATTGCCCTTAGCGAGTATGCTCGCTCATCTCTAGTTGGTGGTATTATATGACAGCATTATATGGTGGTATTAGCTGGAGACTAAATTGCAGTTTTTCATTTGGGCTAAGGCAATATATTTCAGTGTTATATGTGCAATTTGTGGCGGTATTGTTTGGGCAATGTTTGACCCTGGTTTTATACTGTACATAAAAAGGTAAGCAGGGGAGTGGGTAACTTTGCTTGTTGTCCAGCCCAGGATCTTCTTTCAAATCAGACCTATAATGGTGATAGTGTGGCATGGATATTTATATAGCCCTGTCCTATCATTGTTTGTCTATTATTTTGTATCTGTAGATTTTAAAGCGTATGCAGGGTTTTACTCGCTATTTTGACATTTAGGCAGTGTCCATGGGCACATAACCAGGAAGGATCTTACCCTTTAGTAAAACAATACTATGGAACCTACTTTGTATAGAAGGTGGGTGGGAAATGTAGCATGTGGTCTCCCATTCCGAAGTTGTCACTACATAAACTGTATAATATAGTTTTGTAAGACTGTTATTTTGTGGTTATGTTCACTTTAAGAAAACTACTCAAATGGAGTTGGTGATTAGAGAACCATCATGTCTAAACCAGAGGGTTAGAATGTACAAAATGATTCAGCATTATTAGGTTCCTGTCTCGCCCCTGAGCTCTATGCTCATGGGAGGACCCAGAGTCCCTATATAGACCCGCCCAGTTCCAGAAAAGACAGTCAGTTGTGATTAGTTGGTGAAGGAAGTGCATAAAGTGTAGTGTGAGTTATAGAGTAGTAGCAAAAGTAGAAAGAAGGTGTTAGTGAGTAGAGTGTGAAGTGTAGTCAGTGTTCAGTGAAGAGTGATAGTGAGTGATAGTGCAGTGGTAAGGGAGAGGTGTAGCTAGAAGAAGAAGAAGAAGAAGAAAGTTGGATAATGGACAGCCAGATAGTTCCTAAGTTTGAAGAAACGGGAGGAAAGAAGCCAGATACAACGCTTATTGTTTCCCAAGGCAGAAAAAGCAATATGAGAATTTTTCATAGGAAAAGGCGGTATCTCCAGTCACCAAGCCCCGGTTTCTGATGTACAGGAAATGGACTGTATAAGACGTTGCCTTGTTTGCTTGTAACACCAATAACAGTTAGTTTCACTGTTTCACCCTTACTCCGACTCCTGGAGCTCCTTCCCACTAGTAAACACCTACACAACGCAACACACTACACCTCCCTCCTGGATCTTTATTTGTAGCATCACTAGGTGGGAGTCAGAGTACCTTAGTCACCGTGAACTCAACCTGCTCCCCAACTCCCGCCTGCTGCACAAGCCTCCAGGATTATATCACCAACTTCCCTGAGCTCTCCTCCATCCTCTCCACCATGTCCCCAAGAGTCGCTGTGAGCATCCTCCCATGTGCTGTCTGTTTACCGTTGGGTGCAGCAAGACATGTACATAGAGCAATACCTAGAGCTCACACTACGCAAGAATGGCAACATCCCACATACTAATGGGTAGTGCTGTGCTTTGTAACTGCATGGTGAATGAGGAGGCAAGGCTCGGCAGAAGTTTACCAAGATAGTTCAGTATCTGCAGAAATCTGGAAAGATTATAGTTTAGAAATGTTAAGCCATGATGGAGCAGCCCTCATCCCAGGGTGTGCCATACTGATTGACCATGTAGGGGTATGTGATTGGCAGGGTTTGTTGTGTTTGGTAACATGGCTGGCATTAGCTACACGTGACTCGTGGTCGCACAGGGCACTGGCCACCAACTTCTAGTGGGGGCACCGGGTCGATGTACACCGCGGCCATCTCCTCCCTTAGGTCCGCCTGGCCAGATGCTGTTTTTCCTCCATGCAGCAGCATCTTGTGGACCTACATGAATAATCCTCCCTCTGACTCTGCCCCCCACCCCCCTGATGTTCTTAAGCACTGCTGTCAGCCCAGCTTAGTTCTGCTACTGTTTTTGTTATAAGCTTGGTTCTGGTACTGTATTTATACTATGAGTTTGGTTTTGGTATTGTGTCTGTGCTGAGGTTGGTTCATGCTGTATGTATATTATGAGTTTGGTAGTGGTGCTGTATTTATGTACTGAGCTTGGTTCTGGTATTGTATGTATGTACTGAGGTTGGTTTGTGCTGTATTTATGTAATGAGCTTTGCTCTGATGTTGTATGTATGCTGTAAGCTTGGTTCTAGTTCCATATTTATGTTATGAGTAGAGATGAGTGAGCGTACTCGGAAAAGCACTACTCGCTCGAGTAATGTGCTTTATCCGAGTATCGCTGTGCTCGGGTCTGAAGTTTCGGGTGCCGCTGCGGCTGACAGGTGAGTCACAGCGGGGAGCAGGGGAGAGCGGGCGGGAGAGAGGGAGAGAAAGATCTTACCTCCGTTCCTCCCCGCTCTCCCCTGCAGCTCCCCGCTCCGTGCCGGCACCCGAATCTTCAGACCCGAGCACAGCGATACTCGGATAAAGCGAATTACTCGAGCGAGTAGTGCTTTTCCGAGTACGCTCGCTCATCCCTAGTTATGAGCTTAATTCTGGTGTTGTATATACGTTATGAGCTTGGTTCTGGTAAAGTATTTTTTACTGAGCTGTTCTGGTGTGGATATGCTGCTATTTTGCTCCTTTCTGCACAGGAAGAATACAGGTAGACTGTCTATCAGTGCAATATAAATCTTGTTTTCCTATGAAGGGTGGCATGCTAACAAAAAAAAATTCAGCACAGGGTGTCATCCAAGGGTCCTTTTACATGGCATGATCTTTTGGGCGCAGACAGGTCATCCCAGCGATAATCGTTCCAGCTCTTTTACACAGGAGCCATCATCACTAGTGAATGTAGCTGAATCAGGCCGGGTATCGTTCCCGCCTGCCTGTCTCTATTCACATTAAGCAAGCAGTTGTTCATAAGTGAAGGACTTCCTGGTCACACAGGCTCATCCTTTGTTTAGTTTTCTTCATGCAGAAACTGAACGATGAACGAGAAGCAAATTCTTGTTTGTCGTTAAGTCGAGGCATGCCTTTACACTGAACGATAATCATTGAGATTCCCACTGCATGCAGGAATCTGAATGATTGATAAAAGGCTCTAACCTAAGGCTAGCAGTGTTCGAAAGCGTGAAAAATCCCTCCATTCTGGTGCGATGGCCAACTAAGAGGAAGAAATATCTCTGTCACCAAGCTAATGGGTGGGGATGAATAGAACAGCCATCAGCAGGCTGAAAAAGTACCACTAACCGTAAGAAGTACTGGATATAGAAGTAGAGGTTGTGAGTTACGCACGACTTGTTGCTCATTAAGAAAATTTTACCAGAAGTGCCAATTACCATGGATTGTCCACATGATGGTGGAGGTAGGCATAGACTCCAGCCAAAGCTCTACAAACCAGGACATTGCCACAAGTTTTCATTGTTTCAGTTGGACTGACGAGTGTGAGAGCCACATGCCACAGTTAAGTGGCTAACTTTTCTGGATGGTTGTGAACCGCTGCTGGTTCGGTTGGTACGTAAGGCCAAATCTCTATGTCACGGTCAAGCTAAAAGAAGTAAAAAGTCATTGTGGTCAACTGCACCTTTGTTTCATCTCCCACCCTTGTGCATTAGTGAGGAGCACATGCATATAGTGAGGGAGGAAGGAGATGTTACCACCACCAGCTGTCAATGGTGGATCCTGGGTTGTCTGTTATAATAGAGATATTACCTTCCATTGCAGTCCTCTGATAATGAGATAATCGCCGATAATGATGACCCCGTGTGCACCACCTTAGGGTCACTAAATTGCATTTCTACATATCAATTATGACTTCTATCTTCTGTAGGCACTTTTGTTTGCTCTAGCAATAATGCAGGAGGTTCAATGCGTAACTTATCAGTATATCATTCCATTCTGCTAATGTACTGTATACTGCTGTATGATAGCGGAGCTGTCACCTGGATCATACAATGGTGACAGACACATGAAATAACTGGTCAGATGGACTAACATGCCGCTTTTTATGTTGCCGTTTACAGATAAAACAGAGAGGTCTTCATACCCGTGCTATGGGAGAGACTCAGAGATACAGGGCTGTCATCAGGTAAGCCAATCACATTATACAATTGCAATATAGTGGTAATGCATAATTGTGTTGGATTCAGTCATTTATACCAAGTGCTATTTCTAGTTGTCGTTTCTTTAACCCCTTAACTACAAAGGATGTAAGGTTACATCCTGCATGTTTGGGGGAGTGTATGAAGGGAGATCGCTGGGCGATTTCCCTCCATACATCACGTGCACCAGCTGTTTCTTACAGTTGACAACCGGTGGCAACAGCTCCGATAAGCCACGTGGCTCACTGGAGCCTTTTAACCCTTTAAATGCCACCAATTCTGACAGCAACATTCAAATCTGGCTGATGTTTCGGGGTCCCGTACAGCCCCCCATGATGAGATCACAGGGAGCCATGTGGGTGTCACGGCAGCCAGGGGCCTTCTGAAAGGCCCCAGGGCTGTCTTAGCAGAATTCCTGTTAAGCCATGCCCGAGGCATGGCTGAATAGATTGCCTGTCAGAACGCAGTATGATGTAATGGTATGGCATTACATTATACTGCAGGAGCAGTATAACATTCTCCAACAAAAAATGTAATAAAAAGCGATCAAAAAGTCGTATGTACTCTTTGACGTCGTATGTACTTTTTTGACTACAGGACATCCTGCACAAAATGAGACATCACACTACTATGTCAACGAAAAAATTAAAAAGTTATAGCTGTCAGAAGATGGTGGAAGAAAATAATTAAAAACATTAAATATCTTTGGAAAAAACAAAAGTATTACAGTGGGAAAAAAAAACGATATAAGTTTGGTATCGTAGTATTCGGTCATTTTTGTTACAGCGTGTACGCTGTAGAAACAAGATACACCCAAAGATGGCGGAATTTAGGTTTTTTCCTTTTCACTCCACTAAGAATTTTTTAAACTTTTTCAGTACATTATATGGTACATTGAAAAATACCACTCGTCCCGCAAAAAACAAGCCCTCATGCAGCGACGTCGATGGATGAATAAAAGAGATATGAAGAAAAAACGGAAAAATAAAAGGGGAACGGTCCTTAAGGGGTAAGGCACAGATGCCGGTCTGTAGACCTTCAGCTCACCACTCCTGTTGTGGTACCCGACGTTATACTGTTTACCGGTATCTTACGCTGTTCCTGTTTTGGCTGTCTTACCCAGAAATGTACACCCATATAAGACAGTGAAGATGGAGGGATGTCCGGTACCCCAACAACGGAGTGGTGAGCTGGAGGTCTGCAGACCGGCATCTGTGCATCGGTATACATATAATGGGGCTGTGCTGATACTTTCTTATGTACTAAGTTGCATTATGCCTTGTTGTATCAATGTGTTTCCTCTGTAAGGGCTCCTTTCCACTGGCGAGATAATCGCACGTTTTCAGTGCGATCCGAGAGTGCGAGCGCTCGCAGGAAAGTCCACACATGTTGTTTTATGACAACCTTTCCACTAGCGATGTTTAAAGGCAAGCTGCGATGCGAGGATTCAAAATCGCGGCAGGAGGATTGTTTCAGCGTTTTGCATTTTTCTGTGGCCCGTACAGTGCAATGGCAAAACAGATTCTCGCATCGCAAAAGCTTGCGATTTTGCAGCGTTGCGAATTTAACATTGAGATTTTCTCGCAACGATATCGCTATCGCCAGTGGAAAGGAGCCCTAAGGGTGACTACACACTAGCGTTTTTTTCCGCTGCGAATTCGTTGCGTTTTTTTTTTCCAATTGTCTATGGGACTTATTAATGTTAAAAACGCAACGCACCAAAAACGCAAGTAACGCTGTGTTTTTAACATTAGAAAGTCCCATAGACAATTGGAAAAAAAAAATGCAATGAATTCGCAGCGGAAATAAAACGCTACTGGGTAGTCACCCCCTAAGGGTGACTACCCATTACACTTTTTTTCGCAGTATTTTTTTTCCCCCATGGGTCTATGTAACTTGTTAATTTTAAAATCGCATTGCACAAAATCGCGATTTCGCGGTAAATTGCCATTTTTGCCGTGATGTGTTTGTAACATTAGAAAGCCCCATAGACACCTGGAAAAAAAAAACACAGCAAATTGGCAAACGCTAGTGGGCAGTCACCCTAAGGGTTCATTCACACGGGCGTCTTTTGGTCCATATACGTGTATATTCACTTGAATGATTTTTCCTCTGATTTTCGAACCGAAATCGGACGGCGGTAAAGCGTATAGTTCTAAATGGTTTTATTCACATGTGCAATTTGTTTAATCGGATGAACAGTCGGATCCAAAAAAGAATTGTCCATTCAAGTCTATGGCTACGATTTTAAAAAACGCATTCTACTTGTTTATTGCGATTGCTATCTATTTTTATTGTATGTAACCATGGTAACTATAAAAAAGTGTGCCGTACCTTAAATTACATCATTTGGCCATCATGCTTTTTTTTTGTTTTACATGTGAAAAAAATCAGATGCAATATGGTTGAAAATCACACAGAAAAGTAACAGAAATTCAAAAAAATCACATAGAAATCACACAAAAAAATCCGTTATATTTTTCAGGACTGATAAAAAAACCCGCCATTGTGAATATACCCGGACGCGCATATTTTTTACATGCGGAACATGGATAACATAAACCCCATTGACGCTTGCACTGGGTTGTCTGTGGAGTTACGGCAAAAGGCAGCAAATCCGCAGCTGCAAGCGTATTGATTGTATTATTATGAGCCTGAGCCCCAGCTACAGGAGAGATCAGAAAACATGGACTGACAAAATGCAAAAAGATGTTATATACTATAGAGGGGGCAGCGAAGTAAAGTAACATAGTAACATAGTATGTAAGGCTGAATGAAGACAATGTCCATCTAGTCCAGCCTGTCTATCCTCCTGTGTTGATCCAGAGGAAGGCAAAAAAACCCCAAGGCCTGAAACCAATTAGCCCTTTTGGGGAAAAAATTCCTTCCCGACTCCCTAATGGCAATCAGACTGTTCCCTGGATCAACCCCTAATAGTTCCTACCTGCCTATATACCCGGATTGACACTTAACCTAAGACTTGTATCCTATAATGTCCTTCCTCTCCAGAAAGACATCAAGTCCCCTTTTAAACTCCTCTATGGATTTTGCCATCACCACTTCCTCCGGTAGAGAGTTCCACAGTCTAACTGCTCTTACAGTAAAGAATCCCCTTCTATGTTGGTGATGAAACCTACTTTCCTCTAATCGTAGCGGATGTCCTCTTGTTACCGTCGTGGTCCTGGGTGTAAACAGATCGCGGGAGAGATCCTTGTATTGTCCTCTCATGTACTTATACATGGTTAAAGTAAACATGGGAGTATGGGACAAAGCTAAAAAACAAAGACCGCCCCCGCTGCGGCGAACCGCGGCTGCTGGACCCCCATGGAAAATGTTTAATCCAAGAAATAGTTTATGTTGTTTGAATAAAAATAGAATAGAAACATAAACTTATTTGCTTGATGTTTTGACCCTAAAAACACGAAATAAACCAAATAACTAAAGCCCCGCTGTACTTTATGTATCGCAGAAAAGTAAAGGTAAGAATATTCTAATAACCAAATGAGGACATTATCAGCGCTCCTTCACATCGGCGATCACGATTTTGCCACCAGAGAATCACGTTTTTTTTCCTCGAAATTTTTGAGCGTCAGCGCTGCTTTTTCTAGTGAAAACATCATGTTTTTCTGGCGCGATTTTGCCGCGAGAAAAACAATAGGATTTTCTAATGTTAAAAACGCGTCGCATCGCATAAAAGTTTGTGCGATGCGATAAAAAGGAGGCTCCAGAGGGAAACATGGGAGATTAAAAAAAAAAAGCAAAGTGCAAAAAGATTGGGCACGCTGCGATGTTTTTTTTCATGCAACATCGCAAATATGAAGAAAACCATTAAAAATCAGTAGTTGTGTAAGTCTCTCGTTTTCACTCACCCTTGCTTTGCGCAAAAATCGCACGATTTTAACGCCAGTGTGAAGGCACCCTCACTTTCAATAGGCACCTGGGGTAAATGATCGGTCTTAACTACCTCCCGCCATATGCAGCTACTATAAGCCACCGTGCTAGTACGGTACAGCGATGGTCCGGGTTAGGAGCCGCGCCCACGCCATGATTTGCAGGCGTTAGCTGCATTGCATAGCTAACTCCCTACTGTAAAGGCCAGGATCGGAGATAACTCAGATCCTGGCTGTTATAACCCTTAGAATGTGCAGCATCTAAGTGGTTAACAGAGGAAGCTTTTTCTCTCATCCCACCAGCATTGCCCCCACTGCAATGCGATTGGCAGATACCAATGAGTTGCCATGGCAGCCTAAAAATGGCCACCATGCCTGTCAAATGTACAGTAATAATACGCTGCATTCCAAGCCTCCTTTCTCCAGGGACCTCATAACAGCGGCACGGTCTGCCTATATGATAAATACGCTCCTGGCAGCCACTATTTGGCCGGCTGCCCAGCAGGGGGCAATCTATTTGACTATTACTCTTGCCATGAACATGGGGCGAGTCCTTATAAACGCCATTTATCTATCCGTTGCGCATAAACACTAATTCCTGTATACATGCCAGCCACACGGGGACGCCCCGTCATAAAGGAGCGCAGCTCCATAGTGAGCAAAGAATTCGAGAGCAGAAACCTTCAAATTGGTCAAATGTGGCAAATCTTCCGTTTTTTCCTATGACAATGGCCATAAATTAACTCGGGGAGGAGGGTTCTGCGCAAATAGACTTGTAGAAAAGGGATAAAAATGTCTGCGAAAAACTGATTTGTTGTTCTTTTTTGTCTTTCAATTGTTTTTGGCTTAATGTCAAGGCCAACAGGCTCAATGCAGAACCCTCTGGAGGGATGCATGCAGCCGCCTGAAAAACTCCCAGTATTTCCATAAAACGCGAACACACTAAAATGTCAAAGCCGCGGCTCCGCTCCCCGGGCCCCGCTCTCGCCTTGTAGTGGAAGTTGTGTTTTGTCTGTGTGTTTACATGCTCGTAACTCTTTGTCACACCTCATCCTACGTCGCTCCCTGACAATTGCACTTTTAAAATATGTTGTTTTTTTTTAGTTTTCTTTTATGTTTTTTCCTCCTTTGATTTGGCAGTTGCACATGAGTGTTATGTTGTTTGTCCCCATTTATGAAAATACTACCCACATGCACATGTTTGGCAATGATGCTGAGCATAAGCTATTATCAAAATACCTCATTGTACGGAACGTATTGAGGAGAGGAAACAAAAAAAGGCATAAAGGGATAGAATCGTCGTGTTCTGCTGATCTCTGTGGAGAACGCACAAGTGGCAACTTTTTATAGAAAATCTTACGTAATGGTAAGATATGCTGCTCTATAGGACTGGCCTTGAGGTCTAGTATGTGCCATTTCATATGGAGGCAAAAGTACTGTTCAAAGGGGAAATTCAGAAACGCTATCTTTTCTCCTTAGGGAGAGCACCTAGATGGTGAGTGAGGAGATGGCCATGCATGCTCCTCTGGGTAATATGCAAATAAGGGAGATGGAATGAAACCTCTACAGTGCCACCTATTGGAAGGCAAGGGGAAATTCAGACATGCAGATGTTCTGAGACTCTCAAGGAAGGGACAACTTCCCAGACTCCGGGAGGGCTAGGTTTTCCTCCCAGATCGGGTGTTCATTGATGGTTAAGTAATTGCAGCAAGACCAACATATGTCCCTGCCGCCTGCATAGTAGCATGTATACGAATGGATGTGCAAGTGGGACCCCCACTATAGTGCAAGCAGCAAGAACAACCGCCAGTTCCTCATGCGATAACTGGGCCACCAGTACTGCCATGGCCACCCCATGTAAGAGAAGAGCCACTGAGGCAGGCAAGTTTAAAGGGCTGTCATTAATTTGGGACACAATGGATGTTCAGCAGGCACTATGGCTGTTATTACGCTCTGGCACTGTTAGAAGAGCCTGACACTGTTGGTAGCACTGTGGCTGGGATTGTTAGGGGGACACTGTTACTGATATGATTATTGGGCACTGTAACTGCTAAAGGGCACTGTGGCTGGCACTGTTATGGTTGTACTGTTATTATAGGGGCACTGTGACTGATACTGAGGCATTGTGGCTGGCACTGTTATGAGGAACTGTCACTATTAAAATGGCACTGTGACTGTTAAGATGACATTACAGCTGTCCCTGTTATGGGACACTGTCATCATTATGGTGGCACTGTGACTAGCACATTTATGAGGGCACTGTCACGATAATGAGGTTTTGTGGTTGGCACTGCTATGGGGAACTGTCAAGGGCACTTTCACTGTTATGGAGACTCTCTAGATGGCACTGTAGTGAGGCACTGTCACTGTGATGGTACCACTGTTAAGGGGCACTATTACAGGGGCACCATCATTAACCATGTATGTGGAACTCACTGCTGTAGGAACACTGTGATGGTTCAGGAGGCATTATGGTGGCACTGTCACTATCATAGTGGCACTGTGGCTAGAAATGATATATGTGGGTCAGCGCCAACACACTTTACCCCTTTGTAGATATTTCTCAGAGGTAGGTAAACACGGGGAGGTCCATCGCAGAGATCTTCTGGTAGATCACTGAAACATGTTAAGATCACTTTGCTGAAGAGTGTGATCTCGGAGATCCATAGATCTAGGATTGAACCCCATTGGTATGACTCAGACCATTCTATTACTAGATATTTACAACACTATTGTAAGCAAAAGACCATTGTGCGAGCATGATCCCCCCTAACAGCCCCTTAAAGTGCCAAACGGGGGCTGACAAGAACTCGCTCCCTGGTAGAGTATATCACATGATCCCCTGAACATGACGCCCTGGAGCGCTAATACATCTACAGCAGGGGGCCCCCCTTCCGTGTGTAACTGCTATCTCTGCACCCCGATAGGTTTGATATTTTAGTACATCTGGCCTTTAAGGAGAGACAGATGCGATAAGTTGGGAACATCTTCTTCTAGATATTAAAATCTTGCATACAAAAAGCTATTTTGTGTCACGTTACAATGAATAGTATTATGTCTTAAAATTAGATTAATTGCAGAAGGCGGCATTTTCGGTTTAGTTTCCATTTCTGCATGCGGTATAAATAGAAGTCAGGTGGCACCGATATAAAAGTAAGATCACAGCGTCACACACAGTAAAACCCTATCAATAAAATAAATGATTCCTATTTTTATCCACACAACTGGGCTTTATTACATAAATCCACATCTTGTAGACTTTTATATCTCTAGATTTTCTCCAAGCTTTAAATTCCAAATATTATTAAATATAAATTGAATCTAGAAAAAATCCAACCACTGTGTACATACATTACATTACTTATCCAGTACTGATCCTGAGTTACATCCTGTATTATACTCCAGAGCTGCACTCACTATTCTGCTAGTGGAGTCACTGTGTACATACATTACTTATCCAGTACTGATCCTGAGTTACATCCTGTATTATACTCCAGAGCTGCACTCACTATTCTGCTGGTGGAGTCACTGTGTACATACATTACTTATCCTGTACTGATCCTGAGTTACATCCTGTATTATACTCCAGAGCTGCACTCACTATTCTGCTGGTGGAGTCACTGTGTACATACATTACTTCTCCTATACTGATCCTGAGTTACATCCTGTATTATACTCCAGAGCTTCACTCACTATTCTGCTGGTGGAGTCACGGTGTACATACATTACTTATCCTGTACTGATCCTGAGTTACATCCTGTATTATACTCCAGAGCTGCACTCACTATTCTGCTGGTGGAGTCACTGTGTACACACATTACTTATCCTGTACTGATCCTGAGTTACATCCTGTATTATACTGCAGAGCTGCACTCACTATTCTGCTGGTGGAGCCACTGTGTACATACATTACATTACTTATCCAGTACTGATCCTGAGTTGCATCCTGTATTATACTGCAGAGCTGTACTCACTATTCTGCTGGTGGAGTCACTGTATACATACATTACTTATCCAGTACTGATCCTGAGTTACATCCTGTATTATACTCCAGAGCTGCACTCACTATTCTGCTGGTGAAGTCACTGTGTACATACATTACTTATCCTGTACTGATCCTGAGTTACATAATGTATTATACTCCAGAGCTGCACTCACTATTCTGCTGGCGGAGTCACTGTGCACATACATTACTTATCCTGTACTGATCCTGAGTTACATCCTGTATTATACTCCAGAGCTGCACTCACTATTCTGCTGGTGGAGTCACTGTGTACATACATTAAATATTATAATGTCTCAGCCAGCACATGGTTAATTATTTGTTAGCACACCAAGTTTCTGTAGGTTCTACCCAGACTAGCCAGAGTTAATAGCTCCTGTGTTTACTAGTCCAGATTAACTAGTCCTGCTAGTGTCTAAGAGGTGTGGTTGGTGATTGACAGTTCTGTCAGCCAATCTGCTTCTCCCTCCTTCCTATAAGATCCATCTCTTGCTGCCTGGAAGTTGCCAATTAATTTCAGTGATCCCTGAGCAGTCAGCCTGTTCAGAGCTGCTGGGTGTCTGTCTCCAGTGCTTTGGTTTGTTCTCTGTTTGTGTCCATTGTTTGTCTGTACGTGTTCTATTTTTTCCTGTCATTTGTATGTTTTCTTTATCATTCTGATTCTGTGGTATCGGTTCCCCTCTGCAGTGCTCCCTATAGGGACAGTCAGGGCCCAGGAAGAAGACAGTGGGGCCGCCTTTATCGAGGCGATTATTCTGCTTTCAAGCAGGGACCCTTCATCTCCCTGTTAGTTTAGGGACACGCTTCCATCTTCCTAGAGTTGTGCTCTTTGTCCTACTGTGCACGGTGAACTACAACTTAATCCCGTGTGATCATCATCCTGCGGCCATGCTGATTGTGTGCTCTGTGCCACACGGTCGACATATATACATACATATATTCACCTTCCTGCAACGGTGCTCTCTGTGCGTTCTGCATCTAGCCACCTGTACAAGCTAGTTCCCAAGTCTGTCCTGGCTGCCCCCCGTAACCGCTTCTTGTTGGCAGTCCAGAACAAACATGACACTTATCCTGTACTGATCCTGAGTTACATCCTGTATTATACTCTGGAGCTGCACTCACTATTTTGCTGGTGGAGTCACTGTGTACATACATTACTTATCCTCTACTGACCCTCAGTTACATCCTGTATTATACTCCAGAGCTGCACTCACTATTCTGCTGGTGGAGTCACTGTGTACATACATTACTTATCCTGTACTGCTCCTGAGTTACATCCTGTATTATACTCTGGAGCTGCACTCACTATTCTGCTGGTGGAGTCACTGTGTACATACATTACTTATACTGTACTGATCCTGAGTTACATCCTGTGTTATACTCCAGAGCTGCACTCACTGTTGTGCTGGTGGAGTCACTGTGTTACCATGCGGCGGTTGCTGGTCCTCCCGTGGCGGCGTTGTGCGGGTCCTGCGGTCGGGCGCATCATCCCCGCTTGTTGCCCGGCTGCCGGGGGGCACGGGTGCCTGGCCGGCATGGGCAGTGTGGTGCTGGTCGCAGGCGCCGTACGCTCGCGCACCTGTGAGTGCAGCTGCCGTGCACGAGCTCCCTTTTATTATTGTCTGTTGGGAGTTGGCTGTATCCCTCTCTCCGCCCCTGGGCGGAGGCTTTTGTTTAAAGGTTGGGCAGAGACTTGCAATCACTGCCAGTTATTTTTCTGCCAGTTTTTCCATCTGCCTCAGTTCTGCTTAGTATTGTTCGTGTTGGTTATTTATATCTGCATTTTCTGTCGGTATTCTACCCTTTCCATCCAGGTACACTAGCGTCCCCTTTTCGTTCCCTAGTGAGAGTAGGGACCGCCGTGCAGTTGCCCACCTGGGGTTAGCCAGGAGTGGAGGCAAGTAGGCAGGACCGGGGGTTGTGGGTGAGATCTAGGGCACACGGGCTGGCGTATCAAGGGTAGTATACTGTAACACACTGTGTACATATATTACTTATCCTGAACTGACCCTGAGCTACATCCTGTATTATACCCCAGAGCTGCACTCACTATTCTGCTGGTGGAGTCACTGTGTACATATATTACTTATCCTGTACTGATCCTGAGTTACATCCTGTATTATACTGCAGAGCTGCACTCACTATTCTGCTGTGGAATCACTGCCTACTTACGTTACATTACTTATCCTGCAGTGAGCCTTAGTTACATCTTATATTATACTCCAGAGCTGTATTCCCTCTTCTGAAGACTTCTGTGATCACATCTGTCACTGACATCTGCTGGTTATGTGTGTGTATAAAACTAACTTTGTTTTTTAGCTCTCTAGGAAATTGAGGTCTCTTCTACAGATGAGTGAACTTTTGAAAAGTTTGGTTCAACTAGTTTGCCAAATTCTGGTTCACTCCAAATTACTGCAAATTGTACCTCCACCAATAATAATGATCCCCACCAAACAGTAGTGGTGGTCCTCCTTTGGCTCAGCCATTATCACTGTTGCCTTGTGCCAATGCTCCAGTCCGAATCAGACAACATCTGCATGGGGTTTGTATGTTTTCTGTTTTTCATAATAATAAACTTTAGTTAAAGAGGTTTTTCCAGAACTCAAAATTGCTTCCCAAGCACTTTGTACTACCTAGTTGTTGATGACATGTGACTGGTATAGCTAATTACTGGCTATAGAAGGGCACTGCAGTGACTAGTGATTGGCTGCAACAGTCACATATCCCGGTCAGCAGCAACCATAAAGGTCAGGGTGGTTGTGGAGCTACTTTAAGTCATAGAAAAGCCTTTAACTCCATGCAGATGTTGTCTTTTGTCAAATTTAAACCTAAGACCCCAGCACACCAAGCAGCAGTGCTAACCACTGAGCCACCAAGCTTTTAACTCATTTAGGATCAAGCACAGTAAATTTACAGTACTTTCCCCTTGGCTTTAGTAAAAATACAGAAAGGATTAAAGCTCCTGCTTCTGCAATTAATCACAAGCAGAGGGTGTTGTAAGCTGTTAGTCACAGCTGATAACCCAGAGGAGAAGGCAAGAGGGGTTTTTAACCCTTTCTGCCTTCTCATTTCTTTAGTACACAGCGCTCAATGAGCGCTATGCACTAAAAAATGAAAGTGGAAGTGTTTCTTCCACTACGGGAGTCGGCGTTCACGTGACCACCGGAAGTACCTGGGACAGTAGAGCTACAGGGTCCTAGAAGACCCTGATCAGCTCTGCCAGTGACTATTGTTACTATAGGGGGATGTTTCCCCCTGTAACTGGGGCTCCTATGGGATGCCCCAGCTACAGTGGAAAAGTGTGTAATAAGAAAAAAACAAAACATGTGAATGCCCCCCAGAGGTCTTATATGACATCATGGGGGACATAGATGGTAAAAAATAATACATAAAAATAATTACATAAATAAGTAAAACAAAATTACATAATAAAATAAAAATACACATTAAAAAGAATAAAAACAAAAGCCGACACCAACCAGAACCGTCACCATATGCGCCCTGTAATGTAAAACCATATCATATATCAAAACGTCTGAACGAAATGAGGAATCCATTCCTTTACTTTATTTTAGCGTAAATATTCTAATTAAAAAAAAACAAAAACTATAAATGTTAAAAAAAAATCTTTTTTTTTAGCTTTTTACCCCCCAATAAAACAAAGATATATGGAAAAGATATAAAAGATAACTGTATATGTCATGGAAAAAAATGCTGCAAAAATAATTTGGGTAGCTGAAGGAAATAAACCAGCACATGGGTAAAATCCCTAAAAAGTGTCTGGTCCTTAAGGCTGGGTTCACACAGGGCGGATTTGCCGCGGTTTTGCCGCGCAGAACTTCGCCGCGGCAAATCCGCCCGTGGCCGCTAATTTCGGGTTTAGCCAGCCATGTGGACGAGATTTCTCAGAAATCTCGTCCACATGGGACGGCAAATCCGCTGTGGTAAGTCTGGCTGAAACCGCGGCTGCGGCCGCCGCAGTCGCGGTTTCAGAAGATGCAGCATGTCTGTTTACTTTTACTTTTTTGTTTATTTTCGTCGCGGCCACGCTCTCCTCTATGGGAGCGCCGGCCGCATCGGAAAAGCGAGCGGCCGGGCCACTTCAAAGCCGTCGCGGCTTAAACCACGGCGGTTCTCCTGGCGGAAGTCTCTCGGTTTTTGCTGCAGCCAAACCGCGAGATTTCCGACGGGAATACGCCCCGTGTGAACCCAGCCTAAAGGGGTTTTGTCATTAAAAAAAATTATCTAAACTTACCTATCCCTTCCCTGTCAGTCTCCTTATCCCATCTTCTCCTGGTTGAGCTTCTCCAGTGCCCCAGGTCAGCTCAATGCAGGCTGGGCCCAGCTTGTTATGAGGGCTGCTTATCACAAACTCCTTCCAGCTGGGTCAGTAAAGGTCACATCCCTTTGCTGTATCTTCACTGCCTAGGAAGGAATTGTAATCTATTTCAGAGACAGCTCGCATGAGCAATCTGTGAAGAAGATAGGCAGTCCTCCTGCTGGCCTGTGAGCTGTGATGTAATGTACATTGAAAGACTGCCAATCAAATGTACGCAACCTCACAGGAAGGAGAAGAATCAGGCAGCTGGAGTTGAAATGACCCCCGGACTGCAGGAGACAGGAGAAGATAAGGGAGGTGAAGATCTGGTAAGTAAACTGATGGGGGAGGAATAGATAAGTAGAGCATTTTTCTTTATTTTTTTTGACAGAACCCCTTTAAGGTACAAAACAGCCTAGTCCTTAAGGGGTTAAAAGAGCTTGCATGAGTTTTCATTTACCCATAAACTTGTTAAAGGGGTTGTATAGGATTAGAGAATAGGATGTTTCTGACCTTTGTCCATCGGTTGTGTCTGGTATTGAACATTAGTCCCATTGATTTGAATGGAGCGGAGCTACAATACTAGACATGCCTGATGAGAAGAGTGGCAGAAAAAAAATGACTTTCTTTATCTCGTACAACCCCTTTAATGATTCACTTTCTGCCTGCATATATCGAACTGTTGTGGCTTTAATCATGAAGGTATGGCTTTAATTAGGATTCATATTAATACATAGTATTTGGCAGACGCATGCTATCTGTGTCGAGTGTGATAATTGCTTTTACTTTCCAGGTGTTCATTACTACGCAAGGTCAAGATGTTTTGTATGTTTCCGTATATTTAGACATGTGTTATCTTCTCTCGGTTGTTATCTTCTTACATTTTCTATTCAGTTTCTTGTCTTGGACGGTTTTGAGCAGCTAAATAAAGCACCTGGTGATAATGGAGCCAGGCAATAGTGTGCCACCTCTCACCTTAACATTACTCCGTGCACCTGGAGGTTATGAGAAGCATCCTATAGGCTGTGTCATAGGAAGTGCTAATCTCTTCTCTTATCCAACTTTTAATTAGAAGTTGGAGCCGAAAACTTTAGAGAACTTGGAAATCTTAGGAGGAACCTGCAATGAAGTTATTATTTGTGAGGCATCAACTTCTTTATTGTCTACCCAACTGAAAGCTGAACTGATCTAAATTGGCTTTTCCAATTGAATATTATATATACACCCAGGAGCGAATGAAAGATTTAAATAGGCACTGCAATTTGAGCAAACTATGTGATAGTCAATGTGATGACTAGCAAAAGTGCAAATCACTTTATTTACCTAAAATGACATTTTTGTACCGAAAAAAAATCACTCTAAAGTGATGGCCACTTGAGGCCTCTCTTCCATCTAAACTTGGTTTCCACTGTCTGTTGTCATTTGAAGTCCATCTCTTGTAAAAGAGGCACCAATACAGATTGCCGGAAGTGTATGGTGGAGGTGGGCGGTTCATTTTTTGCTGCTGTCTAATGCTGCATAAAGTCTATGGACAGCAGAGGGGAAGCAGAAGGAGCTGATGGAGGGAGTAAGTGACTCACAGAGATGCTGAAGGTGCAAATAGTAACAAATGTGCTGTCTTGCAGCTACTAAAATCAAATATGCAATGTTCAATCCTGCTGTAGAATCTGTTTCATGCTGCTGCTACTTATGAGGGTGCAGTTTAGAGAGATAGAGTAGAAGTGATCCTGCTCTCCTATGTGTGCAGTGTATGGAGATATCATAGCAGCAGTCTACACCCACCAGTTCAGAGAGAGAAGAGATCCTGCTCTCCTATGTGTGCAGTGTATGGAGACATCATAGCAGCTTGTCTACATCCACCAGCTCAGAGATAGAGAGAAAATATCCTGCTTTCCTATGTGTACCATGTATAGAGATGTCATAACAGCTGTCTACACCCACCAGCTCAGATATATAGAGATGAGAGCCTTCTATCCTATAAGTGCAGCTAGTCTACAGCTATCAACTCAGAGAGACAGAGAGGAAGGCATCCTGCTTTCCAATGTATGCAGTGTATGTAGGCATCTGATAGTTAAAGATGAAGGGACCCTGCCCTCCTATGTGTGCAGTGTATGGGCACATCATAGAAGCAGTCTACACCCACCAGCTCAGGGATACAGAAGAGATAATGCTCTCGTATGTGTGCAGTGTATGAAGACATCATAGTAGCAGTCTACACCCACCAGCTCAGAGAGAGAGAAGAGATCCTGCTCTCCTCTGTGTGCAGTGTATGGAGACATCATAGCAGCAGTCTACACCCACCAGCTCAGAGATAGGGAAGAGATCCTGCTCTCCTATGTGTGCAGTGTATGGAGACATCATAGCAGCAGTCTACACCCACCAGCTCAGGGATAGGGAAGAGATCCTGCTCTCCTGTGTGTGCAGTGTATGGAGACATCCTAGCAGCAGTCTACACCCACCAGCTCAGGAAAGACTGAGAATTAGAAACGGAGCCTGCAAAGGTGGAAACTGGTGATAAATGAAGGATACAAGTCATATAATGCCTAGATCTAGTATTATTTGTTATGCACACTCACATGACAGCTTATTCTGAAAAGTTATGTGAAAGTGTGGATACGCTTTAAAGGGGTTTCCAAGTATGTTGGCAGCCATGACAGAAGCAGCAAAACTACCCCCCTTCCCCCTCTGCCCATTAATTATACTCACTTTGCAAACTTTCTGTATGTACTACATCACATATTTTACATAGACTGATTTAATATTTAGTTATATTACTCCTGTGATATTGCTGGTGGTCTAGAGGGCTTGGTAGAGCAGTGTTTCTCAGCCTAGTTCCCCCTAACTCAGATAATATATCTCCAAGGCTGTGCTACATATAAGCACAGCATTCCGGTAGGGCACTGTTTTTCCTTGTTGAAACCGCCAAGATGGTCAAGGGAGACTTACTTACAGACCATGCAAGGCTCCCTGGGGAAAAGGTAGGACATGCAGAGGTATAGTATGGGTCCATAGATTCTAGATTCTCCTTTTTATAGTTTTTGATTTCTTTGGATGTAGACAAAGTATCTTTGCTTTCTATTACCTCACTTTCAGTTTAATTATACTTGGGTTGCACTGCTGAGTACACCTTTGGCTGCAGACTAAGGCTAATGCGGAGCAAAAGGAGCTTTTTAATCTGTTTACCTTCTAAATGGCAGTGAGAAGGCAAACACCAGTTTGTAGGTCTGGTTTATTTTACTGTTGGACCTTTGAATCCCATCTTAGATTGTACATCCGGACCCCCGATCTGCTGACTGTGTTACTTAGCATCCCGCGAAACAAATAGGAACCGTCAGCGCCAAATCTTATTTTACATAAATGAAACTTCACGATGTAATTGAGTTTAAAAACACAGAAATGACCCCCTCAGCATATATTATACTCCCTTTACTGTAGAGAAGCCAGATGTTAATCGCTACTTTTCTTATTTCTCAATAACATAGTTTTCTAGGTAGATTACTGGGTCGGGAAGGGTACTGTTCCTACTTATGGAGCGCACCAAGTAGGCATTAGGAGGCTTATCGGCCATGCAATACTCCACTGTGAAATGTGGTATGTAAATCGGAGATGGTATAATACCCCTACAGCACCACCTATTGGAAGGTAGCTTTCCTATAAGTCAATGTCTGACTTTCCAACAGGCCTTTGTAATATAGTTAAAGATATGTCAGACCGGAAGGAAAAAAATACCTATGTACAGTCAACTGTTTTTGGGGGTTCTTGAACCTCATTAGTGTAGAGAAGTATTCTAGCTGACTAAGTGAGAGTCCTGTCATGTGGGTGTAAGGAAGTACTGCTTCTCCTTGCAAAGAGCACCCATCAAGCAGGCCTAAGGAGACGTACAGTCCATGCAATGCTCACTGGGAGATTTGATATGCAAATTGGAAATAGTATAATGCCTTTGCATAAAACGATATATCCATCTGCTCCACTCCTCCTGCTCTATAAGAAAATGCCTGCAGTTTGGACAGCATGTCTGAGCTGACAGATTCCCTTCAAAGGGACACTAACCTTTCAGACAACTTCTCATCTACTAGCTAGTGTTAAGGCCCATTTACACTGAGTGATGATCGCTCTAACGACAGTTTGAGTGACAGCTTTGAGTGATCATTTTGCATAAACTATTAAGTAGCTACTCAGCTACCTAATAGCAATTTAGTGTGCAAATGAAGCCTTAGCTGAAAGCAGTTAATAGCCCGCGGGCTCTTATCTGCTTTCAGTTCCATTGTTCTTCGATGGGAAACAATGCTGGGAAACAATGCTATCAGCACTACCCGTGGAGAACTGATGATAAGGCCGAATGACAATTTTTAGGTTGGCCTGAATTTAACGATCAGGTAGCAGTGCACGAATAGCGCACGATGGATGCGCTTTTAGACGCAATGATGATCGCTCAAACAATTGTTTTTCAGCGATTTGTAAGCGATTATCGCTCAGTGTAAATGGGCCTTTAGTCTCATCACTTCTGTAATATGCTTACATAAAAAATGTTGCTTTACCACTGTAAAACATGTTTGAAGTGGCTGCCACTAGGGGTCTCCCTTTTAACTCCTCTGCAATCCACTCTCTCATTATGTACAGAGCTTCTGTGGTAACAAGGACACTGAGACATTTCCAAAGCAACCGGGACAGAGGCATCTCCTGTCCACTCAGAGGCTGAAGGCTGACAGATCTGCAATCACTATGATAATGATCTCCGCAGTCTTGGCCTCTAATGCTGCTACACCATGTGCACACATTACACACACACATTATAGTGGGTTTACTAACCATATGACCGGAATGTATTTGAAACATCCTGGGAAAGCAGATACTGCCTCCCTGCTGATTGGACCAGAGAATGGGAAGTAAGGGTAAGAAAGTCAGGACAGAGAACTACTGGCAGAATGTTAGGCTTACTACATGTTAGCTCCCTGAAAGTGGATTGAAAACAGCAGGATAAAAGAAAAACGGGAAAGATCAGCTTTATGAGGTTTCTGCGTGGGTTTTTATGTGGAAACTGCATTGAGGATTGACATTGCCACGATCCAGGTTTCAGAATCAACCATGGAAAAATCTGCGTGGTATGAACTACAGTGTAGATTTATCATAGCATCTACCCCGGCACGAATATTACTGTGGATTTAGGACTCATTCACACATGGGTGACGGACCAAAACTCTGCGTATTCTTTGCGTATTGTTTTTTGTGTGCATAATCACAGTATTTTTCACACGCACAAAAAAATGCAAGAATTCCCTATTGATTTAATCCTTAAATACGCAGTGTGCTATTTCGGTCTGTAGTACGGACCCAAATAGGATATGCTGCGCTGAATACCCCACCACAATTCATTGGAGTTTCAGCTCTTTGTATTCTGCGCATAACACATATCCACAGAATATGGAGGATAAATTCACGGGTGTGATTGAGGCCTTAGGCGTGGAATCTGCTGTAAAATTACTCCATACATGGTCCAATGGGAAATGGTAGATGTGTAATGCCTCAACAGCGCTGTCTATTGGAAGGTCCAAATCATTCAAAGTATGGTTGCAGGACACTGAATAAGACTGTATACTCACAATGGAGCAGCTTCAGGGCAATAATGCAGAGCTCAGCAGGATAAGGACTCTTCATTAGTGATGAGCGGGTATACTCGGTAAAGGCTATTGCTCGAGCGAGCATTGCCTTTAGCGAGTACCTGCCCGCTCGAGACCAAAGGTTCGGGTGCCGGCGGCGGGCAGGGAGCTGCGGGGGAGAGCGGGGCGGAACAGAGATCTCTCTCTCCCTCTCTCCCCCCCGCTCCTTCCTGCTGACTACCACTACTCACCGCTCCCCCGTGCCGGTATCCGAACCTTTGATCTCGAGCGGGCAGGTACAATGCTCGCTCGAGCAATTGCCTTTAGCGAGTATACTCGCTCATCTCTACTCTTCATCTAAAATACATCCAAGCAATTAATGTAAGGTAGCAAGCAGCATCATGCTGTCCATTGGAAGGTAGCTTCCTAACCAGTCAATGTCCGACTCCGACCTTACTGGCCTTACAACTTGACTAACCACTACTTTCCAATAGGCGGCACTGTCCTAGCATTATACCATCTGTACTTGCATAGATAGAATGTTAGGTGGATATTTGGTCAAAAATTGTAGTTGGCTTAGCTACTAACAATGTACCTTATAGAGGACTCGGGACTTCACGCTCTTAATTTTTAATTGCCCGGTTTAGAAAATTCATCTTCATTTACCCCATTAAGGAATTTTGATTGGAGAGCAGCAAAGAGTGTCTCTAGCTCTGGAGGACCCATCCTGTCCTGTATTACACTGACAACCTACTGATTTAAACAGACACTGTGTAACATTTCATTTCCCCTATAGTGGCGCTCCAGGGAAATGAAATGGTCTCTCTGGGCATTACTATTGATGATTTATCCTCAGGATAGATTATCGACAGTTAATTGGCAGGCCACTTACCACACTGGATCCCCGTCGATCAGCAGATCATTCGGCACACTATCAGCGCAGCGGGCTGGACGTCGCCATCGGGGTCGAAGCTGGAAGCGTACTAGCTGGCATCGTTCCCGTTGATTTCAGAATTCTGCCATGTGGATCTGTAGGCGGATTTAGTGCCAAATCTGTGTGCGGGAGTTTTATAAGGCATCAACATAGATTTTGTGTTAAAACTACATCAAGAGTTGACGTCAGCTCTTTTTTTTACATAATGCAGATCTCAGAATGAATCCTGAAAAACATTTCGCCATCCGAATCACAGTGCAGATAGTCCTAGCGTTTAATAGAAAGCTAAACTGGCGCTATGGATTTGTGCATGGAATCGGAGCCCCAGGCTATTCCGTACGGTTCCGCCACAAAAAAGTAATGAAATATTTAACGAAGGTTCTTTATTCAGCACCTCATTTTTCTTTTTATGGTAGCGCAGCCAAAAGCAAATAAAAATAGGATTTGACAAACCAGGTGCACATTGGTTTATTATAAGCAATAGGAATAATTACCCAGATAATTAAAGAGATCTCTAAATTCACGTGTTTACTCGCTACTTGACTGTTTAAATTACTACAAAGATATTAAAGTCAAATGTCGCCGAGGATCTCATAGGTATATTAATATTTAGTATCTGTGCTATCAATTAGGATATGTGGCAAAGACGGGCGTCTATGGGTGTCAGCTCCTGTGGGGCCGCGAACGTAATATCGCCTGAGAGTGCAGTGGACTGGAAACAATTGCGCTTAGGAACATTATATAACCCAGCCAATGACTATTATTATCATTGTACGCAGATGATGTGTACATGGTGCTATTACTCCCTGTATAATTTATGCTGTAAACATGAAATGTATAACTTGACTCTTTGTGAACAGAAATCTTTTATCGCAATTTGACTTTTTTTTTTTCATTTGCGCGCAATTAAATCTAATCATTCTTCAACAATGATGTCACATTGGAGGGTATCCAGTGTTGGCAAACAAGTGCAATTATTGCTGTGCATGCTACATTGTATCGGAGGCGCTACTTCTTAGTTTTAGCTGCTTTTTGGAAAGTCGGGGGATGACCAAAAAGAGAGTACGACATCTGCAGTATACCGACAAATATGTAGAAGTAGGACCAATGCAATGCCAAGCATAGGAGGCCTTTATGGCACCGCACTATGGTCCTGTTGTAAGGGGTGTTAAATGCATATCTTGCAACTATAGAGCAGTGAAAATAAGAACAAATGTAGTGACGCGGTGTAAAATTTTATGTCACTTTACGCCCCTTTTATGCTAAGCCACACCCCCTCTGTATCCTGTAATAGTGCCCTCCAGTGACCACCTGACAGTAATAGTGACTGAATTTGGGACTATGCTGTATGGTGTCAGAAGCAGTCTGTTCCGGCGTCCCACGAGATGCAGCAACTGAATCTGCACGAGGAGTCATGCTGGTGCCGAATTCTCAGAGACTGCTGTTTATGATATTATAGGTACTGGTGCCCTCAGTGGCCCCACGTCGCAGGAGAGCCCCACCCATAGTGCTACCATAAGAGATCCCCTCCATAAATACCAAAAAAAAGGGTCTGGGCCAATATCACGGCAGTACTGCACCCAGGGGTCCCTGAAGCCTTTATGCTGCCTGAGGCGAGGTATGAAATGCCCCCTCACACCCCCCTCCCAAAAAAAAAACACTCTCTTTCTTTTTTTGCAAGCATTGGGCTAAATTCTGCCTCATTGTTTTTTTTTGCCTTCCTCTGGATCAACAAGGGGGATGGTGGGGGTGGAAGCAGGCTGAGCTAGTTGGACATTGTCTTCTTTCAGCCTAACATACTATGTTATTGAAAGCACCAATGCACAAGATACCCAAGACATATTTATACTATTATGACTTGTGTGAAATGACATAGTAATAGTGCCCCTAGTAATGGTCTTAATAGTAAGTGGCCCCCTTAGTGGCCCCAGTAGTATTAGCGGCCCCCATAGTTGCCCAAGTAGTAATAGTGACCCGCACAGTGCTGAGTAGTAACAGTGGCGCCCATAGAGGCCACGGTAGTAATGATGTCCCAGACTTCCGGCAGTACATTAGCCCTATTGGCATTTCACTTATTCAGTCTGCAGCTCCGGTCTGCCAGCATTTTGCAGTGTTCACAGTGAAGTAAAAATGTTATCTTTATTCTGTGGTTCAGTACGGCTACTGTGATGCCAAATTTATTTAGTTTTTTATGTAGTATTTCCAAAAAAAAATCCTTGAAAGGAAAATGTTTCTGTCACTGTCTTCTGACCATTTGTGAGATGATTTGTGGTTTTTATTGGTACCATTTTGGGGTACATACAATTTTTCGATCACTTTTTATTCAACTTTTACTCGGAGATGGGATGACCAAAAAAAGCATAGCTTTGGAATTGCAGTTTTTTTCCTTTCTGATGGCGTTCACCATGTGGGATTGATAATATGATAGCTTAATAAAGTGGCCTTTTAACGGATGCAGCAACACCAATGTTTAATTCTTCTTTTCTTTTTTACTTTTTGACATGACAAGTTTGAAAAGGTGTTTTCAACTTTTAATATTTTTTCTTTTTCTACTTTTAAAAAAAATCTTTGTATTACCGTATATTCCGGCGTATAAGATGACCTTTTAACCCTGAAAAATCTGCTCTGTAGTCGGGGGGTCGTCTTATATGCCGGGTATACAGTTTTCCTAAAAAAAAAAAAAGAATACTCACCTCCCACGGCGCTGCTGTAGGCTGTCTCTCCTCCGTGCACACTGGCAGAGCATTGCTTTGTGCAACCAGGGCTTGAAATCCCCACCTCCAGAAAGCTAATGCTCTGATTGGCGTTTCGTTAGCCAATCACAGCCATTCAATGCTAACTCAGGCGGCGTCAGCCAATGAAAGCTGGCGCTGCATTAGCCAATCACAGCCATTTAATGATGTCATTGAATGGCTGTGATTGGCTAACACAGAGCCAGCTTTCATTGGCTGACGCCGCCCGAGTTAGCCAATCAGAGCATTAGCTTTTTGGAGGCGGGGCATTCAAGCCCCGCTTGCAGAAAGCAATGCTCTGCCAGCATGCACGGGGGAGCGAGAGACTGCCGGAGCTGAGTATTCTTTTTTTTTTTCACACTGTATTCCCGGCATATAAGACAAAAAGTCGGGGGTCATCTTATACGCCCCATCGTCTTATATGCCGGAATATACGGTACTTAATTTTACTTTTTTCTTTTATCCCCTAAATTTGCAATTGTTTGATTTGTTATACTGTATAATGAAATACTAAAGTATTGCATTACAGTGTATTTTGACCAGTGTTCTATTAAGATATGCCACATACATGTCTAAATAAGCAATCAGTCATGGCAGCCATTGGGACCTTTAGAAGACCCCAGGCTGCCATGATATCTGGATGGCACCCCCCACGTTCATCAGTCCCAAACAGGACATTTAAATGCTTCTGTCAGAATTGAGAATTGACAGCAGCATTGGAAGGCTTAACAGCCACAATCAGATTTATCTACAATTGCGGTTAATGTAATTGACACCCGTTGTCCTTGGAGCAGGCTCGGCTCCAGAGATCGCTCCATACAATGATTCCTGACATGTGCCATACATGTACAAAATTAAACATTTTGCACCATTTGTCTGATGCAGCTTTTTCTTATCTGTGCATATATAAGCTGCAGTCTCAACAGGAGATCCGTCAGTGAGGCTGGCCCGATGGCTAAATCCCCTCTAATACATCATGATTATCATGCAAATCACTTGTTAAATCAAGTAGTTTGCACGATAATTGTGCAGTGTGAATGCAGGCATGTGACCGACTGTTAGTGGAGCTGAGCGGGTCAGAACGATCTCCAGCCTGTTCCACCTCCATTCACTAAGTGATGATCACACCCTTGTAAAAGCACAATAGTAAGCATTACTAGGACAGCTGTCAAGCACTGAAGCCCCGGACAGCTGTTCTGCGTAAAGGGGGCTTTAGTTTTCAGCCCTTAACTCTTCTCTGCTGCACGTTTTAGCGGTTCAGCTAATTTCTGACCACAATGATCAACTTTTTATAGTCATAGCAGAAAGAAATTAGGCCATCAGTCCAGCCTCACTGACGGATCTTCTATTGAGACTCAGTCTGCAGTGTCTATATACAGTGATATGTAGAAGCTGCAGAAGACAGTGTAAAATATTCAATGAAACCCTATTGCAAAAATGATTGTCAGTCCAAAATAAATGAATTTAAGTGAAAAAAAAAATTCCAACCCCCAAAAGGTGTCCATAGCCTTTATGTGGTAGATACTACACAGGCTAAAAGGGTTGTGAACACATTACATGGCATGTGTGCCGGTGCATGATAGGCAAACAGAGAGTTAATATTACCCATTCTTGTGACTGCTCATTTGGCTGCGCACAATCCCCAAATGGTGCAGTAAATGAATCTTGCAGGCTGATGGTTTGTGAATGCTTTATCTCTCCCTTTATTGCAGGCTGTTAGGGATGTGAGAAGTAGGCTGAACAATACTAAATGTGTAGCGTTCCATTTACAAGCTCTTTAAAATAAGTTGACATACATTTTGTTCAGCATTTCCCAAGTGGAGTCACATTACACATTTCCACCTGGAATGTGACCCGAAACGCATCAATATCATATGCAGCCTTAATAAAGTCCTGGTCACGCTCTCCGCCTCATTTCTGCTGACGCTCCTGATAAATACATATCGCCTGTACCTCCAGTTTCACACGCATTGCTTATTAGCATATAGAAAGTGCCAAGAAGGTTTCATACCTACAACATTAAAAGGACAGTTGGAGTTTGAGATCACTATGGATGAAAAAAGCCACCCAAGCCCAAAACGCAACGCAAAACCCAAACTGTGCTATAATTTCCATACAATTTCGAGAATTCACATAGAACTTTCTGTGAGATTTCTGGGACTTTTACTATCCTCAGAAGAAATCATTAATAATTGATCGATGGAGGACTGCCAATCGGGATCCCCAACGATCATCTGTTTGAAGGGCTATTGTAAGTGTGGACAGTGCTGGAAGCAGATAGCACTGCCAACATTGCAGCAGCGCAGGTTGGTACAGCAGGCACCGTTCCCATTTAATTTAATGCCGGGCCAACACAGGCCACTGCAATGTTGACAGCATTTTCTGCTTCCAGCATTGGCTGCACTGACTGCAGCCCGGCAAACAGCTGATTGTCAAGGATTCATGGTTTTTAACCCCTTCTGCCTTCTCCTTTCCTGAGTACACAGCACTCAATGAGTACTATGTACTAAAAAGTGGACACATAATTTGCACTACTTGAGCCGGCAGACACGTTGCTGCCAGGATCCCCTGGCACAGCAGAGCTGCAGGGTCCTCTTAGACCCTGATCAGCTCTGCCAGTGACTTTTCTCACTACCGGGGGATGTTTTCCCTGTAACTGGGGCTCCTATAGATGCCCCAGCTACAGTAGGAAAGTGTCAAATTAACAAAAAAACATGTAATTGTCCCCCAGAGGTCTTATATGACGTCATGGGGACATCGATAGTAAAAAAAAAAATAGTTACATAAATAAGTTAAACTAAATTACAGAATAAAAAATATATAAAAAAAAGAAAATATCCCAAAGCCGACACCAACCAAAAACATACATAATATATATCAAAACTTCCGAAACAAAATAAGGAACCCGTTCCTATACTTCATTTTAGTGTAAATATACTAATTTAGAAAAAACTATAAAATGTTTAAAAAAAAATATATATATATATATATATATATATATATATATTTTTAGCTTTTTACCCCCAATAAAACTAAAAATCATAAATGAAAGTAAGTGAAAAAGCTGTTTGACAAATAGCCCTATATGTCATGGAAAGAAAACACATCAAAAATAATTTTGATAGCTGAAGGAAAAAAAATAGGGCAGTTAAACCGCCACATGGGTAAAATCCCTAAAAAGTGTCTGGTCCTTAAGGTACAAAACAGCGTGGTCATTAAGGGGTTTAAGAGATTGGCCATTTTCTGGCAAAATTTGTAATCAGCTATAAATAAGTGTTTCATAAGGAGGGACTCTATAGACCCGCTTTCCCGACTGTTCCAGCTGGTTCTGCCCACTGAACCAGGTAACTTCTGCCCACAGGCAAGGATACGGGTCTTGTACCTGTGCATGTGCTGAGCAAGTTCAGCACCACAAAGAAGTGGATAGAACTAGAGGGGAACAACTAGGGAAGTAGTCATGTGGTTAAATCCCGTGGCCAGCGCCATCTTTAGTCTTATGGAAGGGATACCGCTGAATCCAGTATTTTCACTGGACTGAGAATAGCAGTGTGGGGAGGATTTATAGAGTCCCCTCTAATGAAGCACACTTATTAAATATTTTTCAATTAAGTGTCCAACCTTTTTAAAAGGGTCGTTGAAGATGGCTGTTTTTCTTTTCTATGAACAGTGCCATATCTGTCCACAGGTTGTGTGAGGTATTGCAGCTCAGCTTCATCCAGAGGCGTAACTTGAAGCTCCTAGGCCCCAATGCAAAACCTGGAACGGGGCCCCCAACTATAATGCTTTATTCATAGTACTGGGCTTCCTATATGGAGAAGAGAGGCCTAATGGGCCCCCTAAGTCTCCTGGGCCCGGGTGCGACCACATCCCCTACATCCTCTATAGTTACGCCGCACAAGCTTTGCTGTGATACCCAACACAACTTGTGCTCCAACCGTGCAGGGGATTGTAACGCATTCACATCTCCTCTAGAGGCTCCATTTGGGGCTTAAACATTCTGCGCAATTTTGTCCAGGAAAGTGTTGAGTTGCGTACCGGATGCTGAATGGACCCCATTATTATGAATAGGGTCCGTCTGGCACCATTAAGGTCCGACATGTGCCAGATCTTGTATTCATTGTTTAGCTCCACTATAAGGAAATTATGCTGGAGTACGAAAGGAGGTGTGAATGTGGCCTAAAACTGGTGTAAATACACTTAAAAATCTGCACTCCGTTCTACAAATAACAAGTCCCGGGATAGGCTCTATGTATGTAGACCATTTTCATGGATGGGCTGCGTAGAGTTTACGATTCCAGCAATAATGCTTGGTAATAAACCTCCAGCAGTAGAAATGCTTAACAAATTAATTTAGACTTAATCTAGTAGGAAAACCAACTCAAATTTCTCACTAATTAGTGGTAGTCAGGCCCAGAAATGATGATGGCAATAAACTCCGTAACGGTAATACCCACTATAGTAGTGCGACTGTATTAGAAGCTAGAGCAGACAGAGAATATGTAAGCTTGTAGAGAATATGTATGCAGGACTACTCAAAATCCAGCAAGTTTGTAACATTCACTTGCCACATATTGCAACCCTTGTTAGGGCCCTTGTTAAATGAACGATGATCATTCAGTGTAAATGCCGGCACAATCTGAACGATGAAACATAATTAGTTTGCTTATCGTCTGTCATTTGGATTGTGCAGGCATAAAAATCACGATTGGCCTGTGTAAACAGGCAGTCGCTCATCTGCACTTATAGAAGATGACCTGTTTACTGTGACTGAAGGAAGACGAGCGAAGAGATCTCTGGCCTGCTCCGCCTCCAATCACTGAGCAATCATTGCTCCTGTGTAAAAGCACAGGAGTGGTTATCACCCGGACTGCTGTCGTCCAGTGTAAAAGGGCCCCTAAGCACACCCAAATTGGCCCTTTTTTCATGTAAACATCTGCTATTTTTCAGTGTTGAGGTGATGAATAGCACTGAAGGAGTTTGCTAGCCTTAGGGCTCTTTTCCAGGAGCGTAGTCGTTTTTACGTGCGCCCGCTCGCGCCATAAAGTGTAAAGAGACACACAAATCTAACGTTTGTTCACCCATTCAGATGGCACGGGCCCGGGGCATATACGCCGAGGCCGCAATGCCGTTGCCTCCCCTTCCCCGGCTTACCTCCTCTCTCCCCTCCAACTGTTTGCAATTGGAGTGGGTGTTACGCGGGCAGAGCTAAGCACCCGCCCTCCCCACTCCTTGTCTGCAGCCAGCAATGGGAGGGGCGGAGCTTAGCTCTGCCCCTGTGTTGACCCCTCCCACTGCAAACATCCGGAGAGAGGAGGAAAAAAGGGGAGGGAGTTTAGCAGTCGCGCTACTAAACTCCCTCCCACCTCCCTTCTCCGGCTGCTGTCATTGGCTCCCATAGGAGCCTATGCAGCGAGTGATGTATTCCAGGCACAAAGATAGTTCCACAACTATTTTTGCTGCCCGGGATAAAAGCCGGCACTATATTTGCTGGCTGGGTGCTTTTACACCGTAGGAATAGGCCTGTGTGATCTGATGCATTGGAATCCAATGCATCAGATCATAGTGTATATCGGCAGGCTGCGAAAACAGTGGCCTATATACGCTCATGTGAATAAGCCCTTAGGCAGAGATTGATTGTCCAAGGGCCTTTTTACACGAGTAGTTGTCTGGTGCAAGTTCAGATCATGCAGCCATTTACACTGAACGGTTATCGTTAGGATTCCCAAAATCCAGAACCTACAACCTGAAGAATAATTGTTCAGTGTAAAAGTATCCTCAGTGAAGCTGATTGTCTGGATCTAATTCTGATTCTAATAGCTGTTTCAGGTAGTGCTTGTACTTCCTGCAGAGATAGAGGCAGAGAGAGCTGCAGTCTAGACACAGAGTATTTCCTTTGGCTTTGCTGTGACTATGTTAAACTATATGTTAGAATTCCAGCTAATGAAATTGTATAATCCATGAAAAAAATCTCTAAAGAACTGAGCATATTACAAAAGCCATACCCAACCGGGAAATCACAAAAACATTTTCCAGGCCACTCAAAAAGAAAAAGTGCCATACTTTGAAAGAGATGAGTTACACAAATGATAAACGGCTCTGTCTTATTAACATGTATCTTTAAATGTAATGTCCTTGTAAAACATACGCTTGACAGTGTACACCACTCTGCCAAGACATTAGCGGGAGGTGAAATAGACTGTGATATTATGGACAATTTCTCTGTGCATTAGATCAGGTTCTCTATTATCATCAGCTTGCAAAAAGAGAAGCAGTTTTCACTTAGTCTTCCCTAGTTGTCACCACTTGGCTAACTACCAAATCTCTACCTTATTAGTTGTCAGGCTGAGCAGTGACAGCCACAGGGCTGCTGATGATTACAGCCTTCTCTATACAGCACGACTAGAATGTGACATCGGACTATAATTTCTAGGAGCAAGGGGGAAAATCTGTTGTGTGAGCAAAATGTCAGTCTTCTGAGTATCACAATTAGTATTATTCAGGAGCTTTTAGGAGATAGATAGATACGAGATAGATAGATAGATAGATAGATAGATAGATAGATAGATAGATAGATAGATAGATAGATAGATATGAGATAGATAGATAGATAGATATGGGATAGATAGATAGATATGGGATAGATAGATAGATAGATAGATATGGGATAGATAGATAGATAGATAGATATGGGATAGATAGATAGATAGATATGGGATAGATAGATAGATAGATATGGGATAGATAGATAGATATGGGATAGATAGATAGATAGATAGATAGATAGATAGATAGATAGATAGATAGATATGGGATAGATAGATAGATAGATAGATAGATATGAGATAGATAGATAGATAGATATGAGATAGATAGATATGAGATAGATACAATATGAGATAGATGGATGGATGGATATTATTCAGGAGCTTTTAGGAGATAGATAATAGATATGAAATTAGATAGATAGATATGAGATTGATAAATGGATAGATAGATAGATATGAGATAGATAGATAGATAGATAGATAGATAGATAGATATGAGGTAGATAGATAGATATGAGATAGATAGATATGAGAGAGGAATATAGATAGATAGATATGGGATAGATAGGTAGATAGATAGATATGAGGTAGATAGATAGATAGATATGGGATACATATGGGATAGATATGGGATACATATGGGATGGATAGATAGATAGATAGATATGGGATAGATAGATAGATAGATATGGGATAGATAGATAGATAGATAGATAGATATGGGATAGATAGATATGGGATAGATAGATATGGGATAGATAGATAGATAGATAGATAGATATGGGATACATATGGGATGGATAGATAGATAGGAGATAGATAGATAGATAGATAGATAGATAGATAGATAGATAGATAGATAGATAGATAGATAGGAGATAGATAGATATTAGATAGATAGATAGATAGATAGATAGATAGATAGATAGATAGATAGATAGATATGTGATAGATAGATAGATCAGATTTCTGCTTTTGCTCATTTCTGGACTGGAGATCCTATATATTCTACATAATGTATGTAATGTAAACCGTTTCTACATTTATTGGGGTCTTTATAGTTTCTGCTTTATTTTCCGGGATCGGCCTGCGTGCCAGCACAATTTGTGCGCTGTTCTGCAGTGGTTTTCTTACGTCTCGCAGTGTGAAGAAATACTCTTTATTCCCGTTAATCTTGTTACTACTATTTGCAGTCTATAAACCAATGTTAAACCTGCAGTAAAGCGGTATTTTCGTTGTGTTTGGCTCTCGCAGGGCTTTATACATGTGGCATTTTAATGTCCACCTCTGACCCATAAAACCCACATAAATCTAATGTACACAATGTTTTTTTATTATTATTGTACAGGTAGTTGGAAGTCAGTACAATTTAAAGGGCCAGTACACCTTTAAAGACTTTGCGGCAGAGATATAGGAAAAAAGAAATCATTTCATGTATAAGGTTGCTTATCATGATTGGGTTGCAACTGAAGAGGTTTGCCGCCACTCTGGTACTCAGCCACTCCAATCCGGAGTCATCGACTTCGTTTTGCTTGGCACATTCTGCAACTCCCTGAGACAAGACTGGTGGGAATTACTTTGTCAATGGAGTCCAGAGGATGGGAAGTGTCGGCTGGGAAGGCAGGAGATGACCTGGTGACATGCATTTGTGGACTTGTGTACTGTTAGCCTTTCATCGGATGATGCCAAAATGGCTGCCTTTGATTGAATGATAACATTCTTTTGTGATTCGATGCACCGAAAGGCGTGGGAGTATCTATGTCTAAGTAATTATGGATCCTATGCAGTTCTACTGAAGATCACAAGGGTTTGTATGCCGTTAATGCCTTCTAGGGGTCCAACTACTTGTACAACTGTAATATTAGAACTTGTTGGCTGTTGTATACCATCAGTAACGGTAGCATTCATCACTATGCAATAAAATGTCCAGTGACAACTACTAGGTCTAGAAATATCTGTGAAAGCCTCTACCTGGATACAACCACCACCAACCGCCACAAAATTTGGTACAAGACTCGCGTACATCAAAATTGTGACCTTTTGACCAGTATGCAGCTTTAGATGTCATATCAACGAATTGCCCGACACCTGGGCCGTTCTAACCATACTGTTAGGAGGTGTTGGGACATGTGGATGTGTGAGGGCACCCAAGGTGACTGGGCTCAGGACCCCTTGACAGACCACCAGTAAAGAGGATCATCTGACAAGCACAGGCAACTCTAACTGTTTTGTTGTCCTCCATCCAGGTGCCATTGTTACACCCCTGTGTCTGTCAGAACCATTTCCAGGCACTTGGTTGAAGGACATTTGTTCTGCCTTTAACACCCATGAACGGTCACTTCTGTTTGCAGTGGTGGCGTGAATGACATAACTGGACGCTACAGAACCGGGCTGTCTTCACCGATGAGTCCAAATTTAGTTTGGCACTGATGATGGCCGTGTTCATGTCTGGAGACCTCCGGTTGAGCGCCTCAATCCTGCCTTTGCTGAGGAGTGGCACACTGCCCCCACTGCTGGTGTGATGATTTGGGGGGGCATCGCATGTGACTGTTGGTCACCCCTAGTAGTGGTACGAGGGACAATGACAGCTCAGCGATATGTTCAGGACATCCTGCAGCCACATGTGTTCCTCTCATGGCGGCTTCCAAGAGGCAGCAGGATGATGCTCGGCCACACATATAAGGCGGTCACAGGAATGTCTGCACAACATTTTCACACTTCTGTGGCTGCCCGTCACCATGTTTATCTCCAATAGAACATGTATGGGACCATCTGGGACACCAACTTTGATAGTCTACAAGTTTGCACAATCTATAGGCTCAGTTAAAGGAAATGTGGAGCAATATGCTGTAAGATACCATGCAGAACCTGTATGCCTCCATGCCCGCCCATATCACATCTTGTATCCACACTAGAGTCAGCCCAACAGACTACTTAATGTCTGTCCGTATCACATCTTGTATCCAAACTAGTACAACAGGGTACTAAAGCCTCCATGCCCACCTGTATCACATCTAGTATCCTAGCTAGAAGCTGTAAAACAGGGAACTAGAGCCTCCATGCCCCCTATATCACATCTTGTACCCAAGCTAGAGGCAGCCCAACAGGGTACTAGAGCCTCCCTACCTTCCTGTATCACATCTTGTATCCAAGTTAGAGGGTACTAGAGACTTCATTCTCAACTGTATCACATCTTGTATATAAGCTAGAGATGGTACAACATGGTACTAGAGCTGTCATGGCCGTCTGTATCGCATCTTACATCCAAGCTAGAGTTGGTACAACAAGGTACTAGAGCCTCCATGCCCACCGTATCACATCTTGTATACAAGCTACAGGCGGTACAATAGGGTATTAGAGCCTCCATGCCTGCCTGTATCACATCTTGTATACAAGCTACAGGCGGTATAACAAGGTACCAGACCCTACTAGAGAGGATGTGGAAAGTGAAGGCCAAAGTAGTCGCAGTGGTGGTAGGAGCACTTGGGGCTGTAACTCCTAAACTGGCGGAATGGCTCCAACAAATCTCAGAAGCAACATCTGAGCACTCTATCCAGAAGGGTGTAATATTAGGAACAGCCAAGATTGTGCACAGAACCAGGTCTCTGGTAGAGGACCCGAGGATGAGGAAGACACATACCACCCATAGGAGTGAGAAAAATAATATGCACAGAAGAGCAGAAATATGGAGTGACCAATTGTCATTTCAAGAAACAGAATGGCACAATAAGCCGGAGAGGAAACCCTTTGTTGGTCCAGAAATAAGAATGGGAGAGTTTTTCGGTCTCAAAATTGATGTAAGGTCACAGACCCGATGCCCTCTCTGCACCAGATACCTCAGATGTTATAACCCGCCATAAATCCTTCAGAGACATTCTGTTCTGTATTCAAAGTATCAAACTTTGTATTCCCCAACCTTCCTGTCTCATTGGGACTTGCAGTTGCCTTTCCATATAACTGCCCTCGTATGTTCTACATTGTGACCTGGGCTACAAAAATGTTCTTTTTGTCTTTAATTGTCCAGCCATGGACTTGCTTTAAGTTTTTGCCATGTTTCTCCAACATAACGACTCCCCTACCCCCAAAAGGACATTTAGTGCACAGGATCAGGTAGACAACATTAGTGTAAAACATTAGATGTCCCAGGGATCTTATAGTCCTGCTGTGGATGATACTCTATGTATTGCAAAACATTGCAGCTCCTTACACTGCGGGGATAGAAAGTTCATTTTCATTTTTTGCCCCAGGGAGCAAGAAAGAAACTTATATCTGCTATACATTAACTAATAAATAACAGAACAAATAGGAAATGGAATGCAATACAAAATTTTGATGTATGCTTTTGTAACACAAATCTAATGGGGTGTAAAGCTTTATGATGATATGTGGCACCCCCTAGTGGAGATTAGGTGTAATATTTCAAAAATAAGAGAAAAGATAGATAGATAGATAGATAGATAGATAGATAGATAGATAGATAGATAGATAGATATGAGATAGATAGATAGATAGATAGATAGATAGATAGATATGAGATAGATAGATAGATAGATAGATATGAGAGATATTGAAATAGACAGATATGAGATAGATAAATATTAAATAGGTAGATGATAGATAGATAGATATGAGATAGATAGAGATGAGATAGATAGATAGAGATGAGATAGATGATAGATAGATAGATAGATAGATAGATAGATAGATAGATAGATAGATAGATATGAGATAGATGATAGATAGATATTAAATAGATAGACAGATATGCGATAGATACATATTAAATAGGTAGATTATAGACAGATATGAGATAGATAGAAACTAGAGCTGAATTTGTCACATATGAGAAATGTTTAAGTCTTTTTGGCTTTACTGTTTGTACATAGTGATGTCTCGCTCATGAAGACCTCATGCACACGACCATTTTACAGTTCCAGACAACCTCTGATTTGCACAACTCTGTAACTCAGCCCCATCCTATATTTCTGAGTGTGTTCACTTTAAAATAGAATTGCGCCATGTGTCCTCGGAGCAGTTTTAGCCTCTTCAGAATCTTGCCCCATATAAAGACAGTTGGAGTGCCTCTGTAGTACCGTCCTGCAGTGCGTCCATAGAGGCTCTGTGCACACGATAGAGGCCTTACGATAATATATGATGTTGACCTGCAAAACCAGAGATTTCTAGCCACATGACAAATTCAACCCTGCTACATCCAACGCTTTTAGTACTAGCTCTACTTGAAAGGAAGTCCACAAATTAATTTTGTGTAAAGTCCGGTCTTATCTCCAATTCACAAAGTTCTCAAATGCCTTCTTTCCATCTCTCAGGTCATATTTGACCGACCGCTCCGGGCAGAAGACTCGCCACTTTGTTGAGCTATTTAGGAATCAAAAAAAAGACTGACTTAATTTAAAACAAGGGCTCTTTGTTGTAGTGGCTGAGTGGCTTGTGAAATGTTTCAGTTCTCAGTGGGTTAACCGCGGTACAGGAGCACAGTCATAATTGGGCCATTTAGAGTATTTTGCATGTGAATAGTGCGTTAGTGAAGCATTACTAAGTCTGTTGTGAGTGACACGGTGATTAGAATTTAGATTAGGCAAAACACATTCTGTACTTTATCAAGTACAGTAATTAGTTCAGTCGGTAAAAGTTGATTACAAGTAAAGATAAAGTTAGAATTTTTTTATTTTTTTCGGTACTTAATTTTAAATTTTCCTTTTTTTTTAATGATAAATTTGCTCTTAATATAAATGACGGGACGCGCACCTGCTTTACCCCGCGCGGGAACAATTACAGGAACAATGTATTCAATGCTAGGTGTAATCACGGGACTTGTGTATTATGGGTAAGTTACAACTTAGTTTATAGCAAATAGTAAATAGATTGCAACTTTATCTTATTAACCTTATTGCCGTCTCATTCGTTTGCAATTCTTTGCTCATCCGAATTTCACTAGGAAGAGAAGAGACGCTTCAACCCCCCCCCCCCCCCCCGCATCCTTGATGATCTCTCTACTAACAAACGTCCTTAACTGTTTTCTACCATTTCACCATGAGCTCCTTATCATCGTCATACTTGGAAAATAGGAGATAATTGACTTTAGGCAACAATGTAACCTTCTGTAGAATGTTCAAAAACAAACAAATGTTAAAAATGTTTAAAAACAAAAAAAAATGATAAAAAAAAGATCATCCTGTTTGTTATATTTTGATATATTATTTTGTTAAATCTGAATCAAAAATTAGATTTCTAGTTAAAATGTATTTTGGATCTTTTTTTTATTTTGGATTTTTTTTTTTATTATTTATTTTATTTTTGCTATTTTACATTTTTTAATTAATATCATTTTAATTTATCAGTCTTCTTTTTTTTTTTTGCACTTTTCACATTTGTTTCTCATTCTTCCAATTCCAATCTAAAATTTAACCAAATGCGGAATGAAAAAAAAAAAAAAATACATTACTGTCTGCTGCGCCATGGGCTAACATGTTGTTGGCATGTTGCCTTTTTTGTGTTTTCTGTGCCTTTAAAACCAGCACAGAAAGGCTGATGAATAAGGTGATTGTATATCCCAGCTCTTCGCCTGATAGTCCAGCCAATACCGTAAACCTGGTTCTCCAGACATCATCTATATACTAATGATACCTAAAAATGTACATTGCTTTTTGGCATTTATGTTGTTTTTTATGCTTTTTTTTTTTCTTCCTTCGGTGTAAACAATAGAAGACATGTTAGGCCTGAGAATAAAAATGAATACTTTGTTTTCCTGTGTCGTTTCTAGCAAAGCCTGCTTGGAGGTGACATGGACATTGGGAATTCAGGAGCTCTCTCACCCACAAAGCCTGGCTCACAGTACTATCATTATTCAAGCAATAACTCCAGGAGGAGGCCTTTTCACAGCAGCTCAATGGGTGAGTATTATCTTTATTTTCTGCCTAGTAATAGTATCCAGTTACACTCTCAGATAAACCTTGTACCCCACAGAGACACACACGATAACAAGAGCCTTCAGATATTTCTCAGTTACCCAACGGCTCAGCTTGTATTGGCTGCAGCTTGCGGAGCTCAACACTTATTATACCTGCACGGCACAAAACTAGTGTACAATGCTTACATGATGAGTGTCAAGCTGGGACATCACAACTACATTATGCTGGAGGACACATGGATGAGAATGTGAGGTCCTGTACCATGGAAAATGGAGGATAAGGATAAGGGATTCAATTAGAAATGTAATAGAATGAAATCAGGAACTTAATAACTGTAATATTACAACAATATATGGCGAAGTCTAAACGGGGTTCACATCGAGATTCCTATAGTTTTGCACACTCAAAAAGCCAGAGCAGAAATCTTATGTTCCGTAACAATTGTTGGGGCGAGTTGTTATCTGAAGTAACTGTTCCAAGACGTTTTTGCCAATAGAGTAACACGTGTGCAGTATTTTTGCAAATGTGTTCTTTTACTTGAAGATTCTAATTAACAGTGTGAAAGTTGCACTAGCATTCTACAGCAGATAAAAAGTTATCTTTTTACAAATAGGGATAGAGGTGGGACATTTGTTCTATTGTGACACATTCCCCATTACCTACTGCTTGATCCCTGATGATGAAGGTTTAGACATTATCTATCTATCTATCTCATATCTATCTATCTATCTCATATCTATCTATCTATCTATCTATCTATCTCATATCTATCTATCTATCTATCTCATACGTATCTATCTATCTATCTATCTATCTCATATCTATCTATCTCATATCTATCTATCTATCTATCTCATATCTATCTATCTATCTATCTCATATCTATCTCTATCTATCTACAGTATATCTATATATCATCTATCTATCCATCGATCTATCTATCTATATATATATTTATCTATCTATCTCTCATATCTATCTATCTTATCTCTAGCTAGCTATCTATATCTATCTATCTATCTATCTATCTATCTATCTATCTATCTATCTATCTCATATCTATCTATCTTATCTCTAGCTAGCTATCTATATCTATCTATCTATCTATCTATTTATCTATCTATCTATCTATCTATCTATCTATCTCATATCTATCTATCTCATATCTATCTATCTATCTATTTCATCTATCTATCTATCTATCTATCTATCTATCTATCTATCTATCTATCATCTATCTATCTATCTATCTATCTATCTATCTATCTATCTATCTATCTATCTATCTATCTATCTATCTATCTATCTGTCTTTCTGATATCTATCTATATAAAAATGTATGTATGTGAACCTAAATATATAAGCCACTTAGGCCTTAGTCAGACGGGCGTTTTTTCACGCGATTTGCGGATCACATGACGGATGCGCATGCGCAAATCGCGTGACCGGGGGTGAAAAATTGCAGGAAAAATCTGCACCTAGCCGCGTTAATCGTCGCAGCAAAACGCCCGTCTGACCGGAGAAAAATCGCCGTGCGCATCAAAATGCGCATGAAACTTAGACTGGCCGGCGAAAAAACGCAGCTAGCTGCAGTAAATGATTTTGGTGCGCACATAAAACGCCGAACGCAGATAGGCGCGATCTGCGAATCGTCGTGTCCTATAATTTATCGCATATCCGCATAAAAAGCGGACATGTGACCGATACCATAGCGAACCATTGGTTCTATATATGCGCGAATCGCATGCGCATGCGCAAATCGCGTGAAAAAACGCCCGTCTGACTATGGCCTAAAGTCCCACAAATCCCAAGTCTCTGATTCCATAAAATAATGTGGTCAATTAGGTTATTTATTTATTTATTTTTTTTAAAGTGGGTTTTCTTCCTTATCACCTTAAAAACTAGGGTCATTGTTTACCGGTCCTCATCTTTTTTCCTTGGGCTTCGGAATCATGATGCATAGGAATGTTCTATAATACCTTTTTATAGAATGTTTTATACTTTTCTGTGTTGGGGTTAATGTGTGCAAACATAAAAAAAGTTTATTTTTAATTCATTTTATATATATTTTTAATATTAGATAATGTTTGTTAAAATAAACAAAAAAGGGAACCTAATTTTGTTTTGGTTGCTTTGATGTATAACCTATATAGATTCAGATTACGGGGCAGCTGCAATGATGAGTTTGGTTGGCAAGACCAATAATTTTTGCTTTTCTTTTTTACTATGCTGTTGTATTTTATTTTATATTTTTTTCTATAGGAACCCCAGTTACTGGTGAAAATCTTCCCTTATGTGGTCATTATTGTCTGGCAAAGCTGATCTGGTTCTACTAAGATCCAGCAGGTCTGCCGTTCTGTGGGGAACTGATGATCAGTGATCGCCAAATCCAATAGAGGGAACAGCACTGCTGCTTCCTCTATTCAGCACATAGCGCTCATTGAGTGCTATGTGAATAGGAAAAGAGAAGTCAGAAGTGGTTATAAACCGCTTGTATCATTTCACCAGGACCCTGACTGTCCTTGATATTAGGGCACCTAATTTGCTCCTGCTAGATTGCAGGAGCTTTAACCTGCACCATACATTTACAATAGTGCATATATAACCCATTCCAATCCACTCTCTGACGTCTACCTACATTGTGATTGCAGCTTGTACAGCTCCAATGTCAGAAGACGTCCGACAGGGTATTCTTATCGTCTATTGCCAGCCACTCTGCTGTCAGAGCCTCTCTGGTGCACACACACTGGCTTTGGACAGCAGATGGCACTGTTGTATAACAGCAAAAAGAGAAAGCCTTTTAGGAAACCCCAAATCCAAAATTGGATTGGAAAGGGTTAAAGCCCAGGATCAAGTGCTGTGCATGTACAGTAATTGTAATGGGGTTAAAGGGCCACTCCAGTGAATTTTTTTCATTCCTTATGCAACTAATCACCTAGTATATATGTCAATTAGTATTGCCTTGTTTAGTTATTCCTTACTATCTGAAGCTTCCTGATGACTTCCTCAGGTGGTCATGTGATCTCAATTCTGACTAGCTGAAATTTACTTGGCTTTATGTTCTCTCAAATTAGTCTGTTTTTCTGTAAGTCCCATGTGATGAACCCTACCAAATAAGCTCTTCAGATGGGGATGCAGAACAGTTACTGCTAATGATTAGAGGCTCCTGTCACACAGTTATAATGTAATAGATCACAGCTCATCCTCCTGACTGTATACTTCTACATATGGTCTGTAGCTTATTTATGTGAATGTAGAATACAGAAGATAATGTCAGTGTCCTCCCTGCAGGTAGAGATGGTACATTTTCTGGCTTATCATTGATGTTCTGCTATTGCATCATAAGAGTGTTAGCAGAGCATAGAGAAAGTGAGCAGGGAGAAATCTAGGCATCAAAATGGTGCTTGATAAGTGTCAGACAGGAGACCTCACTTAATGGACGTGACTGCAATATACATAGAAGATACCCAGAGTGTATCAGGCAAACTGCCAGAGTGGTCCTTTAAAGCAAAAGTCTGTAAGTTAAATTGTAGAATAATAGCAAATGGTTTTATATTTGCCAATACCTCCAATAGGAGCTATAGGAGCACTGGTTCAATTATTTAAATTTTTCCAAAAAGTTTATATAGCGGATCTCAGTTCCCCAGAGTTCTGCATCACAGATCCCGTAAAGCAGCTGCCTTTTTTTCTTTAACATGAGAATTTTCATTATAATTGTATTGTGTAAGAATAGATATTCTATAAATAACTAAAAGTACCCTTTTTAGTGGGTTTTTGGATGTTAAAAATGAAATATATGTTTAACCCCTTCTTGAACTAGTTTCTTGACCTATGTATTTTCTGCAAAACCTCTTTTTATTATTTTAGTGCCCTCAGCCATACTCAGTGGGTGTATATTAAACCTGTTTTATTTCTCTTCCTGACAGAGGTACAAGCAAAGAAAGTTAGAAAAGTGCCGCCAGGTTTACCCTCCTCAGTGAGTACCGGTTATTTAACTTACCTGCTTGTGGGCATTATCCAAGTGGCAGTGTTTTGTATGATGCTTTTTATATTTGTGGTTGACTTTAACTTTGGACAATGATTGGTTCTCAACTTTGGACAATCCCTATGTGTTAAAAAAATGAGGACCCCCAGCGATCAGCTGGTATCTGTGGGGAAACTTGGCAGTAAGTGTTCCATTTGCCTGCGGTGCCCCTACAGGGCAAATGGAGCATTACACAGCACCCATTTATATCAATGGGTTGTTCATGTAATATCGGACAGGTCCTCCAGAGCGAGAGAGATATTTGTAACTGTTCTCCCTTCTGGACGAGAGATGATGACTTTGAAGAGAGCACTCATTTAACTCTGAATTGCCCAAAAGAATGCATCAAAATGGGGTTATCTAAACTGTAGAACCCCTTTAATGCATTGTTTAACCAATACTTACATAATAGTATCCAAAACAGCCAGAAAACTGTTGGTAAAGAAGAACTCCATTCAAATTGTGTCCTCTGAGAAGTCATATAATATACAGCTCGAATGCTGTATCTATAAACTTTTTTTTTGAGGTATACACTATACAGGGGTCCAAGCTTATAGACCCTTTTTGGTGTTGTCTCTTTATAGGCCCGAATGACATATTAGAAGACGTATTATAGGTGCACTGCCTCTTTAAATATTACTTTTCTATCAGTATACTATTTAATGTAATGTGACTTTGACATCTTAAATACTGCAACTATATTGAATCTTGACAATTGATTTCTGGGAGACAATAGTCTCATGTCTGTTCGTGTGTGATGTGAGCATCATGTTATAAGGAATATCAAGCATATAGCTTACTTAGGGTGTATTTCCTAAAATCAAAAATAAGTCTTTTAGATCCAAGATTCTGTGCTGACTAAACATATATCTTCATAGCAGTCAGAGCTCCATTTTTCTAATATACAGCTACAAATCAGCTACAAATCCCTTCACACAGTAGTAAAGTCACATAATAAAATTATTGTTACTTACTGCCACCACTAGAGGGAGCTTAAGAGCTTACTGTATATTTTATTATTAAGTTCAGTGTATAAATGTATACAGTATTCTTTTGAGCTCCATCTAGTGATGACATACAGAATTTTCTTTTCCTCTATGTCTAGGTAGGTAGTTTAGATCACAGTAAACAGAACTCCAACTGCTGTGAAGGTATATTAAGAATTTAAGCTGCACCAATTTTGTATCTGGTTATATTAAAAAGCAAAGTGGTGATCAAGAGATGATATCCATGTCAAGTTTTTTTTATATATCAAGTGTACAATTAGCGGTTGTTATGTTATATCTGTTTCTAGGAAAGTTGGGTGACAATAATAGCTCTGAAGGAGGCTGCCAACCAACTTTCCTATAAAAGTAAATGCTACAAATCCTTCCTTTTTGATATTTTCTTCATTTTTAGTCTTCAAAATTAAGTTGCAACATTTGGGCAGAAGTTCCGTTACTAGAAAAAGCTGAAAGAATATATTCACTTGTGATACAATTTACAAATAGAATTATTCTGTATGAAAACCTCAACTACTGTATACACACATAACTTATCATGTACTTATACTGAGTTACACCCTGTATCATACTCCAGAGCTGCACTCACTATTCTGCTGGTGGAGTCACTGTGTACATACATTACTTATCCTGTACTGATCCTGAGTTATATCCTGTATTATACTGCAGAGCTGCACTCACTATTCTGCTGGTGGAGTCACTGTGTACATACATTACTTATCCTGTACTGATCCTGAGTTACATCCTGTATTATACTCCAGAGCTGCACTCACTATTCTGCTGGTGGAGTCACTGTGTACATACATTACTTATCCTGTACTGATCCTGAGTTATATCCTGTATTATACTGCAGAGCTGCACTCACTATTCTGCTGGTGGAGTCACTGTGTACATACATTACTTATCCTGTACTGATCCTGAGTTACATCCTGTATTATACTCCAGAGTTGCCCTCACTATTCTGCTCATGGTGTCACTGTGTACATACATTACTTATCCTGTACTGATCCTGAGTTACATCCTGTATTATACTGCAGAGCTGCACTCACTATTCTGCTGGTGGAGTCACTGTGTACATACATTACTTATCCTGTACTGATCCTGAGTTACATCCTGTATTATATTCCACAGCTGCACTCACTATACTGCTGTGGGAGTCACTGTGTACATACATTACTTATCCTGTACTGATCCTGCTTTACATTCTGTATTATACTCCAGAGCTGCACTCCCTGTTCTGCTGGTGGAGTTACTGTGTACATACATTACTTATCCTGTACTGATCCTGCATTCCATCCTGTATTATACTCCAGAGCTATACTCAGTATTCTGCTGGTGGAGTCACTGTGTACATACATTACTTATCCTGTACTGATCCTGAGTTACATCCTGTATTATACTCCAGAGCTGCACTCACTATTCTGCTGGTGGAGTCACTGTGTACATACATTACTTATCCTGTACTGATCCTGAGTTATATCCTGTATTATACTGCAGAGCTGCACTCACTATTCTGCTGGTGGAGTCACTGTGTACATACATTACTTATCCTGTACTGATCCTGAGTTACATCCTGTATTATACTCCAGAGTTGCCCTCACTATTCTGCTCATGGTGTCACTGTGTACATACATTACTTATCCTGTACTGATCCTGAGTTACATCCTGTATTATACTGCAGAGCTGCACTCACTATTCTGCTGGTGGAGTCACTGTGTACATACATTACTTATCCTGTACTGATCCTGAGTTACATCCTGTATTATATTCCACAGCTGCACTCACTATACTGCTGTGGGAGTCACTGTGTACATACATTACTTATCCTGTACTGATCCTGCTTTACATTCTGTATTATACTCCAGAGCTGCACTCCCTGTTCTGCTGGTGGAGTTACTGTGTACATACATTACTTATCCTGTACTGATCCTGCATTCCATCCTGTATTATACTCCAGAGCTATACTCAGTATTCTGCTGGTGGAGTCACTGTGTACATACATTACTTATCCTGTACTGATCCTGAGTTACATCCTGTATTATACTCCAGAGCTGCACTCACTATTCTGCTGGTGGAGTCACTGTGTACATACGTTACTTATCCTATACTGATCCTGAGTTACATCCTGTATTATACTCCAGAGCTGCCCTCACTGTTCTCCTGGTGGATACTAGCACAGGTTGTACTCTAGGACCAGTACATGATAAATAATGTAATGCATTTACCTAGTTCTTTTATACCAATTTTCAAGATATGATTCCAGCTGTTGGAAATGTGTTGTCTTTTATACAAAAATCAAACTGTAAATATGATGCAGTCACTTCACACTTAGTTGTCGTCCTATTTGCTGTATATGGAGTATGTGTTAGGTAGTACTGTGTGTGGCTTGTGCCATTGGTGTTCTTCATGTGTTTTGGATTGAACATGTCTTGAATTTTCTTGTCCGTGAGTGAGTTACATGCTCGGCCCCTGATTTTTTTCTTCTGTGCCGCAGCGTCTTGCAAAGCAAAACAAGTTATCATCGTTTTAGCTCTGTCTCCTCCTCCCTGATCTTCCAAGGCGCCACTGTCAGCCCATTAATGCCCCCAGAACACAATAATTTCCTTTTGCTAATGTATTTATATTATGAGCTTGATTCTGGTGCTGTATCTATGTACTGAGTTTGGTGCTACTGCTTTGTTTATATTATGAGCTTGTTTCTGGTATTGCATCTATGTTCTGAAGTTGCCTTGTCTAGTATCGATGTACTGAGATTGGTTCTGGTGCTGTATTTATGCTATGGGCTTTATTTTGGTATTATATCTATGTACTACTGGGGAAGGCAATGGCAAACCACCCCGCAAAAAACAGTCTGCCAAGAAATCGTCACAATATGACATCACCCTAGGTGCTTGCACCAGAGGACTTTACCTTACCTATGTACTATAGTTGCTTTTTGTCGTATTTATGTTATAAGGTAGGTTCTGGGGCTGTATTTATGGCATTAACTTGGTTCTGGTGCTGTATTTATGCTATGAGCTTGGTTCTGGTACATTCTTTATTTACTCAGCTTGGTTCTGTTGTAGGTGCTTTCTTGCTGCTTCCTGCACAAGCTGATCACAGCTTGTGTATAATATTAATTTGGCATGGGGGAATAAAAAAAAATTTAGCACTGACCACATCTAGGACCAGAACTTTTACGGTCCAATACCAGATCTGTAACAGGGCCTTCACCTATCATGTGCCACTTGTAATACTTGGGTTTCCTTTTGCGGCAGAAGGTCCTTTGGGCCCCCTGAGTCACAAGGACCTGGTTGCTTCTGTCACCTCTGCACCCTTTATAACTACGCCCCCATCTTGGACCATCTTAAGACCTTTTTTCTTATTCCATTATTAAACATTGCCTCTCTTTAGTATAAGGACAAAGCCCATTGTCCTCCAATCCCCATATTTACCCTTTCTGTGTGGGTTTAATCCTACAAAATCTAACTATTGGTGTTAAAATCCCCAGTAACAAAGACAGGCGAGAGGTTCGCTTACAGCCGGAGAATCCCAGGAGCACAGCACCGTGGGAGCGTGTAAATACAAGGAGAAAGCCTTTCTCTTACTTGCTACACTTACCCTCCTGATCCCCCTTTACTTTGCTCCGGTCACCGCAAACAACACTCATTAGTGGCTTCACAGAGCATCCCTAATTAACACCAGAGGTGGAAAAGTTAAGAGCCGACTAAAAAAAAAAAAGGAAAAAAAAAATTTCAATTGACCAAACGCCCAATTGATTAATTACAAAACGCACTAGAATTGGTGGCGGCGCTAATCTTAAGCAGGGAGAATTCTTGTATTGCACTTGGAATGGAGCCCGAAGTTCACAGCCCCATACCTGAGCAGGGGCTTTGGGATAAAATGAGCCTTCATTTCACGAGATCCTTCCCTTCTTTGTCAGCATAATGATGATTTATGGATTTGCATGTTCAAAGAGATTTGCGCAACGGATTTATTCGGAAATTTACATAGATTGCAGAAAGAACATCTTTATTTTGCAGCGAGGTATCTGAGCGAGTAGTGGAGATGTGAGTGCATCAGTAGCTGCGTGCTTGATAAACCAGGTGTCAGCCTGTAGAAAACAGCTGTATCTCAATGAATTTTCCCCTCCTGCACTGTTTGCCGGCCTCATTTATTTATTTCTTTCCGGCAAGCGCATTAACAATTCCAGCCCCGAGCTGACAGCCGCTACAATTATACGTTTTCATTACACTTCTGCCGCGTCCGAGTTTTAGGGCCTTAAAAACAATCAAATCGGGGATACCGATGTAGCAGGGCTGAAGATGCCTTTTACATGTATTGTTGATATATGTCTGAGATTCGGATACAGACTTTTGGAGTCGCACACATTGCACTATTGGGCCTGCGTATAGACTGGGCCTCAGTGACATTGTGTCCGTAGTGACTCTATATTATGGAGCTGCAATATCTTGCTTGCTCTACAGATATTTTACCCATCCAGTTCACATGTGAACGGCTAATTTTTTGATAAACGCGGTACATTCTGATTTTTTTACATTTTTATTTAATTATTTTGTACTATGCCTATATGACAATGGGTTACGTTCACCTATACTCTGGTGAGATAGATAGATAGACAGACAGACAGACATGAGGGATAGATATGATATAGATAGATAGAGAGAAAGATAGATTAAGAGATAAGAGATAAGATAGATAGATATTAGATAGATATGAAAAAGATAGATATGAGATAGATAGATAGAGAGAAAGATAGATTAAGAGATAAGATAGATAGATATTAGATAGATATGAAAAAGATAGATACGAGATAGATAGATAGATAGATAGATAGATAGATAGATAGATAGATAGATAGATATGGGAGAGATAAATAGATAGACATAGGATAGATAAATAGATAGATATGAAACAAATATTAGATAGATATGATATAGATAGATAGATAGATATGACAGATAGATATGAGATAGCTAGATATTAGAGAGATAGAAAGATATAAAATAAATAGATAAATATTAGATAGATATGAAATTGAAAAATATTAGATAGATATGGGATAGATAGATGGATGGATAGATAGGAGAGAGAGAGATATGAGACAGATAGATAGAAATGAGATAGATAGATAGATATTAGATAGATAGATATGAGAAAGATAGATATATAGATAGATATGAGATAGACAGATTTGAGATAGATAGATATGAGATAGATAGATACGGTAGATAGATAGATAGATGATAGACAGATAGATAGATGGATATGAGATAGATAGATAGATAGATAGATGGACAGATGGATAGATAGATGGATATGAGATAGATAGATAGATAGATAGATAGATGGATATGAGATAAGAGGGTCTTTATCACAAGAGTTCACAATCTATGATGAACTAGGGGTGACACAAGATGTAGCAACACTTGTTCTGTACGATGGTCCGGCCGTCTTTTATATAAACAGCGTAGTATACATAAAGCTATTTGAGCCGCTCACCAGCCACTCTCTGTGTATGTACAAATATGAGGTGTATTAGTGTATATGGGTTGTGGTGGAAACTGGTGTGTGAAGACATCATGTTTCAAAGAAAGAATATGGAAGCTGAAAAAACAGAGTAGAGTTAGTTTAATGAATATAGTAGGCCTCCCATAAAAGGTGTGGGGTTTTTGCACATTTAAGACTGTGGATGTTGGAAATTAGCCTGATTGCCTTGGTTAGTGCATTCCAGAGAACTGGTGCAGCTTGGAAGAAGTCTTGGAGATGGGAGTGGGAGGTTCAACTTAAAGAGGAACTTAGTCTAAGGTTGTGAGAAGAGTGGAGAGCACAGGTAGAGTGGTAGACAGGAGATATGGGGCAGTGCAGCACTGTAGAGGGTTTCATGGATGAGTGTGATGAGTTATTCTTGTATTCTACAGTAAACGAGCACCAGTGCAGTGACCGGCACAGGGTGGAGGCATCGGTGTAGCAGTTGGACAAACAGCTGAGCCTGGCTGCTGCATTCAGGATGGATTGGAGAGAGGAGAGTTTATTGAGGGAAAGACCGATCAATAGTGAATTACAATATCAGTCTAACAGTGATCAGGGCTGAAATAGGAGTTTTTGATGTCTAGACTGTTACAATAGGGCAGATTCTGAAGATATTGTTGAGGTGCAAGTGATTGAATGTAGGGAGTGAAGGTACGATTGGAGTCAAATATGAGCACAAGACAGCGGCATGATGCTGAGGACTTATGGTAGCACCACACACTGGGATGGAAACAGCTGGTTTGGGCAAGATAGTAGATGGTGGAAACACAAAATAAAATTTTGGGGTTGAATGGGGACAAAAATGTAATTACGCCATTGTTTTTAGTTACAGTTTTATGGCATATGCTCTGCGGTAAACCTCACTTTATTCTGTGAGTCAGTACAATTATGGAGATAGCAAATCTCCATAGTATTTGTTATGTTTTACTACTCTTACTACTGCTGGACATTTTATTTCGTGGATGAACTGGAGTTTTGGATGGTACCATTTTCAGTATCTATGGCTTTTTGATCACTTTTTATTTCATTTTTTGTGGTGAGGTAAAGTGACCAAAACCAGTAATTATGGTTATTTTACTTTTACTTGCAGAATTGATAACATAACATATTTTACTGCAGAGTTTGAACCATAACTTTCCGTCCCGAATAAAGTATCACAATTCTTGTTCTCTTTTTGGTCCTTATTAGAGGGTCTAAACTGTATATCTAAAGGCATACTATATTCAACTGTACATATGGTGGATACATATTCCAACACTCACCAAACCTGTAGATATGCAGGTCTAGGAACCATACTTGAGTTCCAAAGTCTCTATTAACTGGCCCATCAGTGCTGGTTACTTGTGTCCTCCTTTCTTTCTCTTTATTGGAGAAGACACATCTTCCAATGTTGAACTTCAGCTCATTATATCTGTCTGAGTGTACGGTATTTGTTTGTTCATTTGTGGTTCGGTTGCTTCTGTCCTCCTGACAGGACCCAAGCTGTTCCATTGGTGTGCCCTGGTCTTTTAACTAATGAAATAAAATTTGTAGTTTTATACTTTATGTCTATTCTGTGAAGGGCGTAATATTTTACTAGTTCAAACTATTACAGCTACAGCAATATCAACCATTTATTCTATAATTTTAATATAACAAAAATTGGAAAATATTTTTTTTTAATATATATTAAAAATATATTACTTTTTTTTTACATTTTTTTAGTCTGACGGGAATTTGAACATACAGTCACTTGTATGACATAATGCAATACTTCTATATTGCTTTTCCTGGGTGAGATACTGCAGCTACACCCCTCTCTTCCTCTGTCTTTCCTTTCTACGATTTGTCATTTTTTGGATGACCCAGAGCAGCACAAACGGATTATAAAGAACCTCATTCTACCGATGACTCCCTTACTTGATTTGGTGCAGTAGTTTTTATAAAATCAACTATTACAACCTGCATGTCCCCTGTAGTCTTCAATATTCATGAACTGAGGCTCCCTCTGCCCACCCTCCGTTGATTGGTTGCTTCCTTCCTATGCATAGTATAGGGAGAAAGCTGTCAATCAGGAGTAAGAGGGCGGGTTAGGCTGCTGCTTATGATTACATGAATATTGGGCTGCAGCTTGTAAAAGCTGATTTAATGAAAACTACTGGACTAAGTCAAGACAAGGCAGCATAAACCTGGTGACAGATTCCCTTTAAAGAACGTGGGGAAAAAGAGCAGATGAGTTCATTCCTCAGGCCGTTAGGGTTTCAGAATGAAGTCATAGGATTGTAATGTTGGAATTTAGAAAATGTCCTCTCTGGGGAACAAGCTCAAAAATACATTCATCAATGGAAAAAGATTCGGAACACACTATATCATTTTACTAAAGATGTGATTGGCAAATAGACAATGGAGGAAACGTACTAAGGAAATACGCTGTAACGATGTCTCTAATTACAGTAAAAAAGTTGAGAACATGGTGAACGTCTAATTTATTTTAAGTTTTTTGTCACTTTTTGTATACATATTTTATGAACTTCACCCTAAAATAAAATATACCGTATGTTCTCCTCCTGGAGAAACAATGAAACTACCCCATCCCTTCTGTGAAGGTGCCAGATGTTGTTACAAGGAATCAGGTGTAGATCCGTTAAAGGGAACCAGTCCTATCTGTGGGCAGCAGGTTGTAGAGCAGATTGATTTATGGTTTTATGGGAAAACATTAATTTTAATTCCTGTTCATTCTGGGCTCAGGAGTCCACTGGGCGGTTCTATCAGTGATTGTTATCCTTCCCCACATGAAGATGCCCATATGTCATGGTTTGTGGTATCGCGATGCAAGTTTTGGATATGATGCAGATGAAGGAGTTACAAAAAATACACAATATTTGTTCAGTAACAAAGAATGTCAGAGACAGATGTAATAATGGCAAACAAACCACTAAATAGTTACCATGAAACTGCCTTCATGTGTTTAGGTAGGTAAGCCACAGCGAGTCAGCTCTGGCATCGGGTTATCTCCTGGGGAACAAAATTATCAGGCATTGAAATTCACTGTTCCCTATCTTTTTTCCTCTGACATCATAATTTGAAGGAATGTTGAACCGCCCCCATATGCATCAGAGAGTTGTTCAGCCACTCTATTATCAGCAGATTCTAACAACTAAAGTCTAGTGTGTATTGGGAACCTAACTGTGCATATTGACATAACTGTTAATCATTGAGTAGAACCGCCCACTGGACTCCTTTAGCAAAAATGAGCAGAAAGTAAATTGAAAAGATTTCAAGTTACACTGAATCTTTCCCCACAAACCTATATACGAATCTGCTCACCTCCTCTTACTCTATGACATGCTACTTGCAGCTTAGTCTACATATTTAATATGATGGGTTGCCTTTAATTTTTATCCCAATCTTAAAAATGATCCTGAATCAGTTCTCTAAGACTTTATCAATTACATATCTACCATAGAGGCAGTAGATATACCAAGGACATATCTACTTTAGAGGCAGACTGCACAGCTGCAATGGGGCTTTTGGACAAAGGGGACCCAGCTGAATGGTTACATCTCACTTCCTTTTGGGTGGGGAGATTCTACGCAGGACTCCCCTTCCAAAGGAACTACATTGGTAGCAAAGAAGGATGTGAAGAATGCAAGGCAGCAGAATGTTTAATGCAGCTGCCATGGACTGGAGGGTGCGATTAGGCTAGGTAGGGGCGGCGACCCGCAGAGAAAGAGGTGGAGAGAAATATTAGGAAGGGGTGGCGATAGGGAGATAGGAAGCAGAAGAAAGAATAAAGCATCAGTTTGATGCCGGGAGTCGAGTGGAAGACTCCCACCCTTCCGAGAGAGGAGTGCACAAAGGTTTGTGTCTGAGTCGTGGAGTATGGGATGCGGAGATCTTGAAAGTCATCACAGCTATAGGTGTAGGCAGAAAGTTCTTTCCATGCCAGCGGTTGTAGTAGGAGAAGAGTGGTTACCAAGCCTGAGTTATAGCAGGGCTTTCTGACTCAAGGAAAATCAGGGTTTCCAAGCATGGAAAGGTTTAAAGTTTTTATAGAATTTTAAAGTTGTTTGGAATTTAATAAAGCTGTGGCCTACCCCACTTAAAAAGCCAATTCGGGGGGAGTTTTCGTTTAGAATAAGAAGGGGGGGTGGGTTGGAGTAACGGGGTGAGTACCTCCAGTCCTGGTGCAAGTGTGATACAAATGAGTAATGCAATAATCCTCCAGAGCACCATCTATTGGAAGGAAGCTACCCTGTGAGTCAACGTCCATCCCTTTAACAGGGATGTAAACTGAACCGGAATATCTAAATATAGAGAGCTGTTTCAGGTTTCATGCCCCTCATCAATGCAGAGTAGGCACATTGCTTGGCCAATAGAACTCCCTATATCCTTGTGGTGCTTTCTTCTATGGTGCTTTCCACAAAGAGAAACATTAACCTCTTCCCCCGGACTCCAAGTGTCATGAAAATGGGGTTGAGGATGAAACAAGCACCTTCTGGGTGGCAAAACCTGGATCAATAATTGGTGGGCTGTTTGCTATGGTGTCCCCGTCCTTCTGTGTTGGTCACGGCCCTCATCATGGCTTGAGGATTAGCCTCCTTGTTTTTTGGTTGTAATGGGTTAGGTTACAGTTTTACACTTGATCCATTCCAAACTCATTATAATCTTATCTATAATTGACGAACATAGATTTATTTTTATCATATTGAACTCCTGGTTCGTCCTTCTACCCAAACACAATGAGGAACGCGGTGAAGCCAATGATTTCGAACAGTCGTCTGTTGCGCTGAAGCTTCTCCTGAGACTCCCGCTACAGAGAATGTAATATAGTCTCTTGCCGAAAGCCACAGTTCACATAGACGTCTGTTTTAGGATTTGTAGAGAAGCAATAATTTGAGAAATCCTAATTAGCTGTTGCAAGGTGAAAAAGTGCTGTCTGTGTATTTTGCTCGTACCTAAAGCAGTGAAGCAAATGTGACATCTTTAATTATAAGCTTGGTTGCATATCACGTTACTCCCCTCAACGTTACCTTTTTGGATTCACCATCACATTATGTGAGTTCTGTTTGCAACACTATACTTTAGCAGCTTGCAGTAACATTGCTTCCCTCTATAACAGCCGCTCCTCTTATGTATTATACTTTTTTTCACCTCTAATGAAGACATAGCAGTGACTCTTATGAGGACAGTTTAATTGTGCAGCAAGAGGACTTGATTTCCTTATCGGAAGAGTTGTCAGTTTGCTTTCAGTCGGAAGCTGGGCCTTCTGCATTATTCTGTTCTGCTATGTATTTTCTACCTCTCTGGGTAATAGCGTACTCTACAAATCTGATGATAAAGGGACTTTAAAGGCAAAATCTTGATGCAGTGATCGCCACAGACTGCAGAGGGCCCCTGTGTGAGAGCAGTACATGGGCCACTTGTTCTACAATAAGTCAGGACCCACTTATGACTTTACCATTAAGGTATGAAATTCATTAGGTCACTCCTTTACATGCAATCTAAAAGGCAGTAGGAAGTTGCTTTTCGAGTGACAATGGGCTCCCTAATCTACTTGGCCCATGTGCAATTGCACAGGTTGCACCTATGAAATATCATACACCCCTGAGTCCATCTCTTTTTGGTCATTCCATCTTGGTCTTTGCTAAAGGATACAATGTATAGTTTGCTTGGTCTTTCTTATAGACTAATGAGTGGTACCCAATTTCTGTAGCAGCAAGCTACCTCTCTAAGGAGACAGTCTAAGCCCAACTCCAAAGTTATTGCTTTGCATGGTCTTGAACTGGAAGAGGAGGAAAAAGTGGAGAAAAAACATGGATAAAAAACAAGTCACAGTTATTTAGAAATCTGTCTTTTTTACCCTTTCGATGGCTGGGGTAATAACATTACCTGACCAGGTTCCTCCATGCTCAGACTCAGTACCGCAGGGCAAGTAGCAAGGCTGGGCAGTTCATATATGGACCGTTTTGAGTTTTTTGAAGTGACTTGCATCGATCTGACCTAATTTGCCCCTGGCTTACTTGACTTTACTTCTAATTACTCCTTGGTATACTATACCAGTTCTATGACTTTTGGAGCAGCTACATAAGAATATGACACACTCTCAATAAAATGTTGTGCTTGATTTCTGGAGGCCAATTTACATGGTTTTCTCCAGGAGGCCTTCTCATCTTTTTGGTCTTCAGGCTTCTCCAAGACATGTTCTTGACTTCTAAGAAGGCTTCCATACTTCTTCGTTATCCTCTTCTTTTACTCCCTTCAACTTTTCTGAAAATTGTTGCTTTTTTGCGATGAACTGGGTTTTCTTCACAATTTATCTGCATTTGAAAAGCTTTATTGTGATCATCAATCTGGCTACAGACGCAACCATAACTGAAAAAACTAATAATCTATATGATTGACTATTGTAAATCTGTTCCAATGGAACACAGTGCAAAGCCAATGGATCATAACACAATGCTGCATTCTAATGTATGGCATGATGCATATTCTTAAAGAAACATTCCTCACAACTGTGAATAGATGCATTGCGGGACAGGAAGCTTCCTCCCAAGCCGCCAAATGGTCCTGCCGAAAATAAGTAGAGCAGACCAATTGTCAGGATTTAAAAGGAGGCGTGAAAGCAGGTGCGCTGCACTTACTTGGGACGTTCCCCATTTTTATGTGATTTAACGCCCCTTTTGAAATACACATAACATTAGCGGGGGAGGAGAGCAGACAGTAATTGCAGGGGCCTGGTTTTCTCATGTTTTAGCCCAGTGGTAAACAATAACGGGAAAATCAAATAGCCCGGATAAGTAAGTTTAGATTATAGTCGAGTTGGGCACAGTTGGTAGTGCCAGTGTCAATCAACACACAACCCTTAATCTGTTCACTTCAGTGACTGCATGTGTTAACAACTCAGATTTTCCGTTAACGCATAGAGTACGTGTTCAATATATCAGTATCCGACAGACATAAAATAAAACCTTAAACGGTTGTTGGAGTATATACAAAAAAGTATAGGGTATAAATTTAAATAAGAAATATCAGTTATTCTTCAATATTTTTGTGTAATAGATATTAAATAGTATAATATAAATTCATTGAAAATACAAAAAGTTCAAAAAATGTTCTTGGATGGCTAACCCTCGAGACAATGAACCCCAAGTAGTTCTCGGGCATCTTGGAAGCTTCTACAATAGAGTACAAATAGAATAATAGGTAGAATTAAAAAGACAAAAGACACTCAGAGCCTAAAATATACTAAATAAATAAAATATATTGTATATATATGAGCCTGTGTTCACGCTATTCTATTATTTAAAATAGAAGCCATATCACAGTGACGAATCTGTTTGATCCGTCAGATCTAAATGGACCTCAGTCATAGGTGGATCTCAATAAATTAAATCATGCCTGTCAGGTTCCAGTATTAGAACCTTCTTGGTGAAGTTTCTGGGTGAGTTGAATTTCTTTGCAGGGTTCGAGAAGTGGTACACACATAAAAGAGGAGCTCCATAGCAAAAATGAAAATTTAAAGTGCTGGCTTTTGACACAAGAACATAAGGATCTGGTGTTTGTTTCCCATGACCCTTAAGATATTTCCCAACCCCTTATAGTTCAGTTCCTCTGGAGAGGAGAGTCCTCCACTGGTTCCAGGTACCTAGTAGAAAAGAGAGGTGATAGTAAGTATCACTGGGTCCTCTTTCTTCCATAACAGCCGCATGGTATGTACATCTTTGGGTCGGAGTATAATGGATGGCATGAGGAAGAAGCAGGAAGACACAGGAGTAGTCCTAAATCCAAGATTGAAAATCTGATAGAAGTAGAGCGGAGAGATGAAGGTTATGAGTTGAGTGTAAGTCAAATGGGTTATCCAGGCAGGAAAAGTTTTGAAAACAGCTCAGAATGGTGGCAAAACATAAAAGAAGTCATACTCAACTAAGCTGATCCACCGCCAACCCCGTTCCATTGATGGTTTGTCCTTTGCTGCTCTCTACTTCTTGCTACACCATGGTGATTAGCTGCAGTGGTCACGTGTTGTTGGGATGTCATTGTTGCTGTGGAGAGTAGCAGGGAACTGGGCAACGTTGGACCAGGAGCACCAAAGATTTGGGTAAAGTGAGAATTGATTCATTTTTATGTGTTTGCCACCACAAGAAGCTGCTTTCAAAATGTTTTCAGCCTGGATAACCCCTTTAAGTGTAGCATGGTATTTCAAGTGGTAATGTAGTCAGCAGATAGACTGGACAAGACTTTATATGTTAGGATTAGGTTTTTGAATTATTTTCACTAAATAATAAACATTAAGAGCAGGGACCAACACAGAGGGTGGTATGTGAGGACCAAGAGTTGGAGGTAGATAAGTGGAGCATCTCTGTCCTCTTCATTGACCATCGTGAACTTGGTCTATAGTAATGCATGAGTATTATAGATATCCATTGTTTTCAAGAGTTCTCTTGTTTTTGACTTTAATCAAGAGAAGGTTTTCTACTTCAGAAATGCTGTTCAAGTCTTCTAGCTTATGAAGACTGTTATCTGTAGGAGCTCCATTATGACCAAAGTTATCATCGTGCATTACCAGAGTCTCGAATGGCATATTGGTCTAGTAATACATCCTCTGAACCTGTATCCCTACTTTACTAGGCAGATGTATTATGTAGTGCAGTGTAGGCCAGCTTCTGCCAATTCATAGGCTATTTACTGTTTTCTATGGAGGCTTATGGCTGCTCTAGACATGAATGAGGCCTCTACGGTAACTGCAGAGATACTTTTCTTCATGCAAACCTGACAGTGAATAATCGTAGCATGCTCCATATATCAATACACATAGAGTCCTAAGGAGCCTGTAAAGCAGTGCATTGTGGCTGTATGGCTCTAATACTAAGGAACCATACAGACTCCATGCATTGCCATATAGGCTTCTGCCATGTGCAATAACTGTAATATTTCTATCCATGAGAAAAATATGCTAAGACAGGCTCTGGCGAGACACCGCGATCCCCACTAAGACCCACTGGGTTGAAGCGGTGAACACGCTGGCCAGATTCGAGGAGATGAGGGCAGAGGAGGATGCTACGGTTGAGAAGTTCTACGCAACATGGAGGCCATGGCTAGACTTTAGGTCGTCCCCTGGTCTGGGGGACTGGATATCCAGGACGACTAATGCGTCGTAAGCACTCAGTATCCTGACAGCCTCTCGTGGGTAGAATGGGCCACATTGCTCCCCCTCTGGCGCAGGGGATATCAAATATGATGATACCGGAACCCACTCACCCATGGAGATGCCTAACCAGACCAATAGGCTCACGCAAATCGCTCTCTAACATGTGGGCACAACCTAATTCCCAGATCACCCACACACCATCCCCATCCCCCCCCCCCCCCCAATCCCCCTACGGGCTCCCCGGAGTCTTCTCCTTGTTTAACTCTTTTTCGTTTCTCTCTGTGTTTCTCTCTATTCCTCCTCGTGGACCCCTACCTTGAGGTGGGATTGAATTTTGTTAGTTAAAAGAAAAAGGTTGGGTGGAGGCGGGCCAGCAACAAACTCCATGGAGGCGAGGTAGTGGAGTGGGAAAGTGGGCGCATCAAAAAGTATGTATACGTATTGATTGTACCAATGTAAGTGATGCACCTCTGTCTTGACTATTGTTACATGCCTTTTCGTCCGAATAAACACTTATTTAAAAAAAAAAATACACTAAGACCTTTATTCATACAGTACTTGATTCATGATGAGACAAACTCCGTAATCCGCTGTGGCCAATTACTAATTGCCTTGTACAGTTGTCTCTCAAACATTAATAAGTTAGGGGCATGGCATACCATAAAGTAGGCACTGTGGCTGCTATTAGCCCGGTGAGAAGGGAGTCCAGCTCACATCCTCATTCTTTATGGATAGTGAAACTTTTCAGAATCTATCCTTTTCACAAGCCCTGCAACAAGGGCAAATAGGAGATGCCAAACCGAAGGGTCACCCCACCTTGATCACCTATACCTGGTGGGGAAATGGGGCAATAAAGTGCAGAGCCTACTGTGTTAGGGGGTATGTTAGTTTTAACCAACAACTGAAATAGGGTTTCCTTTTCCTCATTAATACGTGGTGCCCTTTGAGTGTAGGGGAGGGGCTAAAAAGGAAGTGGGCCAACTTTTTAAATATGAAATAAACCTGCGAAAATACAAAAAAAAAAAAGAATTAAAAAAAATATTTTGTGTCTCATATTACATGGATGCTTAGGTACCTTATTTAGAAATGTATTGTGATTGCCTTATTTGGATTCGGGAGGAAATTATTTGGTAACTACCTCATGGACGGGGTTGGACTGGCCCATCGGAATACCAGAAGATCCTCTGGTGGGCTCATGTAATGACAAAATAATGGGTCGCTCTTGCAGATGGCAACCCCCTTCGGAAGTGACTTTGGAGCAGTCACTTACAACTAGGGTCTATTTCTTATGGGATGATCAGTAATAACCTATTAGATCTTATTGATGATACCTCCTGCGTGAGCAATGATACCAGGTGTAACAACCAACATTAAAATATAATTATAAGTGGACATCACATGTTCTGTATGGCTGAAAGGTGGACTCCAGGATTATCTCCTCTGGTGGACCCAAGGAACCCATCATAGATGTTATGTTTCCTTCTTCTGGATCAACACTGCAGTATAACTGATGGGCCTATAGGGAAAAAAAAAGTCCATTTAAAAAAATGGCTGCACTTAGGTTTATTAAAAAATATATTTTTTACAGTTGGCTTGCAAATTTATACAATATATTAAAACTTTATTAAAAATATAATTGGACAATAACATACATATACCGTGCTTTGCCTGATGGTTGGAGAGTGTGCGCTTTGTATTTATTCCACCTTTACTCTTCCTTGGTGGCATAGTGTGAGTACAGAAGATTTCTGACATACTTGACTTACACGGAGGTCAGCAGAATACCTGGTCAGTCATAGCCGCAGCCGGCCCGCTCCGTCCTCTCGGGATGTGTGTGAAGCAGTATGTGTGTGGCTATGAATAAGTCATCAGGATCACAAAGCAGGAATGTGAAGGAACATCTGACATGACACCCCCCCCCCCTTCCACCAGGACCGCTGTCCTCAATTCTGACAGCTTTACACCCAGACGTATCTGTTTACATGCTATCTGACACATTGCACTGGGCCGCAGGGTGTGATACTGCACATAGGATCAACTGGGAAACTTCTCATGAAATTAATTGTTCCAGGTTCCAAGACAATGAGGCCATCGTCTCCAATAAGTGCTAATAAAAGCTGTCGGTACAAATATACACACTGAAAGACACGCCGGCTAAGCCTCAATTCGACTGCTGAGACAAATGCGTTATCACTTATTACAGACTTGAACTGATGGGTTCCTACAAGGAAGCCAAGTGGGGTTGAAAGATGCACGTGTAGATGGCCCCATTGACCTGAATATAGAAAGTGAATTTTACACCATGCTGAAGAAAGTGGCCATGGAATTTCTTAAAGGAATTATGCACTTTGGTCAATCCCTTTATGCTAGAGAAGTCACATGACCGTTAACTGATCACAGAGTGCGGTGCTGCTGCAATCCCCAACGATCAGCTGTAATCTGTGGAGGAACCAGGCTGGAGGTGTTCACTTACCCTATAGCACACCTGCAGGGGAAATGACACATTACACAGGTGAATTGTAATCGATGGTCTATGTAATACACAGACATCTCCTTTAAATTTATGCAGAAGTGAAGACGCCCTAACTGCTAAGGTTGCAAATATAGCTGGCCAAAATACGGTACAATACGGTACACATTCCCAAAACATCCAGACTGTACACAGCTCTCCTAAACCAAACTTACGGCTCATTCACACCTGCACTTTTCATTTAAATTCCATATGCCCCATATTTGGAGCAGAAAACCAGAATTCAGATGGAATTAAGTGTTTCTGTTTTTTCCCTATTGATTTCAATGGGTTTAAAAAAAATGGAATGCTTTCAGTTTGATTCCTTTCTGATGTGATTCTGATGTGATGTGATTCCTTCCTAAAACATGGAACGGAATGAAAAAAACAAGAAGCATTGAAATCGATGGGAATAAATGGAAATACTTAATTCTTAATACAAAATTTGAATTCCATTTTCTCTTTCAAAAACGGAACAAACAGATGGAATTCCAACGTAAATCCTTAACGCAGATGTGAATGAGCCCTTAAATCGCCATATAAATTTCTGACCTGCATAGACTATGGATTCTGCAGGCATAGTATGGATGCAAAACTGCGTGCATACCATAGTTCAGCCATGGCCTTTTTCTATTTAGTGCTTGTTAATTAATGCATGGGTGGCCCTACATTTATTGGCTGCTCATAAACACATATAGTAGAGCTGTGTAAAGCACAACTCAGCATCATAATGTCTAGTTTTTACATAGGACTGCAAGGAAACGTAATAGATGACAATTTAGAGCATGGCATAGTAAAGCTAAATGACAAATTTAGCTCTGCTACATCATTTTCTGCCAAAGTTAAATAAAACTCTGTTGAGTTGTTTCAAAGTTATGAATGGTAAAGTTGGCTGACAACAGATGTGGCGGGGACTACTGCTCCCTTCTACAGCTTACTTAGACCACTGAATGGCAAATTTACCTAATTATACTGCAATATAAGAGTAGAGATTCTTTGTATATGGACGTGTCACATGAAAGTACCTGGGTCAGGAACACTATCTTTTCTCCTTAGGGAGAGCACCTAGAAGATAAGTGAGTGAGGAGACTTATAAGGCCATTCATGCTCCTCTGGGTAATATGCAAATAAGGGAGATGGAAAGTAGCTATAACCCTGGAAGGTGCCCTGTGCAATCTGTCTACTAGATCCCCCCATCCCCTTCTTCATATATAAATAGTGATCACCAGCCTCAGATGCCAAGACCCCACGGATAAGGCATTGTACACCGGTAATATGCTATGTATAACTGATAGTGTCGCACTAGTGCTCATCATGAGTGTGTAACCCTTTAGCTGCCACCATTTGACGCAACAACCTCATTAGATCCTTTTGCAAACAGGACTCCCCTGCTGACAATGAGAAGTGTCTCAGCAGCCCGCTCACAGCTGTGAAGCCTATAGAAAACCCTGCGTACATCTAGCACCTACCTTCATGCACAATCTGTTGACTTGTTGAGTGTACAAGTAGGTGCAAAAATGGATGTAAGGCTCGCAGAATGTAGAGCGATTACATCACAATTCTCGTCTCCTAAAGAAAGATTTCAAAAATTCACACCCAGAAATGTTTTTCCCACAAACCTCGGACACGGTCACTTACAGAGCCATGAATTGTGGCTGTGCCATGTATAGAGCCGTGCCATACAGATTTTTCCTATAGGCACTTCTGATAGGTAATAGACAAATGAGAATTTTAAAGCCCTTCCAGTCAGGAGCTCAGAACTGATTTGTAAGTCAGTACCTACAAGGTGTGAGTCAGCTGCATTCGGGCATCCAAAAGTCGGACAAGAATGGGACATGCTGTGATTTTTTTTTACTCAGATTATTTGTCTGAGTAAAAAGAGCCCCATGTGCAGACACCAAATGAAATGAATGGGTGATATTTCCATCCGATTTTCGGACTAACTTTTGGTTCCAAAAAGTGGACCAAAAGACAGCCCATGGGCAAGTAGCCTAATCTGAAATAGTCTGTGACACATCCCTGTCATCATTGATTCCTTTGACTCTCTGGTTTCAGAAAAAAATGATGTCCCTGGACCAAAAGAGGTCAGGTATATGAGGGGGTACCTAAAAGAAAGACAAATCTTCTTCTGTTGGGCGGGTTTTACTAGTACAGACGTCTGAGCACTGGCATAACTATAAGGATGCGGTTGCACCCGGGCTCAGGAGCCTTAGGGGGCCCATAAGGCCTCTCTTCTCCATATAGGGAGCCCAGTGCTATGAATAAAGCATTATAGTTGGGGCTCTGTTACAGGTTTTGCATTGGGGCCCAGAAGCTTCAAGTTACACCTCTGTGTTGAGGAGTTAAGAAAAGTTGGGAGGCCCCAAGATAAACTTTTGCACCCAGGCTCATGAGCCTTTAGCTATGCTCCTGCCTCTGAGACAGTATACCAGCCGAAAATGTTGGGGTAGGTTACGTTTGGATCCATTGATTTTTTTTTCAACAAGCTGTTCAGTTTTTGGCCTATTTTGTGATGGCTGATTCATACCAACAACCTGCAGTTGGGAAATTTTTTTTTTTTAAATCAGTATTTATTGAAATTTTTCATATAAACATACATACAAACACAGAATGGGTCTGAGCACGGTATCCACCCGGCTCGTCAAAACATAATATATGCTCTTAGTGAAGCAAATAAAAGCTTGAGCTAGCACGCAATCCCAATGCGGGAATTAACTTAAACGACGCGCCTGGGCACAAGAGAACATTTTCAAAAGGAGAGATAAACATAGACGTAGACCCCTTATACATAAGAGAAAAGGGAGAAACAAATGGGGGGGGCTAGGGGGGGCAAGGGAGGGGTGGGAGTAGGGAGAGGGGGGAGGGGTTAGGCTCTGTTAAGAAGCTCAGTCTGCTCCATGGGGTTTAACCAAGAGCGCATCAGAGAAAAGGTGGTCAACGGATGAATTCCAGAGAGGAGAAGCCTCTAAGAGGGGGGGGGGGGTGACGGCGGGGGGAGTTGGGATTATTGGGAAATGTTTTTGTTTCCTTTTCCACTCCTCTAAGCACTTGTAAAAAAAAAAAAAGTTGCACAGAGTGAGATTGGGTGAATACGGAGGGTGAAACAAAGGTCCCATGCCGTTTTTCATCAAAAATTGCTTAACACTCAGCACTGTGTAGACTAATAGGTGACTGGTTCTTCCATCATGGAGTCTGGGCCAAAAGTAAGTTCACTTTAAAAGTGCTTTATAGAAAGCTTGCAAACTTGAAATTAGAAGCATTTGTTTTATAATGTACTTGCACACTCGTGCTTGTGTCTTACAGTCAGATCTCCTAGTCAGTGTTAAAATAGAAATCAACAGCAATGAGGGGGCCAGCCAGACTACACAGACATTGATCCTGTAGTCTGGACCGCCCCTTCACAGTTGTTACAAGGCAAGTAAAGGTTCAGGCGACGCAATTAAGTCTCATAATAAACTTACATGGTAAGAGGAACTGGTGCAAGTATAGAGTGGCAGTCAGTGTCACTACAGTCAGTAGTTACAGGGCACTAAGGCCTCGTTCACACGAGCATGGTTTACATGCTGCTACAGCAGCGTGTAAACCACACTTCTATAGCAACCAATAGTTTGCTGCGGAAGCGGTCATACAGAGCTTTTTTACCAACGCAGAATCTGCGCTGGTAAAAAAGGTAGGACAACAAGTGCCAACTCGTCTGTCAGCTCTCTGCTGCGGCACTGTCCGTGGTGCTGACCACAGGCTCCTATGGGAGCCACTGCCGCATTCTGCCTGCTGCATGGACATGTGAACGGGCTTGTTTACCTAAGAATTCCTGCATGTCAGCAGCGTGGTTTACACGCTGCAGTAGCAGTGTGTAAACCGCACTCATTTGAACGAGGCCTAAATGCATGGAGTCTTGAGAACTTCTGCTGCCACCTCAGGAGCTTGCAACAGAGGTTGGTTTTCCTAGTAGCCACCCACCCAAGAGAGATGTAAAACCCTTAAAAACCAAGCATTTTGTGGCACATAAATGAAATGTGAGCTAATATATATATATAATGCTGACATGCCACATTCCCAGCAGTCCAGGAAACTGAGATATGGGAGGTTGTTTGTTAGAGTATTCACACTTCAGAGCTGACAGTCTCTTATTTCACTCCTTAACACTAAGGGTCACTGTATTACTAATCAGAGGAGTAAAATCCACCAACTCTACAGCTCCCTATATCTCAGCTCCTGGGATAACTGCAATGAAGCTTACTGTTAAGTTGAGAATTACCAGCTATTGCAAAACTGCAACTTCCATCGTACCTTGACAAGAAATACTGAGAGTTGTAGCTTGCAACCACCTCAGCTTGACCATTTTGTTAAAGGGTTAAAATGGAGAAAAATTGAATAATTACCTATCACGGTGGCTACCTGACCAGCGCTGCAGCCTGGTGCCTGCCACATTGAACGTGGAAGAAGCAACGGGTGGTCATGTGCCATGCATTGTCCATGTGACCCCTCAGTCAGTCACAGGATTCAGCAGCCATGGAAGAATCATTGTTGAATCATGTGCATAGTGAATGGCATGTGACTGCCCTCCACTTCTTCTTGGTTCTGTGCGGCGGGCACCGGGGCTGCAGTACTGGAAGGGGAGCTGCTGGGATAGGGGCGTTTTGAATTTCTTTTCATTTTAACCATGTATAATTTTTAACCAATTCTTTTAATCTCATAAAATTAACATTTAGGGTTCAGTCAGACGAGCATTTTTTTCACGGACGCATACGTCCGTGAAAGCGAAACGCAAAACGCATGTATAAAAAGCGCATGACTGAAGCGGCAGACGTGTTTTTAATTCACACTTGTTATTTGGTCACACAGTAAAATTTACCCATAAAGTGTGGTCCCATCGCTATCCCCTGCTGTGGCTGACAGCTGCAGCAGGGGATTCCTTAAATGTGAAGCCCCTGGAGGCTGTCACATCCAGGGGCTTCACCTAGTTGTCAATGGAGGTAAAAATAGCTCTATTAGAACCAATGCTGGCGGGGACCAGCGAGAAGAGTTGGACAGCACTTCCAGGTGAGTTAACTTTTTTCCCCTGCAGCTAGGGATGATGTTCAAGGTAGGGCCTATATTTAAACCCTCTTCTTCACTCTCCCCCAACCCCCCAGAACACAGTGTTCAGTAATGAAGGCACTCGCCACGGGGATGAAGGAATCCTCTGCCACAGAGGAGTGCATCTTCTCCCTAAGATTTCAATGGGGCTGGTGCTGCTGCCGGATGAAGGCAACCCCTGCAATGATGCTTTTCGGGGGGGGGGGGGATATAGGCCCTACCCCGAAAATCATCCCTAGCTGCAGGAAATAAATGTTAACTCACATAGAAGTGCTGTCCGACTCTTCTCTCTGGTCTCCGGCAGCATTGGTTCTAACTGAGTCCTTAACCTATATAGTATGACTTATGATGTCCACCTATTTGTTGTGAATGGGGATCATTCACAAGTGTGAATAGAAATGCGTTGCACTTACATCCTGAATACGCAGTTGCTACTGGAAAAAAAAAACTAAAATGCACTTAATCTGTAATTTACATAATCACCCATTCAAGTTTATCCTAAAGACTAGTTTGCAAGCGACAGCTCTAACCTGCCCTGTCTGATGTCAGACGCTAAGCAGCGCTAGGTCTGGAGAGACCAGCTGAGATTACCAGCTGCTGCAAGTCTCCTCACTTCCATTCCCAGATACAATAATTGTTTCCCTATGTAACCAGTAATTAATAAACTAGATTGCTGTGAATTAAATGTTAGGATCATTCCAGCATATCTATACGTTCCATCACATGCAATGCATAGACGATAGAGTATGTGAGCGGCTCGGTCTGTAGGGTGATGGTCTTTACCCCAAGGAAATGTGGAACTTTAAAGAAAAGATACTCCTTCACAACCAAGTGTTTTTTTTCTTCTTTCATTGTATTTAAAAACTTTGGAAGTGACTTTATTAATAATGTCATACCGTCTTGTGCATACAGCTCCTAAACACATATACAGGGGGAAGCCACATTATTATGACCACCGGCTAATATCCAGAGTAACCGCTGTGTGATGCACGGACAGCAGCGAGCCGGGCTGGGAGGGACCCAGTAAGGGGCCAGTAGGTTGTCTGGAGCCATGCTGACTGCAGTGCATGCCACAGTTGCTGGAAGTGCATGATGCTCAATTGGGTTCAAGTCTGGAGAATTAGGGGGCCAGGGAATTACTTGGATGTCTTGGTCATACTCTTCCAACCACTGGCGGACACTTCTAGCCGTGTGATATGTCGCATTGTCTTTCTGAAAGATCCCATGTGCCCCAAGGAAGACAAAAAGATTCTATGGGTGTACGTAATCTGCAGGGATGAATTTAAAAAAAACGCTTCAGAGTCTCTTCCACATGGATGAGCGGTCCAGAAAATGCCTCGAAAAACTCCCCTGACCATAATGCTGTCACCACCAGCTTGTGTTCTTCCAGCAATGGTTGCAGGGTGTCTGATCTCTGATGTTTCTCACCTGATACGCCAACGTCCACTGATGAAGCAGAAAATGTGACTCAGCAGAGGAGGCAACTCTTTGCCAATCAAAGATGGTCCAATTCCTATACGTCCGTGCATATTGAAGCCTTTTCTTTCAGTGCAGCTTTGTTAGCATTGGTGCATTGACCACTCGTCTGCTTTGGAGCCCCATACCCAGTACGGTTCGCTGAGCTGTTGTTTTAGACACATCTGGTAGCCCTCTGGTTCATTCTCATGATGAGCTGCTCCCCTGTAGGGCATAGGTTGGTCGTTGTGTGCCTTGGTAGCTGATGTTCACCTCTCGCATCAATGGCACACGGTGCTCCACATTTTTCACGTTGCTTATTCCCAATGCTGCTACTTGTCCACTCACGATACACTTTCACCACAGCAGCACGCGGACAATTTACAAACTGCACTGTTGGAGAAATACCGCCCCCCTTGGCCCGAAAGTCAAAAATCACCCGGTTTTGCCCCTTTTACCCATGACAACAAGTGATATGTGTGCAGACAGCCTATCGCACATCTTATATACCACCAAGCCAGCTAATGAGACATCACTTCCTGCTACGTGCTGCTGAAGTCGAAAGTAAGAGGTGGTCATCATAATGTGACTCGACTGTGTATATGTTTCCACACTCAGAATAAACTGACCCTGCAGCCATACTTCCCAGTTATTGCTGTCTTACATTTGGCAGGTTAGTAAAAAGTAGGGAACAAATGATTGTTAATGACACTGTGGGATCAGACTACAGACATGGCTCATTTTGTAGTCTGTTACCATGGTAACACACATAGGTCTACATAGGAGATTTAGACACAAAACGGTGGATTTTTATTCAAGATGATTTGCAAAGCTGCTTCATTTTTAATTGTACATGTTCTGGAACAATAAAGAAATAACGCCGTGATATTAGCCTATGGAGGTTTCTATACTTGTGTTTGATGTTTTTTATATAGAGGAGGTGTTTTTGTACAGCGCATGTAAAGAAAATCGTGCCATGCTCCATCATAGCCCTCTTCAATTTTAGTTGCCCCCATAAAAGTTATTGGAGACTAATCCTTGTACAGATATCAATTTTTCGTCCCTAATAGGTGGACAAGGAGGGATGGCTTTAGGGCATACAGGATAAGGCCTTGTTCAAAGGAGCGCAGTTTTAGCGCATTAGAGGCACGTGAAGAGATCACGTCTATAAGAACCAATGGTTTCCTATAGAAGCGTTCACCTGAAGGAATTTTAGATGCGCTAAATACTCGCACCAATCAAAGATAGGACATGTGACTGCAAAGCTCGTATCTAACTTCCATGCTGCGACCTGACCTATCTTTGGTGGGTGCTTTCCATAGACTCCTACAAGAGCTGCATAACACACACCATGAGGCAGATAGATAGTTAGATAGTTAGATAGATAGATAGATAGATAGATAGATAGATAGATAGATATGAGATAGATAGATAGATAATGAGATAGATGGATGGATGGATGGATGGATGGACAGATAGATAGGAGATGGATGGATGGATGGACAGATAGATAGGAGATAGATAGATGGATGGATGGACAGATAGATAGGAGATAGATGGATGGATGGATGGAGAGATAGATAGCAGATAGATAGATAGATAGATATGAGATAGATAGATAGATATGAGATAGATAGATTGATATGAGAGAGACATACTGAGATAGATAGGAGATAGACAGATAGATAGATATATGAGATAGATAATGAGATAGATAGATATCAGATAGATAGATAGATAATCAGATAGATAGATTAGATAGATAGATAGATATGAGATAGATAGATAGATAGATAGATAGATAATCAGATAGACATGAGATAGATAGATAGATAGATATGAGATAGATAGATAGATATGAGATAGATAGATAGATAGATAGATAGATAGATAGATAGATAGATAGATAGATAGATAGATAGGAGATAGATAGAAGATAGATAGGAGATAGATATGAGATAGATATGAGATAGATAGATAGATCGATAGGAGATAGATATGAGATAGATAGATAGATATCAGATAGATAGATAATCAGATAGATAGATTAGATAGATAGATAGGAGATACATATGAGATAGATAGATAGATATGAGATAGATAGATTAGATAGATAGATAGATAGATAGATAGATAGATAGATATGAGATAGATAGATAATCAGATAGATAGATAGATATGAGATAGATAGATAATCAGATAGATAGATAGATAGATAATCAGATAGCTAGATTAGATAGATAAATAGATAGATAGATATGAGATAGATAGATAGATAGATAGATAGATATTAGATAGATAGATAGATAAGATATATATATATATATATATGAGATAGATAGATAGGAGATATATATGAGATAGATATGAGATAGATAGATATGAGATAGATATGAGATAGATAGATAGGAGATAGATAGGAGATAGATAGGAGATAGATAGGAGATAGATATGAGATAGATAGATAGATAGATAGATATCAGATAGATAGATAGATAGATAGATATCAGATAGATAGATAGATACATATGAGATAGATAGAGCAGAAAATCAGCAGCCATCCACACTGAAAAAGTAAAAGAAGAACTGGAAACTTTAGTTACCCATAGACAGCTATTATCTAGAGATATTATATTGCATGTAGTCTGCGGCCAGTTTTTAGAATGGTGAGCAGACCCTGCATTTAGTATCTTTACTTGAACTCTTACTCCCTCTGCAGAGCATTGAGAGGTACTGCAGTCTTGTTATTGAAATGTCATCCAGTATCCCGGAACTATTTCATAATACTGTATCAAACAGTAGGTTGTGCATAGGTATCTTGTACAGCACTGATGTGGAACTATAACCTGTGTAGGGGTACGCTGGGAGTCGTAGTTCTGCAACATCTGTTTACGAATACAGTGCTTATTTTAATATTACTGGTTGCAAAAATGCAGCTTCCCCCTTTTTTCTAGGACTCCTTATGGATGAATATAGATAAAGTCTTCCATGTATTACCAGATACATCCTCAGCTGGAATCCCCAGATATTGTTGGGTGGAATTTCCAATTTAAAGGGTTTTTCTGGGACTTTACTATTGATAACCTATCTTGAACTTAGTGGGATCTGCACATGCAATACTAACGCAAGTAACCGGACAGTCAACAGAGATGTCTGCTTCCAATACTGTCCTTAATGACAGCTAGCCTAATGTCAGCTGATTGGTGGGGATCCTGAGGTGGACCCCAGCTGATCAACTATTGATGACCTACCCTGAGGATAGCTCATCAATGGAAAAAGTCTTGAAACCCCCCATTATATTCTGCAGTCCCATGTAAAAGCACAGATTGGGGGTACTTTACAGTAAGCTTTGAATTTTCTGCAGGGCGTATACCATATACCTGATAAAGTGCAAGGCTGGTGGTTAATATGGATTTTCATGTATTTATGCTCAGTACAATGTTATTCACATCCACTTTCATAGATCCAGCGGACCTTCATCAAGTGGCTATAAGCCTTCAAGCTGGGGTAATTGTGGTAATAAACCTCCCCAGTATAATATCACAGGGGACGTTTCCAAGTAAAAGCTCCTTACATCTAGGGGGGCCTCTGGCCTTTAGACTGTCATAATCCCTATATGGAGATAAACTTTTAATAGTGTCACACATGGTCTTTCCTAAATACTGTATAAAAGTGCAACCCGCAGTACCCCTTGTGTAATAATTAACTAGCTGCACTATTTTCCTATAATGAACAATGATCCACAGTGTTCTCATGTAGTAAATAAGGAGCCATGCTGTCCCCTGTAGTAAGAAATAGCTTAATATTTCTCTGTAGTATTAAATAGCCATACTGTCCCCTTTAAGTAATAAACAGCCATAATAGTAAGAAATAGCCATAATGTCCCCTGTAGTAGCCATACTGTCTCCTGTAATAGTCATAATGTCCCTTGTAGCGTTCATATTGTCCCCTGAAGTAGAAGCCATAATAACCCACTGTAGTGACCATAATGCCCCCTGTAATACCTGTAGTAGTCATAATGTCACTGGTAGTGACCATAATGTCCCCTGTAATAGTAGTCATAATGTCACTGGTAGTGACCATAATGTCCCCTGTAATAGTAGTCATAATGTCACTGGTAGTGACCATAATGTCCCCTGTAGCAGCCATAATATCCCCCATATTAAAATAATAAAGTAACTCATCTCCACCATTGTCCCACGGCTCCTTCTGTCTTCTGCCTGGCCACTTCTGGTGGATATTGTGCATCACGTAAAAGATGCCTGGCAACTAAACAGGAGGACCAGCAGGGCTTCTTACACCGGGGCTACCCCTGTTAATTGTATCTGCATCTTAAAGGTGTGGATATAATTAACTTCAAGTTCAGCTAGAGGATCAGCGGACCATGCCGGAGGCCCACTGATTCCAGGCAGCAGTGCAAGGTCGGGCAGATTGCCAGTACCAGCCTGTCCTCAACTCGCCACATAGATGGGGCGCACATTCTTACATCTGACATAGGCAGCTCTGCTACACCTGTATAATAATACTTAAGTGTAATGCAATTAAAAGGGTTTTCCAGGCAAAAACTATTAATGATCCTCAGTAGTTTATTGCTGGGGACTCCCCACTTGGGATCCCTGGCAATGAGCTGATCGCCGGGCCTGCTGTCAGTACAGGAGGTCCAGACATCGTCATAGGGAATGGCAGCGGAAGTGCCACAGCTGGCTTCACTCCAGTTGAAATCAATGGGAGCTGAAATGGACCTTACACTTGCGTGTCCAACCTCAGTGTCAAAGGCGGAAGTGCCAGAAGTATAATAGCCGACTTCAGCTGCGGTTGATTTCAATGGGAGTGAAGCTATGGCACTTCCGCTACCGTCCCCTATTACAATATCTGCATTGACATCACTGGGGATCCCAATTGGCGGGTTCTCAGCGATTAACTATTGATGACCTATCCTGAAGGTAGCCATAATGTCCCTCTGTAGTAAGAAATAGAATACCCCTTTAAATGCAATGATACTTTTTGAATAGATTTTAATTTGTTTTGATGCATTTAGGCCTCTAAGCATCATTATATCCATCCTTCATCTGTTGTGTTGCTTGGTGGGGACAGGTAAGCCCATGGTATTGGGGATCTCTGAGGAATATCGGAGCGAACATACATATGAGCAGCTGAACATGGATCTTAAAGGGGTTATCCAGGCAGGCTCTTTTTTATCAAAAACCTGCTCAGTCTATAGTACTTCCATAAAAGAAAAAGAAGATATACTTCTTATCCCATACACCCAGTCCTCACTCATCCTCACTTCCGGATGTAGAGCGAAGACATCCCTACTCCAGGTCATGTGACTCACTGGCTGAAGAGCCCTGGTGTCGGTGACATCATTGCCGGTTTCTAGCACTAGGAAGTGAATACCAGCGGGGTATCAGGCAAATGTAGAACAAAACAAGTGAAGATGTGGGGAAGGTGAGAATATTTTCTATCATGTTACTACTAATGCAGACTGAGACAGTTTTTGGGGAAAACCCCTCTAAATGACGACGGAGGATGAATGAGGTTCCTTTACTTACATAAAGTCTGGTGGTCTTTTATCACTGGGGCAGTGGTTTGAGTTCCATCAGTGCAAAATATAAGAGCCCCTCTGCACATATGGAGACAGCACGTGATAGTTTGCAGAGTGTGTCATTGGCCCAGGAGATACATATTGCTCTTTACCCCAAAACAAATGTCTTTACCCCTGTGCTGAGGATAGACCACCATCACTCCTTCTCTTTGTCATTTGGGGCCCCTAGACAAAAAACAAAGTAGTGCCCCACACGATTTAAAAGACAGGTTTCCTCATCATTTCATTATCCCTAGTGGTCTATGGAATTAATCGATAAATTGTAAATTTCTAGGTAGTCTAAAGTAGAGAATAGGGTACATTTTACATTCCCTGGTGGTCTAGGGCAGTGAAGGGATCATTGGTAAATTTAGATTTTTCGTCGGGGTATCATGGGCTCAAGAGCTACATTTAAATATCTTTGCTGCTGTGCTGAGGAACGTACAGCATCACTCCTTCTCTTTAGCATTGTGGCTGGTTTTATAAAAAGTTGGACCCTTGGCAAAGAGCAAAGAAGTACCCTATCCAGTTGATATTTGTAGATTGTTTCTCTCATAAATTTATTATCCCTGCTGGTCTTAGGAACTCAGTGGAATAATTGTAAACTTCTGGGTAGTCTAAGGTAGTAAAGGGGGTTCATTTTACATTCTCTGGTGGTCTCGGACAGTGAAGGGGTCACTGGTAAATTCAGATTGTTCCTGGGAGTGAGCCCAAGTAGGCAACAGTGGTAATTGTCTAATTTGCCATCCCCAAAACTGGTCCAGTATGGCCCTAGACTATATTTGTTTGTGATGAATGTGCATGATCTCCACGTGTAAATCTCCACACAAGCATGGAGATCAGGTTATGTCACCCGCTGGCCAGGGCTTGTGTTGCTAAGCAACTGACGGAATATATTCAAGTCCCTGCTTAGCAAAATGGTTTATTACAGAGTGCGAAGGACTGCAATAGTAAGTCCTGGTCTTGACAAGAGTGCGACAGAAAAAAAAACAACAGGTGGCAGCTTTATTAGCTGTAACTTTATGTTCACAGAAGTTTCACAGCTTTTTTAGGTTTAGCAACTATACTTGAAAGTCAGGCGTCCAGATGTGATTGATATAAAGCATTATATATTTCATAGCAGACAGTGTTATGAGCCTGTTCTTTCCTCTTGACTTGTCAAGTTATGAGTTAAAATGTGGGTGGGGACTGAACCTTATGTAGCCAATCAGATGGTAAGGATGATGACAGCAGTAGGAGAAGCATGTGGTATACCTGGGGGGGAGACAGTAATTTGGCTAATCGCATGATTTAAAAAAAAATCAATCAAATCAATGAAAATGTTAAAAAAAAAACTTTTTTGAACTGTTTTGTAAAATTTGTGCGTAAATAAAGAAATTAAGAACACTTTTCATTTTAGAATCCTAAAAGATGAGCAAAACCCTTATTTATTAGCCTACTGTGGCCAATGAAGAACAAAACATTAATAAGCCCATCCTACATGGAAAAAAGTGCAAGGCCCAAAATTTATATCAAATACAACATTTTGGGTGCGAAGTATTTTGTATATTGATTTTTATTTTTGGAGTATTTTCTCATTTTCTTTCTTTATTGTATTTCATTTACATTTTTACCATTTTCTGAAGTAGAAAAAAATCCCCCGCAATTTTGTAATTATCCAAAACCTGCAAGAAGCAACATTATGACCGACTTCTATAAATTTCTTAAAAAGTAATGATGCAAAATAAGGCCATACGTAGTCCTAGAACCTACTGTCGTTAAAACGGTGGGACAGAAAATGCAGAACAATTAAGAAAAAAATAATTTAAAAAATTGTCTCCAGATCTTGGATATTTCCATAGCCCACAGCTGTCTGCAGGCTGCTGATTTCTCTCTTCTCATTGCAATGACCTTGATTTAAAATGGTACGATCCAGACAGGTACATGAATAGCCTGGTTTTCAGCACGATCGTTCCCTGATTGGCAATTTCCAACTTGTTGCGAGGAAAAACAATTCATTGTTAAGTAAATAACCGCCTCTATTACCGGGAAATGGATGTTTTTCCCTATTAGACGGGCACTAATTTACCCCATTCATGTCGAAGTTTTTGTCACATGAGTTAACGTAAACCAATCCGTATTGCTTTTTGCCTTTCCCAGTGCACTCCGGCATAATAAAGCCTGCGTTGGGAGATGGTATGGTTTACTCCGTGACACCTCGTTCCCTCACTAACAGTTCATTTATGAATTTGATGAGATTTTCCTTCATTTCTACAGGAAACGCACATTTCACTTTTTGACCCAGGAGCATCTGTTAAGATTTTTTTTTTAGACTGCTTTGGCATTCAGAGAGTGTTAATATCTTTCATATCTGTTTAATGCTATTTAGAGATATTTATGACCACCTCTCGGTTACACGGGCTAAAGCGTGTTGCAATTTTTTAAAAATTTTTGACTTTTTTTTTTTTTTGCTAAACAGACAGGAAAGCATTCGTATGAGGAAACAGATTGCTCCAAGCACGTGTTTCCTGGGACAGTAAAAGTCGGAATTAAATATTATTGTATAACGATGCAGGATCTTGCCTATTTTTTTCACACCTTTTTTTTAGAATTTTTTGGGAAAAAAAATTGCAACAAATTTATTTTTTAATAGGAGCCATACAGGGCGAACAGTTCTGCTTTCATACCTTCATAACATCCTATAAAATATAATACATGACCATAAACCCTACAATTTACAGGACTGCGGATGTGCGGGCGATGGCTCTGTGCTAAGTAGGGCAGCCTCGAATTGATATTTTTTTTAATTGAGCGACGGTGCTCCACGCACAACTATACATTGTTACAGCTCAATATGCTTTCTATTAAACAATTTACAAAACAGGATATATTTTAGGTGATTCAATTAGCAGAAAGTCAAAGCAGATGCACTGCAAAATAACTAAATAAAGCAGTAAATTAGTTGGGGGATATGGAATTGTTTTTGGCATTTAAATACTATCGCTGATGACACCATTGCCTTTTTATTTTATTTTATTTTTTTTTTTTTTTTCGTAATTCCTGGTTTATAGCCACATGGTCTGCCCCAGTTTGAAAGTATTTGGCGAAGGAAGCCAGCAACTGAGAAAACCAAATGAGAGCAGACTACGTGCACTGCAGGACAGTGCGTATTCTTGGCTGCTGCACATGAAATGTAATGGGCATGCTGGAGTCTGCTTGGCAGCTCAACTGGATAAAATCTGGGGAGATGCAATCGACTTTTGGACCTGACTACGAGTAGCTTCCTCTTTTTATTTCACCTATTTTATACTTTTTTTTTCATTTTTATCTTCAATAATGAGCTCTAAGCTAGATGGATATATCTATGCATTGTAGATAAGGTGGCTAAGGAAATTTATGTAGATTTTGGAAATTTTTGAAAAAAATTTTTTTTTCAAGGGCTGAATGTCAAAAATGACAGATGAAATGTAAAATATTGTTATTGGTTAATTTAATTGTTTCGGCCCAGTGCTATCTGTGTGTTTAGGTATTGGGATTAGTTTTTTTGGTAAGGATTGAAGGATGATAAACCTATTCATTGTTTGTGTCTTTTTAACATTTAGTGTTATGTACTACACAAATTTTTTTTACCAAAATTTTTGTACCTCATTTTATGTCTAGATCACATGGGCGGTTTCAGTGAGTAGTAAATAAGATATCAGATTTATTGAACCTTATGAAAAAGCTTAGGTTGTACTTTATACAACCTTCCTATTTCAATGGAGGCCGGGGTTAATGTCATTTGCTAGAAGGGGGTAAATGAGGCCTTTTCTTTTTGTAACGTAGAACGTTTTGGGTTAACACAACAAAAGTTGCTTAGAAATTTGGCTAAAAATATTTTTGTAAATTTTTGGGGGGGTATTAGGGTTTGTAAAATGAGCGCTGTTGGCCTTTGTGTATTGAATAAGGCAGGGGACGAAATAAAATTCAAGGAAGCCTCTTTAATGAGACAGTAGCTTAAGTCTTTCCTTGTAAGTGTATTCTAATTTTCACTAAATTTATAATTTTACGACGGCGGGAGCAACAGGTTCTACAATAGTCCTAAAGTAAAAAAAAAGTAAGTAGTAGGTTTGGGGAGGAGAAAAGGAGAAAAAAAAAAACAAATTCAATTTTTCTTACATTTTAAATGTTCTGTTTGTGTAAAATTTTGAGAATCACCATAAGGGCTTCTTTGCATTTTTAATTTAGTAACTAACATATGAATACATTTGCATATTAATTAGTTGCAGATTAAATCATGCATACATAATTGCCTCCTTACTGTGTTTAATGTTTGTCAAAATCTCCAGCCTGGTTTGATGGATGTCGTATGAAAGATTACAATTTGATGTACCCTTGGAACTATTTACGCCGATAATGTACTATCTTTTAGGGGAAAAAAATCTCAAAAATACGATATATAAAACCCAAAACTGAAATGTTACATAGGTGCGTTCCTTGTGGCATTTGTGTATTTCATTCTCCAAATCATTTGCTATTCATAATCATTAATGCATCTCCTAATTATGCAGCATATGTTTGTTAACCCTCGCCTCGCCGACTGTCACAGTGCAGTTTTGAAGACAAATGAAGAGCTCCTGACTTGGTGATATTTGTGTTCTTGATTTATGTCTTTAGCCGGAGATTTTAAAAAAAAAAATCTAAATTAAAAAATAATATTTTTTTTTACATTTTTTTTTTCCCTTCGACTTAAAGACACAATAGGGCCTGTAAAAAAATTTTTGAAACCCCCAAATCCATTTATTTCCATCTCTCATTTAGTAAATTAACTGTTCTAACTAACCTGATACAAAAGCTAAATTAGTGGGATAAAATCTCAAAAACGTAAAAACGATAAAAAGTTACATCGTGCCGTTTGAGTCCGGCGGTTGTGCTTTCTTCATCGTCGTCATCATCATCATCATTATCGTAGAGTACAGTGCCCCAATATGATATCAATTATTTACAGTCATTTCAACAGTATCAGCGTTGTTGTTCTATGTGATCATCCCATGCAGCGTCTGGAGCTAAGCATTATCACCACGGCTGATGGGATGTGCTACCACAACCCCCCACCCCAAAAAAAAGAAAATAAAGGTTTTTTGGCTTGATTTTCAGGATTTATTACATCTGGTGATTTTCACTTATTTGGCCAACTTAATACGTGTTGTTTTGATAAGTGCAGGTTTGTCGGAAGAGGATTTAAAGATCATGTAACACAATATTTTATTGGTCCAGTAAAACGCATAACCACTTGACAATGGTCCAATTTTTTGGATTAGTAGATGTAGCAGCTGTTTTTTTTTAAGCATGTTCCAAACCATGTCAAGACCGGTTCATTAGTTCATCATATGCCGTATACCGTGTTTTTGTTTGCATGATATTTTTTTTAATATATATGCAGTCATCGACATTTTTTTTTTCCAAAAACAGACCGGTGGTAATGTAGGGGTATTCATTCTGCAGAGGGCCACGGCCAAACGCTATACGGACAAGTCGATGTTATTCTTCTCTGCAAAAGTTCAAAAATTTGAAATCAAAAATAGTAAATCCTGGAATTCGAAGCTAGTCGACACAATATTTTTCCATTCTCACCTTAGTGCTGTGGAGAAATGATTAAGGTGGTAAAGTAGGGCCTTCAAGTGAAACCAGGACTGACCACAAATGACCCTGCAAAGCTCAGAGATAACCGCTCATAAAATCCTGTGTTAGTGGATCTTTTTGTTATCTGTTTTTGCAAAGCTTGGCCTTAAAGTGTAAGTACTTCCTCTATACATGACATCACCGCTCCATGGTTACATGCCGGATTGGAGGGAAACATCTGCCAGTGGTTGAGTAAGGCTAATCAGTAACTGGTCATCACCATTTTTTCGAAAATAGAGAGAAGCCGCAATCGTTGACATGGGAATTCCCCTTCCTAAATTTTTTTTATGACTTGAACGTTATTTAATAGGAAGAAAGGAAGTTGTTACAAACCATAAACTTAGGCTTCATCATGATTGATGTTCACATTATTTATGAACTCCATTTTTTAACTGCCTCCCGGGCCCACTTATTTTTTTTAAGAATTTCTTTAAATAGTACAACATTTTTTTATCATTTTTATCCTTTTTAAGCAAACTTTTTGAATTTTTTTTATTTTAAGCATTACAATTAAAAATATATATTTGTATGTTTAGCAGGGAGGAGGAGGGTTCTTCTGTTGTGCACTAAGTAATGCATGTTAATGGTATCGAGATAAAAATCCCTTTCTTACATGAGGAAGTTCGCAAGATTCTAGAATCTCATGTGTAATCGCTCCCGAAAAAGGACAGCGGTCTTTTCATCTCCATCGTGTGTTGTGATATCGAGTGCGTTCATACAGTATTTATTATAACGTGAAATAGAGACCGAAATCCATATATGAGTCATCTGTTCAAATCTGCTTTCATGTTGGCACAACCATCAAATAAAGGCCCTCGAGCAACAGAATTGTCATTGCCGAAAAGGACCTTCAGAATTTGCGGCGTTGATCCAACGACCTTCTGTTTAAACACAACAATTTGTGGGCACCTAAAAAAAAATGTCATTTATTTATTTTTATGATTTATGCAAAATACAGATTTGGAAACCGGAGTTTAAAATAAGATCCTGATCCTCGTAGTAAAAAAATACCCAAACCACTTTCAACATCAAATAAGTGGTCGATTACATGGTAAACCCCGTGGTAAAGGGGATTGCGCATTAATTTGTATCATAAAACATTTTTTATGACATAGTACTGCATGAAAGGCCGGAGGTGTCCTTACAAATACAAGTTAGGTACCTCCAAAAATACAATAAAGAGAGGTTTTATGCACATAAGGAAACTTTTTGATCTTTAATTGGTTTATACAGATTTGTTACTGTTTGCTTTCTGCCTTGTGTTGTGTTTTTGTTGCTTTTTTTTCCTTTTTTTTTTTTTAAGAGGTGCACTACTATCCTTCATCCTACAGATGTCACTGTTGCAATTGCTGTTTCAACTAAGCACTCAGACAATGACTATATTGTCCTATTATATATCACAACAAACCCAACTAAATATAAATATGTGTGTGTATGTTTAAAAATGTATTTTTTGTACTTTTTTATTTTCACATTTTTATGTTTTTTTTTTAAGTCCTTGCCTGAAATCTATTTTAGCCAACTGGAAATGATATTCACATGCGTTTTTGTTTTTTTGTTTTAAAGCCAAATACTGCCACTGTCTCTTTAAATTCAGTGTATTTTGAGAGTACATTGCACTGCATAAACCCAATGTATTATTGGATACTTACTCTCTATATTATGGTTGTAGCAGAGATGCATTTTTCATTCTACATAGCGATAGATTGGCTGGCAGTCCCAGGCAAAAGCCACTTTTAGCGTGTGCCAAATGACAAAGTCGTCTTCGCTACATCTGTGCATTAGCAAGCTCCCTCAAAACGGCATGGGCAATGTGTTCCAGCTTTCTCCGGTGCCTGGGAAGGAGTTAATGTGAGGCAGCGATATCTGAAATAAACTGCTGCAGGTGGTATTTATGGCTGTATAGAACAGGGGGCTGCATTCACGTATGTAAAACCCAGAACACTAGCAGCTCTGCTACTTTACTGCGCAAATGTCTGCTTTCTAAGGTAAATGTTATTCCACATATGTCTGCCCGTTCATTAAAAGGCACAAAATTATTGGAGAATTGTGAAAGTTTTAAAGAACCCCCCCCCCCCCCATGTTGGAGCAAGTGCACAAGACACTATTAATGAGTCCAGTATACTGCCCGGTATTCATGGTGTGTGCAGGGATTTATGCCAGCAATATTCCAAAAGTTAAAAAAGTTCACTGCGCCATATGCAACTTCTAAAGCTGCCAATAAAGTCTGTGTCTTAAGGCGACTTTCCTTCGCAGGCCGAGCATATAATCTTGTTTTAATTTAATTAACATCCACATTACATAGCCACGGTCCTGAAGTAAAGTCCCTCTTCCCCTCCTCCTAGTAAACAAATACAGCATGGCTCCTTCTTTGTGCGGTATTTACGCCTCGGTCTGGTGTTAGCGCTGCCCATTAGTAGACTCAATGTCATATTGTTGTCATGTGGCGGATCACGTACACGTGGGTACAACCCGTCTATATAGGTACATCTGGGGTGCTGGGGTTTTATGTGCCAGCCGCTGGTTTTGCTAATTTGTCTGCTTTGGATTTTATTTGTCTGCCCTGTGTATATTGTACTTGAATTAGGGGCAACCTGTGTGTGAGAATGATGGATAGGAGCTATATGTGCAGCAAGGTATCTATCTATCTATCTATCTATCTATCTATCTATCTATCTATCTCATATCTATCTATCTCATATCTATCTATCTATCTATCTATCTATCTATCTATCTCATATCTATCTATCTATCTATCTCATATCTATCTATCTATCTATCTCATATCTATCTATCTATCTATCTCATATCTCTATCTATCTATCTCTCTCTCTCATATATCTATCTATCTATCTATCTATCTATCTCATATCTCTATCTATCTATCTCTCTCTCTCATATATCTATCTATCTATCTATCTATCTATCTATCTCATATCTATCTATCTATCTATCTATCTCATATCTATCTCATCTCTCTCATATCTATCTCCTATCTATCTATCTTTCTATCACATATCTATCTATCTAGCTCATATCTATATATCTATCTATCTATCTATCTATCTATCTATCTATCTATCTATCTATCTATCACATATCTATCTATCTATCTATCTCATATCTATCTATCTCATATCTATCTATCTATCTATCTATCTATCTCATATCTATCTATCTCATATCTATCTATCTATCTCATATCTATCTATCTATCTATCTATCTATCTCATATCTGTCTATCTGTCTATCTATCTCATATCTATCTATCTATCTATCTATCTATCTATCCCATATCTATCTATCTCTTATTTATCTATCCATCTATCTCTCTCATATTTATCGATCTCATTATCTATCTATCTATATCTATCTATGTCATCCTCTATATATATCATATCTATTTATGTATCTATCTCACATGTATCTAGCGCATATCTATCTATCTATCTATCTATCTATCTATCTATCTATCCCATATCTATCTATGTGATGTCTATCTATCTATTATCTATCTCTATCTATCTCATATCTATCTATCTAATGTCTATCTATCCATCTCATATCTGTCTATCTATCTATCTATCTATCTAATGTCTATCTATCCATCTCATATCTGTCTATCTATCTATCTATCCCATATCTATCTATTTTATCCATCCATCTATCTCATATCTATCTGATGCCTATCTATCTCTTTATCTATCTATCTATCTCATATCTATCTATCTACCTATCCTATATCTATCTATCTATCTAATGTCTATCTATCTATCTATATATTTATCCATCCATCTATCTCATATCTATCTATCTGATGTCTATCTATCTATTTATATCTATCTATCTCATATCTATCTATCTATCTATCTCATATCTATCTATCTATCTATCTATCTATCTATCTGGTGTCTATTTATCTATTATCTATCTCTATCTATCTCATATCGATCTATTTATATCTATCTACCTATCTAATCTATCCATCTATCTATGTCATATCTATCTATCTATCTATCTATCTCATATCTATCTATCCATCTATCTATGTCATATCTATCTATCTATCTATCTATCTCATATCTATCTATCTATCTATCTATCTATCTATCTATCTATCTCATATCTATCTATCTATCTATCTATCTATCTATCTATCTATCTATCTATCATCTATCTGTCTATCCCATATCTAACTCATATCTATTTATCTCATATTTATCTATTTATATCATATATATCTATTTATCTACTAATTAATCAGTCAATCAATTACTCAACCCACCTCATATCTATCTTTCTGTCGATCTACTAATCATCCAGTCAATGCACATCATATCTATCTATTCCATATCTCATCTATCTATCTATCTATCTCATATTTATCTATCTATCAATGTTTTTTTTCTCTCTCTCTCTCATTCCTATGTAATACCGTATAGGAAGAATTCTACACATCAGCATCACCTTTCCCTTCATCTTTCCTATATAATTAATCTACTTCAGCATAGACTAGCACAGTGTTACTCTTCTCGAACTGAGGCCTATACAAAGTGAAGGGTCAATCAGGCAATTGGATGGCAGGTTGTGTGTATTAGGTCAATGTTGCCACATGTTTGCCCCATATTTACCCCCCTCCCTCCTTCCGTTTTTACGTTGTTATACACACAGTGACCTGTTGTCGCCCCGCTTGGTGGTATAGGACACGCAGGGTGGTTTAAAGGTTACGACCGTGATCCCGTCACACTGACATCTAACTGTTTTAATGACAAAAAAATCCGCAAAGCATGAAATTGGAATGAAATGTGTGATTATAATTCAAGTACTGTTTACCCAAAGCCCCGGGGACTTTGTGAATAAATACAGAGCAAGTGAGTTAGATAAACCTCTGCTTATTCCTTATGCTCTACTAGAAAAAAAAAAAAGCCATAAGAATATGGGAGGGGTTGGTAGAACTTTCTATGCATAAACTTTTTGTGGCTGGCAGTAGGCGCCATTATGTGTTTAATCTCTTCCGCCTATTTTGCTACCATGCGCCGCACTAAAAAAATAGGTATTGTGAATTATTAAAGTTGATTGTAGGAGAATAGCTCTACGCTCGAATGGCATTTATTTCGGCATATGCAAATGATTTAGTTTCATTTGGGATGAGTTCCCAGGAGCCCTTCTTTCCTATGATGCTCTGAATTTGGCAAGCGCGGGCTAGCCTGTTTTTTTTGTCATTTTTTTTTTTGTCATTTTTTTTTTCAGGAGGTGGGGGTAATTTGGTACAGTATCAAGACTATAAAGGCCTACAGTCTTCTCCCCTCTTATGAACTGTGAGAGATTTATTAGCGAACATGGGGAAAAACGTACCCAAGATTTGCGTCCACACAATGTCGTCTGATCATCATTATCGACAGGGGATTTTTTTGTTCTTTTCAAGTGCGATCAATTTTGGCTTTTTTTCTTTTTTTTCGAGATGAATAGCCGGGATCGTTCTATATTCTCTACGTTGTCCTTGCCAAAAAATAAAAAAAATGCTCGAGAAAGTGTGAAAGGGAGGACATTCTTATTGATAAGGGGAATTTTAAAAAAATGGTAAAAAAAAAAAAGATAAGTCCAAAATGTATAAAAATTGTAAAAAAAAAAATGCCGACAAAAATATGTTGTACTGTATAGTGCGCTCAACGACATCAGGCCTGGGGAATACCAATATTAGTGGAAATATTTAAACTATGACGGCCCTTCAGAAACAGGACATTTTTTTGTTTTTTCTCTTTTGTTAGGTTTTTACATTTTGTATTTTATTTAACTTTTTTTGAGAATTTTTGGCTTGCAAGAACATCTCTTGACATTATAGTAAATAGATCATTTTACAATTTTTTTCTTTTTTCTATCTTTTTTTTTTTTTATTTTTTACTTTTACCCTAAGAGGAACAATCCAGGATATTAAATTCCCTTCATTTTCCCTTTTGTTTTTTTTTTTACCCTTTTATATACTTTTTAGTTGATTGTTGACCACGGTATCAGACTCGCATACCGGTTCTTTCCCTTTCAGCTAGGTCAGAATGGTTTTTATTTATTTATTATTATTTTCAATCCACCCCCCCCCCCCCCCCAAACCCCACCACATATCCCCCCCCCCTTTCCTTTTCTGAACTGGGTTCCCAAGCAGCTGCGTACAATGCTGGGAGCCTGCCAGGAGCAGAGACAGATGGTATAGTTATTAGATGTGCATCATACGAATCCCTTCCTGCCACTCGCTTTTTAATCAAATTAAAACAAAAAAAGAAAGAGAGGGAGAGAGAGAGAGGGGGAGTCAATTAACTGCATTTGTATTCTGCACAATTATGGACCCTCTCCTACTTTTACCCCAAGGCAGTTAAGTGGAAATTTTAAGGGGGGAAGAAATAAAGGAGGGGAAGGTGGGGGGGGGGGACTTGCCGAAAATCCAGCATTTCCACACAACAAAAAAAAAATGCCAGGAATCTGAAAATGAACCGGATTCAGATGGGTCCACGGAGCCGTGACTGCCAACCCCTTTTTGAACGAGCTAATTTTTTGAAAGAATTTTTTTTTTTTTTTTTTTAAATCTTTTAATCGATTCGACACCCAATTTTATTATGTTTTTTTTTTTTTTAACATGACCGAAGGAACCGATAGAAAGAAAACATGGAAAAGTTGAATCTCTCTCTCTCTTGTATGCATCTAGGAATTACAGCTAAGTCAGTGCTGGGATGCTTTCCAGAATCACTGTGGAAAGTTAGCTGTCGTCTGACAGGAGAGAGTACTAGCCGCCTCCTCCCCCCGCCCAAACGTCAGGAATGGTCTCTCCCTGCTTTGCATATTCACCATGCTTGGCCTGGCCATATGGGAAAATGCAAGTGAAGGAATTGTTGTGAAAAAAGGGACAGCGAGTTTGAAATAAAAAGTTGTTAAGAGTGGTACTGAGGAGAAAAAAGAATCCGACACTATGTATTGCGCATACCCAATCCCGGGACTGGGCGGAAACTCTTTGATGTACTACTATAATGGGAAAGCGGTAAGAGAAGTCTGTAATTAAAGGTGTAATTTTGACAAGTTTTATTGTCGTAGGATTGTGGATCACATGAAGGATGCGAAACGCAGAGAGCGCTGCTGGGAGCGAGGGATGATAAAAGCATGAGTCGCTGCAGAATGCACCCCGTACGACTGCTGTGTTATGTCTCTCCTCTTACCGTATTCGTGTTCTTGTGTCTGATCTCCTATGTGTGCGCTCAACTTGTGGTTCCCCAGACCCCCGCTAATATGTCGCTTCTATAGATAGATGTAGCCGAGCTGAATTTGTCATTTAACTCTCTGGGGTTGCATCGTTTCACAACTCTCCGAGGTTCGGATAATGGAGTAGATTAACCTGCAGTCTGGTGGAAATATCATCCTCGCCGCTGCTTAACAACCAACTCCGCTCTGCTACATCCACCTATGCTTTAAGAAAAAAAAAAAAGAATTCTCCGGCAGTGCTGCCTAATGTAGATTTGTGCTTGTGTTAAATGTGTCTTTGCACTCACCTCGTATACCGTCCAGACTGCTAGACATTTCCAACGCTGTCGTTTATTTATTTTTTTTGGTACGCAAAAATATTACCGTGAGCAAAAACTTAGCCTAATATTTCATCAGCTGCCAACTCAAAAAGTTTGTTGTGGGGCTGTCATACCATTTTATTGATGATGTTCTGATGTTTGGGGTTTTTGGGGGGATTGTTATACTTTTTTATTGGCTTGGAAAGTTTTGGATTATTTTTGAAATTTTTTGTTTTCTTTCCTTTTTTCAAAATTTTCCATGATGAATGTTGAGTTCACTGTAAAACTGGCAGAGTGTTTTTTTGGGGGGTTTTGTACTGTTTTGTGAGGTTTTTCCAGATTAGTTTTCTGTCGTGAAGTTAAAAAACCTAGGGGAAAAAAATTGTCAGGGAGACTGGCTAAACAAACAAGAGGCTGGAAGGAGAGTAATGTGCTGCTGGACACGGTGCAAGAAAAAAAAATTGTTTAAGGAATGAGAATTTTTTGTGAAATCTAATATACAAGACAGATATAAAATGTTAAAATGTTGCCGTTTGAATAGTTGAGCATTTTGTATGTTTTTGTGCTTTTTTTTTTTCTTTACCAAGTATCTCAGTGCACATATGTGCGATTACAGAAGTATGTGTGGCATTTGGCTCCCTAGTTAAGCTGCAGGTCTTCTATTACCATCTGGAAGTTGATTTTCCTCTTGCCCCTGTGCCATGGGAAAGAAAAAGGATTTTCATTTCTAAAGGGAAGAAAAAAAAATCAACACAAAAACAACATGTGTTAAAGCAATGTCACAGTGAAAACATGCAGCCGCAATTTCACATTGGTGTAGTTTTTTTTACCCTCTCACTTCATCAGGTCCTGTACGGAGCCCGGGTCAGGGGCAATAGGCCAACAGGAAAGTACTCCTGTCGTATTGTCCTGCTAGGCCCATTAAGCTCTGAGGATATGGACCAATATTGTTGGCTTCCTTTGGGGATAGATAGATAGATAGATAGATAGATAGATAGATAGATAGATAGATAGATAGATAGATATTTTTGGATAAGGGTTAACCTCATCTCATTTTCTAGAGCTAGTGGAAAAAATGCATTCAAGCTTTAAACTTGTGGAATATCCCCAAAATACAATTTTTGTGCTACAATGTAACAACTGCAAATTTAGGTATAAAAAAAATGTAAAAAAAACCCATTCAAAATCTTTGATTGGTGTCAATTAAGAAAATCTATGCTTTTGAAAAAAAAATGAATTTGATGCCTCTGGGCCCGTATCGACGATGGCCAATGCTATCCGGGCTTAGTTAAAAAAAATATTAATAATAATTCTAAATATGAAAATTTTTGTAATTGTGACTATCTTTGCTCATGGTGGGCGTTCGGTGCGGAAAACAGACCGCAGGCGTGTACACAGCGAGGGTCTTTTCGTCGCCGATGCTAATTCTATACCATTCTATAAAGACCGTCCGCGCGACAAACAGATTTTTTGTTTATAATGGAGCTGGTATTGTTCTGGCAGGGATTTTGCATTGTACGATTTTTGATATTGTGCCAGGCATCTTGCAGAGAATGTGTATGCCATGCGTGTGCCCGCTCAAAATTTATTTCGCAGCCTGTGTTCTTTATGTTTTTTTGTTTTTTTTTCCCCGTGACTTCTAACTTAGCTTGTGACTCCCCTATATGTTTCGGACTCACCTATGGATTACATATGGTCCTTCTATATATATTTGTAGGCCTGATATTTATATGTAGAGATACATTTGTGTCTCCGACCCTTTGAGTTTTCCCCTGTAATGTCATCTGATCATCCACAGAAATTACAATTTGGGAAACAAAACAAAAAATTTTCAAAAATTTCCAAAATTCTATTTGTGAGGTTGACAATGTGTAAAAATAATTATCGGCCTGGATGTTCCTTTTTTTTTTTGTCCTCACGCTTTTTCTCCCTGTGTTGAGGAATTTCAAGGCATCAATGATAAATCATTCCACTGCTGAAAACCTGCAGTGGTGTCTGTAGACATTTCAGCACATTCCTTGGAGAAAGATAAGTAGTGCTGGTTAAATACTTCATCCTGATCCAGATATTATACAGATGAAGCAGAGCTGAGATTGTCATTTGCATCAGAACCACCACATAGCATGACAAATTGTGCCAAGTGACAAACCCAGCTCTGCTACATCTGTCTCCCGCATGGCCCTTTTGTGTTGCAGCAGTCGCATGAAATGACTGTTAATTCCTCGGCATCCTCTCTCCACAGTCCCCTAATGATGTGCGTTGCGGTTTAAGAGCATAAAATACAGACTTTAGGAAACGTTTTCGGATCAGCTGGCGGAGGGTCCCTGAAGTGGCACCTGGACGGTGTCACTGATGATAGGACTCACCACCCCTGGGTATTTGGGGCCTTTTTTGCACCTAAGTGGTTAAGATCATCCATCACAAATAGGCGAATGACTTATATCATTTAGACAAACCTACAATTACACTAATTGCCCCTGGATTTAGCCCTTACACCAGGAAATCTCACAGTATATCTACAGGAGTAACGACAAGCAGGGACATCCGGGGGGACAGTCTGGGGACTCTCGAGGGCTCCAGGGTCCGGCTATTGTAAAGGATTCTTACTGAAAATATTTAGTAGTAGTTAATGTCCAACAAAAGAGATGACTAGTAGATGATTGATAGATAGATAGATAGATAGATAGATAGATAGATAGGAGATAGATATGAGATAGATGGATAGATAGATATGAAATAGATAGATAGATAGGAGATAGATAGATAGATAGATAGATAGATAGATAGATAGATAGATAGATAGATAGATAGATAGAAGGTAGATAGATAGATAGATAGATAGATACATAGAAAGATATGAGATAGATATTAGATAGATAGATAGATAGATAGATAGGAGATAGATATTAGATAGATAGATAGATAGATATGAGATAGATAGATAAATAGATAGATAGATAGATAGATAGATAGATAGATAGATAGATAGATAGATAGATAGATATGAGATAGATAGATAAATAGATATGAGATAGATAGATATGAGATAATGTTTATATGTGAATGTAAATAACATACAGAGTGTTATGTGTATAGATGGATAGACCTACAACGTCTTATGTTTGAGTGTACATACAGTATGGTGTGCATCTATACACTGGCTACACAGAAAGATAAGTTTTATATATAATATGTCTTAACTTAATGCATATATAGATTATTCATCTCATATCTATCTTACTGTCTATCTATCCATCCATCTATCTATCTCATATCTATCTATCTATCACATATCTATCTATGTATCTCATATCTATCTCCTATCTATCCATCCATCCATCTATCTCATATCTATCTCTTATCTATCTCTTATCTATCTATCTATCTATCTATCTATCTATCTATCTATCTATCTATCTATCCATCCATCTCTTATCTATCTATCCATCCATCTATCTATCTATCTATCTATCTATCTATCTATCTATCTATCTATCCATCCATCTATCTCATATCCATCTCATATCCATCTATCTATCTATCTATCCATCTCATATCCATCTATCTATCTAGCTATCTATCTCATATCTATCTATCTATCTATCTCATATCTATCTATCTATCACATATCTATCTATGTATCTCATATCTATCTCCTATCTATCCATCCATCCATCTATCTCATATCTATCTCTTATCTATCTCTTATCTATCTATCTATCTATCTATCTATCTATCTATCTATCTATCTATCTATCTATCCATCCATCTCTTATCTATCTATCCATCCATCTATCTATCTATCTATCTATCTATCTATCTATCTATCTATCTATCTATCCATCCATCTATCTCATATCCATCTCATATCCATCTATCTATCTATCTATCCATCTCATATCCATCTATCTATCTAGCTATCTATCTCATATCTATCTATCTATCTATCTCATATCTATCTATCTCCTATCTATCCATCCATCTTTCTATCTCATATCTATCTATCTTATATCTATCTATCTATCCATCTATCCATCACATATCTATCTATCTCATATCTATCTATCTCTTATCTATCTATCTATCTATCCATCCATCTCTTATCTATCTATCTATCTATCTATCTATCTATCTATCTATCTATCTATCTATCTATCTATCCATCCATCTATCTCATATCCATCTCATATCTATCTATCCATCTCATATCTATCTATCTATCTCATATCTATCTATCTCCTATCTATCTCATATCTATCTATCCATCTATCTCATATCCATCTCATATCTGTCTATCTATCTATCTATCTATCTATCTCATATCTATCTATCTATCTATCTCCTATCTATCTCATATCTATCTATCCATCTATCTCATATCCATCTCATATCTGTCTATCTATCTATCTCATATCTATCTATCTCATATCTATATCTATCCATCTATCTCATATCCATCTCATATCTGTCTATCTATCTCTTATCTATCTATCTCCTATCTATCCATCCATCTATCTATCTATCTATCTATCTATCTATCTCATATCCATCTATCTATCTATCTATCTATCTATCTATCTCATATCTATCTATCTTATATCTATCTATCTATCCATCTATCCATCACATATCTATCTATCTATCTATCTATCTATCTATCTATCTATCACATATCTATCTATCTATCTATCTATCTATCTATCTATCTATCTATCCATCTATCCATCACATATCTATCTATCTATCTACCTCATATCTATCTATCTATCTATCTATCTATCTATCTATCTATCTATCTATCTATCTATCTATCTATCTATCTATCCATCTATCCATCACATATCTATCTATCTACCTCATATCTATCTATCTATCTATCTATCACATATCTATCTATCTATCTATCTATCTATCTATCTATCTATCTATCTATCTATCTTATATCTATCTATCTATCTCATATCTATCTCATATCTGACTCATATCTATCCTTTATTCTATATAATATTTTGTCTTTGTGTATCATTTCTGCCCTGTGATACCTCAGTGAGTCGATTTACCTGTAGCCCTAAGTAACACCCCCAACTCACACTGGGCCAAGTGACAAACTCAGCTCTGTATATTAGTGATTCCATCTCCTATGACGACCTCCACGTTGTTCTTTTTTACTGTCTCCCCTTCGGCCTCTGCCATCTATGATGATTCCAGGTTCACATATGACATTTACTGCCGCACTCCCCCCCTATTATAACATAAATGGGGACACGCTGACTTTGGTGTCCTCTTGGAAGTGCTGCATGGACTCTCTCCACAGTTTTGGATTCCAGTCTCTGCCCCTCCGGTTGGGCATCTCAGTCGTGTAATACCTTTCCCACTGTCAGGAAATTGATCTGAAGAAAAGTTTGTTTCCTGTTTCGGCTGAAATGTGTTTCTCATTTAGTGTGTTTACTGAAAAAAACAGTAAAGAGCCAAGTTTCTGCATTTGCGTTTTTATCGTGCTTGCGTATTTGGTGCGTGGTTGGCAATAGGGTTAGGCACCAGATTTAGGATTCGGCAGGCCTTTTCTTGGGCATTTCTCCTGGCACCGTCTGGCATGCAGGTACTGTACCTTTAAAAGGCGGATTTATTCAAAATATTGATGAGAGGTAAGTATTAGTCAGGTGCAGCAGAGCTGTGTTTGTTATATGTGGAATTGCTGAGTTTTGTGAGATGCCAAAGTCTGATATGTGCAGCAGTGCTGAGTTTGTCCGGTATATCAGTGCGGTGTTGGTCATAGAGTATATAGACCTGCTAGGTTTCTCAGCTGTAGCAGTATATTGTAGATGTAGAAGTGTTGAATGTGTCAAATTCAGGAAACCACAGATGTCTTACAGATGCTATGGTGCAGCAGAACTGTGTTTGCCATGTATAGAGCTGTTGAGCTTATCAGATGTAGTGTACCATATTCGGTGCTGAGTTTGTCAGGTGTATACAATCTGTATTTGTCATTTTCTGGATAATCTAGTTTCTCAGATGCAGCAGAGCTGTGTTTGTTAAATGCATAAGTCATGATTTTGTCAGATGCAGGATTTAGAGTCTGTCCAATTTAGTAGGACTGCATTTCAGGCATAGTAAGGTGTTTGTCATCTGTGTGATTGCATGCTGTCACACTGTATATAGCAGAGCTATGTTTGTTATAGAGTTGGATGCAGCACTTTTGAGATGCAGCAGAGCTGAGCTTATTAGGAACAGCTCATTGTAGAATAATCAAGTGAGTGTGGTGGGTTAATGTACACACAAAATACGGTCCAAAGAGTTAAATGACAAATTCAGCTCTACTACACTGCATAGTGTAGAAAGCTGGACCTCATCTGTAGTGTATAGAGGTGTATTAAGTGTCTCACTGCTCATCCTCCTCGGAGGCAAATGGTCACTCCTTGCATTTTGAATACTAAAGGTCTCTGGGTATCCTGCAGCGCTGCTGTTATTGGGGTGCCCAATGTTATTACTGGATGTGCCACTCCGATTGTTACTGTCACTCACTTTGTTACATTCCTAATTACTCTGGTGACTCCAATGAAAGAGAGAGAAGGATATATATATATATATATATATATATATATATATATTCAGAGAGAGAGAGAGAGAGAGAGAGAGATGTGTATTTATATATATATATATATATATATATATATATATATATATATATATATATATATATATATAGGGAGAGAGAGAGAGAGAGAGAGAGATGTATATATAGAGAGAAAGAGAGAGATGTGTATACATAGAGAGAGACGGAGAGAGAGTGAGTTTCCATTATACCCAGGCCCTTAAGCCTGATCGAGCTCAAAAGCTTCTCTATTCCATGGAAGCAAAGCTGTACTATAAATGACATATCACAAATACTGCACCTATATTTGATCTCCAAAATTCAGACATTAGAGCCCAAGAGGGAAATCCATCCGGAAAGGGCACTTTCTAAAGAAATTTGCATAAACTCCCTCCCTTTGTGATCTGGTTTTTGGGATTGTCCTATTGAAATCGAGGCTATTGGCATGTACTTATGTAGTTAGGGCCCTTTTTACAGATCTTGTATCTGGCCCAGGAGCTTCAAGTTACCCGTCCATGCAGGTAGTGATAGACGATGGATACATGTAGAAACACAGATAGCTATGAGAGAGAGAGATATTGGATGGATGGATAGATAGATAGATATGAGATAGATAGATAGATATGAGATAGATATGAGATAGATAGATAGATAGATAGATAGATAGATAGATAGATAGATAGATAGATAGATAGATAGATATGAGACAGATAGATAGATATGAGATAGATAGATAGATAGATAGATAGATAGATAGATAGATAGATAGATATGAGATAGATAGATAGATAGATATGAGATAGATAGATAGATAGATAGATATGAGATAGATAGATAGATAGATAGATATGAGATAGATATATAGATAGATAGATAGATAGATAGATAGATATGAGATATGAGATAGATAGATATGAGATATGAGATAGATAGATATGAGATAGGAGATAGATAGATATGAGATAGATAGATAGATAGATATGAGATGATAGATACCGTAGATATGAGATGGATAGATAGATATTAGATAGATAGATAGATAGATAGATAGACAATTTTAATTCCAGTCCATACATATTACACATATAATATACACGTGATATTGCTGCTGGATCCTTCTGACTTTGGGAACAGGACTGGTCCTGTATAACATCATCTTCCCAGGATCCTTCCTTCCTCTGTAGATAATTGCTCTCCTTTGTGGGCATTTCCGCTTTGCCCAGCATATCCCATGCCAACAGAAAGGCCAGGGTCATGTAATATCATTGTTATGTCGCTCCTGTGCAGTGGGGTAGTACACAGAGTGGTGTGGAGGTAATGCGTTTGGTGGTCCTAGCTGAAGCACAGAGAGTCTGGAGTTATCGGCTCCACTCCAGAGACCCGGACTGTGAAGAATAAATTCCACTCGTCCTGAGACCCCTCATTGTTCCAGTAATTGCTGGGGGAAGTTGGGTCGCAGCTGTTGAGAAGAGCTGCCGGTGTTCTGTACATAGTAATGTAGGCCTGATAAGCCTCTATCAAACCAGCTGTGTGGCAGGCTGGATACAGATGTAGCAGAGCTGAATTTGTCAGCAAGTATGCATTCTGGATCATTCTGTAATATTATCTTCAGTGTCATATACTGTAAAACTGCAACTAAGGCTTAGCACTTCTACCGCTAACAAACTTAGCTCTGCTACATCAAACAAATTAAGCTCTGTAATCCCTTGAGAGAAGTTGGGTTGCAGCTGTTGAGGCGGACCTGCCGGGTGTACATGGTAATGCAGATCTGATAAGGCTTTATCAAGCCAGCTGCATGGCAGGCTGAATACAGATGTAGCAGAGCTGGATCTGCTATTTAACTCTTTGAGCTTACATATTTATGCACTTTAATAGCTCTCTGACTGCAGATAACATAGTAGGTCTGTCTGTCATTCTAAGCAATACTACAGATGCAGTACAACCATGCTGCCGCTAGTACATTTAGCTCTGCTACATCTGTAAATCCTGGGGGAAGGGGGAGAAGTTGGTTGCAGATGTTCGGAGGACCTCATGTTGTACCCAGTAATATAGGTCTGATACACTTTTATTAAACTAGCTGCATTGCAGGTAAAATACAGATGTAGCAGAGCTGAATTTGTCTTTGAATTCTGCACCTTGTATATAGCATAAGTTTACCTGCAGTCTCATGTAAACGTATAGATAAGGTTCAACTCTGCTACACCTAATAAACCTGCTTACTTCAAGTTTACCTGCTGTCCTGTGTAAAATCATGACTCCCACCTTATTGTGCTGCGGCAAACCCAGCTCTGCTACATCTGTAATCCCTGGGGAAGGTGGAGGCTACAGATGTTCAGAAGACCTTATGCTGTACACAGTAATGTAGACTTAATGAGCTTTTATCAAACCAACTGTATTGCAGGCTTGACACAGATGTAGCAGAGTTAAATTTACTGTATCTTCAGTAGAACAAAGGTTTACATGCAGGCTAATGTAAACCTACAGATAAGGTTAGGTTCCGTTACATGTAACAAACTTAGCTCTGCTACATCTAATAAACTTGCTTGTGCACCAATTTTATGTGTGGTCCCATGTACAAATCAAACTTTTACCTATCGTGATTCCACCTAGACTTGTGCTGTGTCACAAACTTAGCTCTGCTACACCTAATAAACATGCTGGAGCATTAATTTTATCTGCAGTCCTGAGTAAATTTGTGAATTACCTGTCATGATTCCTCCTCAAGTTGTGCTAAGCGACAAACTCAGCTCTACTACAGCTAACAAACATGCTCGTGTATCAACTTTATCTGCAGTCCTATGTAAAATTACTGATTACCTGTCATGATTCCACTTTGTGGTGTACTGCATGACAAACTCAGCTGCTACATTTAACAAACATAGCTCTGCTACATCTAATAAACCTGCTTGTGCATCAATTTTACCTGCAGTCCTATGTAAAATGACCTTACCTGTCATGATTCCACTTCAAATTGTGCTAAATGACAAACCCAGCTGTACTACATCTAATAAACTTGCTTGTGCATCAATTTTACCTGTAGTCCCAGGTAAAATTAAAGATAACCTATCATGATTTCAGTTTGAGCTGTACTACATGACAAACTCTGCTGCAAAAGTAAACAAATTTAGCTCTGCTACATCTAATAAACCTGCTTGTGCATCAATTTTACCTGCAGTCCTATGTAAAATTACAGATAACCTGTTGTGACTCCATCTTGGGTCATGCTCCATTGACAAACCCAGCCCTACTACATTAAATAAACTTGCTTGGGCATCAATTTTACCTGCAGTCCGATGTAAAATGACATTACCTGTCATGATTCCACTTTGAGTTGTGCGACATGACAAACCCAGCTCTACTACATCTAATAAACTTTCTTGTGGATCAGTTTTACCTGCACTCCTATGTAAAATTACAGATTATTAGTTGTGAATCCATCTCGAGTCATGTTACGCTGACAAACCCAGCTCTGCTACATCTAATAAACTTGCTTGTGTATCAATTTTACCTGCAGTCCTATGTAAAATTACAGACTACCCGTTGTCAATCCATCGTGAGTCATGTTACGCTGACAAACCCAGCCCTGCTATATTCTAATAAACGTGCTTGTGATTCAGTTGTACCTGCAGTCCTATGTAAAATTACAGATCCCTTATTGTAATTTCATCTCAAGTTGTGCTGCATGACAAACTCAGCGCTGCTACCTTTAATAAACATCCCTTCAACCTGTAGTCCAATCAAACGTTTACTTGTCGGGATTCCTCCTTGACTTGTCCTACGTGACAAACTCAGCTCTGCTACATCTCTAATGTAGTTTATTAGCGAGCAGGTAAGAATAAACAACCGCCACACTGTGAAGCCCCCTGCACTGATGTTCCCTTAGTCAAAGATTTGCTCCCACGGTGTCTTCTTTAAACCTCGTTTGATATACGCTGGCTGTGATCTGCAGCACCTGGGATATTTTACTGTCTCATCATCCCCCCCCCTCACTTTAATCATCGTGCGGTAGAGTCGCAGGATTTCATACAAAACATTTCCAGGTTTCGACTCTGTGGATAATGAAATGCTCCATAAAACATGATCCAAATGAAATGTAACGTCTGAGCTCCGTGGCATTAAACGGCCCCCCGATCCAAGAACGGCGCAGCGCCGGCGAGGCCTGGCTGCTTTGAAGTCTACGAGATACACTGGGGCTCTGTGTCTGTGGACATCAGGGTCAGCTTGTTGGGAAACCACTGCGCCGCACATCAAACATCTTCCTTCTCCGCCGCGCAACTTTAGACATTTGTTTGTACTTTTTACATTTCTTCTTGTTTTTTTGCTCTTTCTAACATGTTTGAGGCACATGGAGGAAACATGGAAGGAGACATCGGCGCTGTACGGGAGTTCAAAGGAAAGTGCGCAGTACCGTCCACTAGTCACGGACGGGCGTTAGAGCCAGTCCGGTTTTCTCGAGGTGTGCCAATCATTTTTTATGCCTATTGTTATCACTGATGGTCATACCGTTCGCTTGGAACCACTTGTGGTGGGATTTATTGCGCGGATCTCGTCTCGTGATTATTACGTTTTCCTTCTTTTCTACGTTTCTCTCAGGGATGTATAACCACTAGCCCCTCCCCCTTCATAAACATGGATGCCGTGAAGCAACCGTCATGTCTTAATCAGAAGGATAGTAGCTCTATAATACTGCTGTAGCTTTATAATAGAGCGGTAGTCATATGGCTTATAACAGTACAGTAGTATGGGATGGTGTCTTTATAATGGTATGTTAGGCTTAGAATACAATGATTGGCTTCTAGCAGTACTTCAGCTCATAATATGGTAGTAACTTTATAACAATATAGTAGCGCTATAATATGATAGTAGCTTTATAACAGTATTGTAGCTACCGTATATAACAGGGTTGTCGTTTTATAACAGTGCTGTAGCTTTATAATATGATAGCATTGGAACAGTATAGTAACGTTATAATACATTGGTTACTCTATAACAGTATTGTAGCTATATAACGGTTGTAGTTTACAGTAGCTTTATAACAGTATAGTAGCTTTATAACAGTACAGTAGCTTTAAAATATAGCTTTATAACAGTACAGTAGCTTTATAATACGATAGCTTTATAACAGTACAGTTGCTTTATAACATCACAGTAGCTTTATAATATGATAGCTTTATAACAGTACAGTAGCTTTATATTATGATAGCTTTATAACACTATAGTAGCTTTATAACAGTACAGTAGCTTTATAACATCACAGTAACTTTATAATATGATAGCTTTATAACAGTACAGTAGCTTTATAATATGATAGCTTTATAACAGTACAGTAGCTTTATAACATCACAGTAGCTTTATAATATGATAGCTTTATAACAATACAGTAGCTTTACATCATACTGGTAACTTTATAACAGTACTGTAGTTCTATAATACATTTGGTATTTGTATAACAGTACAGTAGCTTTATAATATGATGGTTGGTTTATAATACAGTGCCTGTATAATGCCTTGGTAACTATATAACGGCATAGTGTAGTTCTATAATACATTTTGGTATTTTTATGGCAGTACTGTAGCTTTACAATAGAGTGATAGTTTTATAACACTACAGTTATATAATATGATGGTAACGTCACAACAGCACTGTAGCTTTGTAATTGAATTACAGCTTTATAATGGTACAGGAGTTTTATAATAGGATGGTATTTTTATAACTGCGCTGTAGATTTAGAATGGAGTTATAACAATACAGTAACTTTATAATACAACAGTATCTTCCCAGCCGCACTGTATCTTTATAATAGAGTTATAGCTCTATAACAATACAGCAGGCTTCTAATATGATGGTAGCTTTATAACAGTACAGTAGCTTTATTACACAATGATATCTTTATAGCAGTATAGCTTATAATACAATGGAAGCTTTATAACAGTAGTGTAGCTTTATTACAGCACAGTAGGCTTATAATAGAATGGTACTGTAGCTGTATAACAGATTGGTAGGGTTTATAGCAGTACCTAAGGTTTGCAGAATCATAACAGAACGCTAGCTTTATAATAGTACAGTAGGTTTATAATAGAATGGTGACTTTATAACCATAGCACAGCTTTATAACAGAATGCTAGCGTTATAACAGTTATAGTATAAAGTTACAGAACTTCTATAACAAAATCGTCTATTTAGAATACAATATCCTCCTATTATAAAGTGACGGCTCCCTTATAAAGCTGTAGTCCTCTAGTATAGAGCATTCATGGTAGAATAACTTTCTATCAGTGCTGTCCCGCATGCGGAATCCGGCTCTGGCGTGTGGAGGAGCCCTTACTTTTGCTGAGCCCAATTAACTAATTCTTGGGGCCTAGTCACACTAAAGGGGTAATGTGCCCAAACAGTTCTATCTGGATCATTGGGATACATACAACAAAAGTGAAGGGGCCCAATGCCAATAGTCCCAAATTTCATGGGTCTGTCTGTTGAACTGGAACTGGAGTTTATGCAAAATTGTCCCAAAAAAGGATGTTTCTGGGGAAAGCAGGAGTGTGATTTAAAATGTCCCACAATGTTGGTGAATATGCCCATAATAAGGATTACAACACTACTACAACTCTAATCATCTGGGGCAAAAAGATAGATATTTTGCCCCGTCCCTTTGTATGGAGGACAAGTGGAGAGGTGCCAGATCTTAGCACCAATTACAATAAGGCCTAGAAACCCCATAGCAGCCACATAGTCTGCTTCGATGGTACATATGTCCTTGATATGAGGTATCTAAAGCTGGGTTTACACGGAGCGAATGTCGGGCAAACGTTGCCCGACACTCGTCCCTGTGTGTCCTCATTCCCGTGCTTCTTCACAGGAGCTAGTAGTCCTGGCTCGCTCACAGAGCAGGCAGCAAGGGGGTGGTTTCAGGAGATTTCTCTCCTCGCCTCTCCACTGACTTAACATAGCGGCCGTTCAGTACTGAACGGCCGCTATTTACACTGAACAATGAGCGATCCGCTCATCGTCCATCGTTTATGCTGCATAAACAGTACGGAACAGCCGATATGTTATGTCAATGGAGTGGGGCGGGGGAGTGCGAGGAGAGAAATCCCCTCCAGCCTCCCTGCTGAGAGCTAATGATACTAGCTCCTGTGCAGGTGCACGGGACCTAGTATGTGCGGTGACAAGTATCGGGCATCGTTTGCCCAACACTCGTCCCGTTTAAAGGAGCCTTAAGCCAATTTCAGCCTTAGGTTAGATGACACCCTGTGCGGAATCTTTTTGGTGCCCCCTCCCCGATCATGAGAAAAAAAAAGATATACGGTATATTGCACTGATAGTCAATCTGTGCGTATTTTGCTTGTTCAGAAAGCAGCAAGATAGAAGCATACTTATATCCAAAACAGCTCAGTGAATAAAATACTGTACCAGAACCAAGCTCATACCATAAATACAGAATGAAACTCTTATCATAAATATGGCACAAGAACCAAACTCTTAACATAAATGTTGCACCAGAACCAAGCTTATAACATAAATACAGTACTAGAACCAAACTCAGTACATAAACACAACACCAGAACCAAGCTTATAACATAAATACAGTACTAGAACCAAACTCAATACATAAGCACAACACCAGAACCAAGCTCATAACATAAATATGGCACGAGAGCCAAGCTCATATCATAAATACAGCATCAGAATGAAACTCTTATCATAAATATGGCGCAAATATGGCGCAAGAACCAAACTCTTAACATAAATGTTGCACCAGAACAAAGCTCATAACATAAATACAGTACTAGAACCAAACTCAATACATAAACACAACACCAGAACCAAGCTCATAACATAAATACAGCACCAGAGCCAAGCTCAGCACACAAATACAGTTCTAGAACCAGTCGCAATACATGGATACAATGGAACGAAGCTCAAAACATAAATACAGTAGCAGAACTAAGCAGTTGTGCTGTGGGGACACCAATGGACTGATAGCAGCACCTCAAAACATCAGTGGGGAGTAGATAGAGCCAGGAGAATCATGAGTCATGCATTTCCAGAAGACATTGCTGCATGGAGGAAGGTCACCTGGCAGTGTGAACCTAATGGGGGGCAATGACCCCTATCCCACATCCACCTGGTGCTCCCCTACAAGCTGGCGGCCAGCACCCTATGGAACCTCGCAGGTCACACATAGCTAAGGCCAGCCATGATCTAATTGTCTTTGTGTTTTATCTCAAGCCTTCATGGTAGGAGATAAATGTGCCTTGTCCCTATTTTCGCTGCCTGGGTAAATTTGCTCACCGTTACTGCTGTGTCGCCATATTACATTTGCGCAAAGCCTAACAAAAAATGTATAAAGAGAAGAAATAACATAAAATGTAGCATTTATAAAATACGGAATAACCCATCTATACTGTAAATACGTCTAATTCTGGCATGAAGAGGTTAAACAGCGCGGCGTTGTCGCTGTGCCGCCCACCGATAAGCTCTGTTGCTAATGCCGCATACTCTGAATTCTCAGTGAAATGAATATGGGCTCGGGATTCATCCTCTTTATGTCCCTCTATTGTCTATAAGTTGTTAATCACGTAGGAGCCGCTGACGCCGCCGCTCCTCGGGTTCCACGCAGGTTATGTTTTCACACCGTCACACAAAACGCCGCTTCGCAACCGCAAATCCTCTTATAGTGAATATTATTCCAGGTCATGGTATCTAGTTCACATCGCTGCCAGTTCAACGCTATGCCAAGAATTCCACAGCACATGCTTGCTACATGCCATTGCTATACATCTGCACCTCTACCGCTGCAGTGGAACTACAACTCCCAGCATGTCCTGCATACCTTGCCAGTATGGAGGAGCAAAGCTGAAAAGTTCATTTTGCCCCTTGGTACTCTGGCCAAGAAATCTCTTATTACTGAGCTGAATCGTACCCATATTTGAGTCTGGTTTTCCAAACTTCAGAAGGGAAAATCTGCTTTCTTATAAAACAAGTCAAGAGTTTAGCATGCAGCACTGCCTGTCGAGGGCGATTTGGAGGCATATTTGTGAATTCTACATAGTTTGTCTCAACCCACATAATACTGCAAGATAATGCTGCAATACACAGCCCACATAGTACCAGTAGCACCAACGTAATATGCAGTATTCAATTAATACTGCCCTATAGTGCCTACTTAGTACTGCCATCTAGTCCCAACATAATACTCTCATAATGTTCCCCTCAAAATACTGCTTTACAGTTCTCACACAACGCTGTCATGTATTTCTCACATAGTACTGCCATATAATTCTCACATAATAGTAGTATATAGTTCTCGCATAATACTGCCATATAGTTCTCTACACAATACTGCCATATAGTTCTCTACACAATACTGCCATATAGTTCTCACATAATACTGACATATAGTTCCCTACATAATACTGCCATATAATTCTCACATAATATACTATATAGTTCTCGCATAATACTGCCATATAGGTCTCTACACAATACTGCCATATAGTTCCCACATAATACTGACATAAAGTTCCCTACATAATACTGTCATATAGTTCTCTACAAAATACTGCCATATAGTTCTCTACACAATACTGCCATATAGTTCTCACATAATACTGCCATATAGTTCTCTACACAATACTGCCATATAGTTCTCACATAATACTGCCATATAGTTCTCTACACAATACTGCCATATAGTTCCCACATAATACTGACATAAAGTTCCCTACATAATACTGTCATATAGTTCTCTACAAAATACTGCCATATAGTTCTCTACACAATACTGCCATATAGTTCTCACATAATACTGCCATATAGTTCTCTACACAATACTGCCATATAGTTCTCACATAATACTGCCATATAGTTCCGTACATAATACTGACATATAATTCTCACATAATAGTACTATATAGTTCCCTACATAATACTGTTGTATAGTTCTCCACATTATATTGTCATATAGTTCTCAGATAATAGTGCCGTATAGATGGACAGATAGTTAGTAAATACAATTTAATGTACATATATGTGTGCACACACACTGTAAGAGCAGAAGAGGCAGGGATTGTGGAGATTACTGACACAGTGTCTGCAGATTTGTCAACCTATGAGCGCAAAGGAGGAGTCTGTGAAGATAGCCCCTCCCCCACATCCTACCATCCCTGTTACGGCAGAAGCTCAGCACCTAACAACAGACAGTGGATTGCAGGGAGACCCCTAGTGGCAGCCACTTCAAATTTGATTTGAGGCTATTACATAAGTCGTCTGAAAAATGAGTGCCCCTTTAAGCCCCAAACCACCCGAAAAGCTTATTGGAACACCAACTTTCAAACATATTTACATAAGCACCACCCACTTTGCCAACCGTTTCATGAGAAAAATCCTGCAAAAAACTGGACTGGCAAATAAACAAAAATATGCAGATGGACAAAAAATGGGACTGCATGAGTGTGTGCTAGATAGATGCATGAGTGCGCTAGGTAGAGTGTTAGTTACAAAGCTTATCACCTACATATCAAAGTTCCTGGTACAGATTCATTTGCCTGGATCTATGGCCCAAAGTTCTCATACCGGCACAGAAGTTGATATGCTACGTAGATCCAGAGTGGTCAGTGGGTCATCCTAAAATTTATGCAAAAATTTTGCAACTTTTCAGCGGTCTCGCCACTTTTTTGGAAAGTGGACGGTGCATGGCCATCCGGACCGACAGATTTATATATATTATGTCAGAAACTGGTGTAAATTATACCAGACGTGTAGGCCTGGTTGGGACCAGGTGTACATTTCCGTCAAGGTGCACGCAGCTGCTGGGATTCCCTGAATACATGAAAAGGTGTGCGCCTATTCATGTATTCAGCACACCATGTGCCCAGGGAAATTATTCTAAACCTGGCGCAGGAAATGCCGGGGTTAGTAAATTTCCCCCTTAGCGTATATGGCAGACAGGCCTTTTAGGTCCTCACGTACCCGAGTCCGAGATAGCTCTCCATCTTCTATAGCTATGCCTATGCCTTGCACTCTATAGACCACCAGACACATTTGTGTTGTCCAAACCCACTGGGCAATTCTCTGATGTGTATAGGGATGGCTCAACTTTACCCGACAAATGATGTCAGGGTAAAAATGGGTCGGGACGTTGAATTTCAATTTTCCAATCCTTTTGATCCTCGGGAGATAAGCTGCTGTCAGGCTGCCACTTACCTCTCTAAACACACAAGCGCTCGGCCAAGTCGAATGTTTACGTGTATGGGTGAGCTAGGGGTAACAGCTGTTGGACGAATGATGGTTTAGCCAACTGCTGTTGAAGGTGTGTGGGCACCTTACCTCCGTCTACTACCTACTGGGTCTTCCAGACATAGCGATATATCTATGATGCTTTCTACAAGAGTTTTCTGGCATGCCAAAGTCACAATTTTGGTGCCACCAGATGCCACAAATGTATTCTTGCACTTTCACTTGCTCTTCTTCGGCGTTTTATCCTAAAGCAGTATGATTCCCTATTCTGCCTTGAAACAAGTCTGTGTTGCACTTAGAGGCAGTCTTTAGTACAGCAGCCTGAGCTTCCCATGACCACTGCAGTATACGAGCTGCAATGGGTTTTCTAGGGAACATGAACACAGAATTGACTGGTGGTGGGACTTTCAGGGTGATGCGGGTGTTCTCCTCCAGACAGTTGCGCGGTTACACTTTGTGCGGTATTGAGACTCGGAGTGTAATTGCTCTTTAATCGAGATGTTGACTTTGTATGTTATCAATATTTTATCTTGATGGCTATAAACTGCTGAATTCTCGTCTTTGACGGATGGGATTATTGTCATTTGGCTCGGTGGTGATAGCTGTGGTTTTCCGTAGGACTGCAAGTAAAGCTGCTGTGTCATCTCAAAGGGATTGTCAAGTTCATCAAACCCATTTTCATGTACACTATTAGTGAATCCTGAGTTAATAGAGGGGCGTCCTCAGTTCCTCATTTTTTTTTACCAGAGTGTTGAATGATTACAAAGACTGTCTTTCTATCTCTGAAGGAACAGTTCTGTTTTACACAGAAGAACCACTGAAATGAATAGACACTGTGTAATACTTCATTTCTCCTGTGGGGGAGCTGCAGGGAAAGTGAACACTTACTACCAGGTTTCCCTACAGATGACAGCTGGTGGCTGGGGGTCCTAGCAGGGGGACACTTTTTGATGACTTTATTGTCAAGAGAGTTTTCTGAATTGGGATTTCCAAAGTGGAGAACTTCTTTAAAGAGGTCCTTAACCCCCATAGACTGGAATCTGGATCGGAGGGCAGGAAGAGAAAACACATCCATTGCTATTCTTTTTTTTACAGCATTAATCATGCTACATAAACAACATGAGAACATTTTTCCTGCGGGTTGGTACGATTACGATGATTCCATTGTGCAATGGAAGCCGTCCGCGTGGAATCCGCTCGAACATGGACCATACTGCGATTTTTCCTTCCTGCAATTGGTTTCCGCAAGTGTGCAGGAAAAAGCGTTTTTCCATAGCATGCTATGGACAGAATTTGCTGCGGACCTGCGATGCAGACACCCGCCACGGATTCTGTTCGTATGCTGGCAGCCTTAAATTGTTAAACAGGATAAATAGTGTTCAATATACTGTACAGGGTGTTACAGATACAATGATACTAAATACGTGGTTTTTGTTTTGTTTTTTCTTATACAAACTGGGTGCAAAAGATAGTGTGCAAAAAGGTTTTTTTCTTCTTTTTTTCACATATTGTATGTCCCTGTAGGGGATTTGAACCATAAAAGCTATGTATGTATATACAATATAGAGATCTCTCCCATGATCTATTAATACCCAGGACTGTAACAAGGGGGCGCCCTCTACGTCTAGAGGAAAGAAGACTTCTACACCAACATAGAAGGGGTTCTTTACTGTAAGAGCAGTGAGGCTACGGAACTCTCTGGCTGAGGACATGGTGATGGAGAACCCACTAGAAGAGTACAAGAGGGCCTGGATGCCTTTCTTGAACTATATAATAGCGAAAGACTGGGATGGGGGGACTTGTTATTTGTATAACGCTAACTTATTCCGCAGCGCTTTCAGATAATTTTGAATCATAGAATGGTAGAGTTGGAAGGGACCTCCAGGGTCATCAGGTCCAACCCCCTGCTCAGTGCAGGATTCATTTATTTATTAGTCCCCAGCTGACCTCTGAAGGATGAGTCAACCTTGAGCCGGCTACCTTGAGCCATTAAGCAACTTTAACTCGCAACCTTCAGGTCATGAGCAGGAGCTTAGGGCTTAATACTCTGCACCACACGAGGCCCGAAAATCACTGTTGCGTTGCCCAGGAAATGAACCTGGGTCAACTGCTTGGAAAGCAGCTATGCTCACCACCATACCACCAATGCACTGGGTAACAATATTACATGTTATATCACTGATTACCCCAGAAGGGTCGGTGATCCGGGGATTATTCCAATTGTCAGGTAGAAGTCAGGAAGGAATTTTTTTCCTTTAAAATGAGGAAAATTGTCTTCTACCTCATTGGAGGTTTTTGCCTTCCCCTGGATCAACATTGGGGGGTAATAGGCTGAACTGGATGGACAAGTGTCTTCTTTCAGCCTTATGTACTATGTTTCTATGTTTTATGCTACATTCACCCAAGCTGAATAGGTGAGTTTGGAGTAGTAGCATTCGGTCGCCGTGTGAATGTTCACCTTAGGCTGGTCTTCCCTTAATGTATTGTCAGTGTGCGTATTACATGCACTATCTTGGTGCACATTACAAGCACATACACAATAGCTTATGGGGTTTGGCGGCATGTAGCACGTTTGCATGTCATTGCATGCTCACACATGAGAGATATGCTCACAGCACACATTCATGTTAGCCCAGCCTTATTCCTATTTAAAGGAGTTTTCCAGGTCTACATTATTGATGACCTATTCTCAGGGTAATAGTTGATCAGCTGGATGAGTTCTGATGCTCGAAATCCCCACTTAGCAGCTGATTGAAGTGACAGCTGTCCTCTGGTGAGATACACTGTCATTTCCGTCCATACCAAGCACAGCACTGTACATTGTATAGTGGCTATGCCTGGTATTGCAGCTCAGCCCCATTCACTTGAAAGCGACTCAGCTGCTCTTAGACTATGTAACCAATGAATGTGACTTCACAGACCCCAGAAGAGGCCATGGTGCTCACCTGAGCACTGCGGCCTCTTCATTCATCTGATATTGGGGATCCTGATCGGCAAAGGCCTGCTAATCCACTATTAATGACCTATCCTGAGAATAGGTCATCAATGGTGTAGTCCTCTTATGTGTAAGACCACCTTTACATGTTTAAGGGCGCAATTCTTTCTTTCCCCTGGAGAAAAGTGCTGCCAGTAGTGTCCTACAATGCTGAGCACGGGTCTGTTTCCCCACAGTGGAGACTTCTAGTCGGTGTGAGTAGACTTACAGGTCATACAAGCTCCTCTGGGAAATAGGGTATGCAAACTTTATTTTGTAAGGCCTGTTACAAGGTTGGACATTAAGGCTATAGGTTCCAGATAGGACCCCCATAACGATATGGTCTACCCCGCATTGGCTGACATAATAGCATCAAGTTCTCTATTGCCATGTAAATACATGGAGAGGAGTGTAAGTTGTTCCAATCCATCATAAACTCCCCCTCCTCTCCTCTTTCGTAAATGAGGCCAATTTCTATAGTTAGTTGGCGCATAGTTCTGTTTATTAATATTATCAACACCCTCCTCCTGTGCTATAAATTACATCTGCGCACAAGTCGTTTTTGGGGATTACTAAATTGCTATCATATTAGAACCTCTATTTTGATGCCTGCTCATTATGCATTTTTGCTAAAGGATAGGATTTCCGGGCACATTTTAAGAGGTTTCTAATGTTCGTCATTAACTCTTATGAGAAATGTAACATGCTTATATCTTTCCTTATGGTTTTAAATTAGCAAATTGCTAGTGAGTAAGTGTCTCTCCCGCTCGGATACGGCTGAGGCGCACACACCGCTCTGTTTGTAAATGGAGTTTAAAATACGTGTATATATTCATGCTGCCACATGTGGGTGTCGTGAAATATTTTATTGTAGTCGTCGCCAAAATCGCATTCACTCTTTCATTGCTTTAACCGTTCTGAACAGCCTGAATCTCAGAGGCGCCTTGGAAATATCCGTTTCACAGTACAGTGTCCTCGCCGTCGCATAGCTTGGCTATCTAGATGTAGCAGCGCCGAATCTAACCGGGGTGATATCGGTTATGCATGATAAACATTTCGTATGTCGATCTGCAGTGCTATGCATAACACAATGCACTAGGGGGGGTCATTCACAAATTTTCGGTCTGGATTTCATGTTACATGAATTTTTGCTGGGTATGTGTTGATTTTTACGTCCGTGTTCCATCCGCGTGTCATCCGTTTGTCATGTGTGCAAAGAAAAACACGCGAGAATTCCCAAATATTGTCAGTTCTGTTACAACCCACAGAAAAAAAGGGTGCGCAAAAAAACCTGCAGTGACCGCAGATGCTAATGCACGCCCACTGCGCTTTTTTATACACACATAGCGGCGCATTTATCAAAGGCTGTACGCCAAGCATATTTTTGTGCAAGCTTTTCCCGTTGGCGCCGTTCTTTTTTTTTTTCTTTTTTTAAGTGAATGGGGCTTGTTGGGAGGGTCATGACCGCCCCTTACCAACAGAAATATGTATAATTCGCTCCAGAAACTGGCGTAAGTTTTATTAAAAGTGTTCACAGAGGTGTCTGTATGCAGGTACTATATGAAGAGGTGTGCCTCTCTGCATGGAGTCAGTGCCTGGGGAAAATTATACGAAGCCCGGCGCAGAAAATTCCAAGCTTAGTAAATTTCCCCCATAGACCTTAATGGGCGGTTTTTGAATACGGACCAAGATAGGACATGGTGCGATTATTTTTTACTTGCAACATTGGTCCGTGTGAAAACCACACATCTGAATACAAGAGAACAGAATTTATAACCAAATTAGTTTAGTTGTCTTGTGGTGCATGATATAAGGACCAATTTGAGCTTTTCAGTCCGGTTTTGAGAACCTTTAAGGAGGAAACGCCAAATGTTTTTGATTTTTGATCTTTTTGACCAATTAATTAATGGACCAGTCAACTTAAAAATGGCTCCCAGAACCAAGGGCATTCTTAGATTTCCATAACTACCAATGACTTAGGTTGAGAGGTGACCACTTATACCAAAAATAAGGACCATTGACCACTACTTCTGATCAATAGACCACTACCAATTTGACTATTATCTCATGTTTATGGACTCTATGTGGATATCATAAATGGGGACTTCTTATACGACTTTTCGTTAAAGTCTAAGAAACCAAGAGATAGTTTTAGATACCTGGGGTGATGTGTTTGTATGAAGCTGGGGTGACTCTGTGACTGTATAATAGCCTCATAGCAGCTAAACATGGCCGGAGGAAGAAGTGGCCCGGAGGAGGCTATCAATAGTTGCGACGCGGAAACCCTTGAAAAATCATCTCAATGTGAATTTTTAAAGGTAAAATTTGATAGGGTTCTGGTTTTTGACAAAGCGCTTTAGGTTGGACACCTACAAGATATCATAGTGGATGTGAACTGCATGGTTCATCTGCCTATTAAGTGACATACCAGGTCTGAATGACTTGGTCAGTTGTCAGGCTTGAAGGAACTCGTGACAAATCACTACAAATCCCTTTATGACTGGTTTGGTCTCTGGGAATCAACCGATTCTGGGAATGAAGAGGCCGTAATGTTGATTTAGCGCTGCACCCTTTTTAACTTTTCCCTGCGCCGCAGCACTCCTGGCCACCCAACTATGCAACCGACCCATTCACTTAAATCCAGCTGTGCAGCTGTTCCCCTGTACACTGGGTAGTGGTGCAGTGCTGTATCAGTGCTGTGCCCTTTTTTTATTCTCAGTATATCGAAGGTTGGACCTCCACGATCATAAAGTGATGACTAAGTCTAGTCATATGCCCCCTTTTAAGTTTCATCCACCGCCCAGTCTAAAATGGTCTGCCCATGTGACTTGTCCTTCTACTGTCTTCATATGAGTTTGACCATAGATAGACACCTTCAAGTATGTTCTGCTAGCGTTGTGTACAACAGAAGATCTATAATTGCAACTTTTTGTATTGTATCTGCAAATGCAGTATTTTTAGTATTAGTCAAGTGCAGAGTATATCAAGAACATGCCCTGTCATCAGGTCTGTTGTGGCAGAAATATTCGTGGAGGACCGAAGTCAATTATTTATTTTGTAATTATTTTGTTAAAGGAAACCTGTCATCAGCTATAAGCACCGTAAACTATGCTATGGTGCTTATAATTTAGATGATATGGAGTCTCTTTTCATACTCGCTCGGTGTGCTGACTTGGCCAGGGGGCCAGGTGAGTATGAGACCCCGCTCTCCGGATTTCCTACCTTATGATCACACCAGCATTTGTTCGACTGATCCGATCCAATTTTATTAAAACTAGAAATCAGAAAATGGAAAGCATCTATAAAGCTTTTCAATTACATTCATTTTCAGCATTTAAAAGAAGCTTGTGGCTCAGTGGTTAGCACTGTTGCCTTGCCGTGCTGGGGTCCTAGGTTCAAATTTCATCAAGGGCAACATCAACTTTGAAAAACTCCATACAGCCATCACCCTTGGTGTGATTTGAACCTACAACTCCAGTGCTCCAGGATTACTGCACAACCCCCTTCCCCCTGCATTCCCCCTTCAGCGTGATGAAGAAGACTGAATTAAGCACGGGTTATGCAAGTGCAGGGGCACTGCATTCACTTTCAATGAGACTGCCGAAATATCCCAAATATACTGCTCGGGTATTTCCGCCAGCCCCAATAAAACTAATGCATGTGTGGCTAGTTCTCCATCAGACTTGTGCCACAGAAGGGAGAGAAGCAACCCCCACAGCAACAGGAAAGTGGGACTCAGGAGTCCTTTTCTCAAGATTGGTAGGGGTCTCAGCAGTGACACCCACCGATCTTCAAGTTGTCCCCTATCCTTCCCTGAACGAAACACTGTTTAGGGGGTCCATCCTCACCACACTGTACTCATTAATACTACTATGGTGTGCCCCCTTAATACTGTCACATACTGATATTTATCCCCTGTTCACAGCATAGGTGGTAAGCATCTGATCACTGGGATCTAACCGCTGGGACTTCCATAGATCCTGAAATTGGCGCACCCAAATACTCTATGTGAATGGATGCACGATTGCACATGCTTGACCATTGCTCCATTCCCTTCTATAGGACAGGTGGAGGTCAATGCACTCGACATTCTCCCTCTGTTCCATAGAAGTGAATGGAGTGCACTGCCACTCTGTTCACATGGCGCTTTCCGGTGCACCAGTTTCTGGATCGGGAACATTGGGGGTCCCAGCAGTCAGACCCCCAGTGATCATTTATCCCCCCTGTAGATGGGGATAAATGTCTTTAATGAGGGGTTGTACCAATAGAGACTTTTACCATGTATCCATAAGAGAAGTGATAGAACTCTGATTGATGGGGGTCTCTCCTGTGACTGAGGGTATTCCCACAGTGATGTCAGAGTGAATGCATGCGTGGCCACAAGTCCATTCAATCTCCTTCTCACGGTGGGGGGTGAAGCGAGTCCACAGTGAGGAGAAGAGGGGACACGGCACCCCTGTTTTTGGGATAGGTGAGGGTCTCAGCAGCGAGACCCCCTACTGATCAGACTTGGTCTGTCTTGGAACAACCTCTTTAACTACTGCCAAAGAATACGTGAAGCTATTTCTCACACAGAAATTCCTTATGGATCTTGCAGCTGATAGATGCCTACAGAGGCGGATGGTAGAAGTCCAAGAGCAATTACCCCTTTTGGCGATGAAAATTAAATTTGATAGAAAATCTGGATTGTGTGTCTCGTGTGCAGTTATTGCACAATTTCACACATTGCTTCTGATCTGTACATTCAGTTCCAATCCAAAGTATGCAAAATATGTACATCCTCTCATATATGAACAAGTTCTCTGGAAAGTCACTCTGGAAAAAGCCCTAATAAGGTGGAAGCCGTAAAAACATTCCACGTACCCTGAAAGTCTTTGTGATAGAACATCAATTATTAATGTGTTTGAGTAGTCATTACAGATATAAATCCCAAAAGGTCAATTTAGTAATTGATTCATTATCTCCGAGTATTTGTTAGCTTGAGCTCAACTGCATTACAGTTTATATCCTCCTGTGCACCGAGTAATCTGGGCATGCCTTAAAGGGCAACTGCTACTTGTTCATTATTATGGATGGATGGATGGATGGATATATATAGATAATGTGATAGATAATGAGATAGATAGATAGATAGATAGATAGATAGATAGATAGATAGATAGATAGATAGATAGATGGATGGATGGATGGATATATATAGATAGATATGAGATAGATAGATAGATATGAGATAGATAGCTAGCTAGATAGATATGAGATAGATAGATAGATATGAGATAGATAGATAGATATGAGATAGATAGATAGATAGATAGATAGATAGATAGATAGATGGATATGAGATAGATAGATAGATAGATAGATAGATAGATAGATGGATGGATGGATATATATAGATAGATATGAGATAGATAGATAGATATGAGATAGATAGATAGATAGATAGATATGAGATAGATAGATAGATAGATATGAGATAGATAGATAGATAGATAGATAGATAGATAGATAGATAGATAGATAGATAGATAGATAGATAGATATGAGATAGATAGATGGATATGAGATAGATAGATAGATGGATATGAGATAGATGGATATGAGATAGATAGATAGATAGATAGATAGATAGATATGAGATAAATATGAGATAGATAGATATGAGATAGATATGAGATAGATAGATAGATAGATATGAGATAGATAGATAGATAGATAGATAGATAGATAGATATGAGATAGATAGATATTAGTGTCTATCTATCCATCCATCCATCCATCTGTCTAGCTGCTATGAGACTGATTTCATTTGATTGATATGAGGTAGTTACATTACACAGGAAACCTATTAACCCTTTCCAATCCACTGTCTGACGTCTGAAGACATTATGATTTAAGGCTGTACAGCTGCGATGTTGGAAGACGTCCGTTGGGGTTCTCTTACTGTATATTGCAGCCTCTCTGCTGTCGGAGGCTATCCAACGTGTCACTTCATGCAGTACTGGCTTTAGCCAGCAGATAGCGTCATTGTATAAAGGCGGAAAAAGAGTAAGCCCCCTAGGAAAACCAGGATACAAATTAGATTCAAAAGGGTAAATTTAATGTACAGCATGTAATACTTTGTTTCTCCTGTAGGGGAGCTACAGGAGAATAGAACACTTTTTGCTGAGTTCTCCTGCAGAATACATCTGATTGCTGCGTGTCCCAGCTATACAAACCCCAGAAATTTTGCAGATTTTTTAGATCATTTTTGAGACTGAATAACTGACAAAAAATACAACCTGACATTTTCAGAAGTTCCAACATATTTTGGCAAATCGCAGTGAAATAAACTGCACACATCTACTAAAATATTACACAGTATAAATTCTACTTCTGTCTAGGAAACACAGTCAGGCTGCAGTCACACGGGGCGTAAACACCGTGGAAATCATGTGGAATGACTGCAGTGGCACCGCACGGAAATTTTTGCAAGATTTCTGCGGCAGAAAGGCGGCTTCAAAAGCTGTGCTGTCCGGCGTGGGTTTTGAACCAGCTTCGCCGCCTATATTCCGCTGTGGCCATCTCTCCCCACAGAGAGGAGACAGCCCGCATCGGAAACGGCTTTGAATTCCGCACGGCATGTCAGTTTCATCGCGGCTTGGCGGTAACAGACTGTCCACAGCATGTGGAGGAGATTTTTGCAAATCTCGTCCACTTTACTGCTTAGGCTCGGGTTTAACCCTTTCCAATCCACTGTCTGACATCCGAAGACATTATGATTTAAGGCTGTACAGCTCCGATGTTGGAAGACGTCCGTCTGGGTTCTCTTACTGTATATTGGCAGCCTCTTTGCTGTCGGAACCTATCCAACGTGTCACCTCATGCAGTACCGGCTTTAGCCAGCATATAACGCTGTTGTATAACAGCAGCAAAAGAGTAAGCCCCCTAGGAAAACCAGGATACAAATTGGATTGGAAAGGGTTAAGATTGTACGCATTTCTGTGCGTAGAGTCCGCATGGAGATTCCACCCCGTGTAAACCTAGCCTCAACGTATTTATTAGCACGTAGGCCGGTCCTTTCTATGGGCTTGTGGGTCACCAGCGTCTTGGAATCTCAGTTTTTTTCTGTAGTTCTTGTTGTGGCTTTTGCGTAAGTTTGATCATTTTGTTTTTGTTTTGTGTTCTGATGATCCCACAGATCTATTTGGTGCACTGTCCTTTCAGAAATGATCCATAAACACAGAGGGAAGGAAATACTGGGATGCCTGTTGGGGTTATTTTGAATATTCCCCAGAGGTGGTTCTCCTGGAGATTAGAGCCCGGTCTCTCAATCAGCGAGGTCTCGGGTGGTTTTTCTGAATGATGCCATGCCAGGGTAGCATTACTGCTCGGACCATATAACACATGGACTGAAGAGGCACAGAGCTGGCTCCCCCGGACTGTTTTTGTTGTACAGTATTTTCCTGACTCTTCTGCACGTGCTTTTTATTAGAGGCATTTAAAATCCTTGCTTGTTTTTTTTTTTTTTCTTCAGAGACTTGGCAGTGGATAAAACGCATTTTTGGATTTCCATACTTTATGCCACCTCTGCAGGAAGCTGGGTGCCGTTCTAAAACACGATTTAAATCATCAAAAAAAAAAGAAAAATCAGGCAGATTGAAAGAAAAAACAACGCTTCTACTAAATAGTTGTGGCCTGTGGGCAATTTACATTGTTTATTCCCATGGCGAGGAGGAAAATGTAATATAATGTGCGCTTATAACGTTTAGTTAGCTAAAATGCTAATCTTCTGGGTTTTTTCTTTTTTTGTTGTTTTTTATGGGGTTTTTTTTCCAGTTTTCTCAGTTCTGTGATTGACCATTAAAGGGGTCTTTCGGGAGTAAAATATTGATGGCCTATCTTCAGGATAGGTCATTTACGTCAGATTGGTGGGGGTCGTTGCTTATTAGCTGTTTGATGAAGCTGTGGTGCTCGGGTGAATGCCAAGGCGTCTTCGCACGCCAATGACATCACGTTCATTCGTTGTGTGCCTGGAGAACATTGGGTTGAGCTGCTATACCAGGCTTGGCTGCCATGAAATGTACAGTGCTGAGCCTGGTATGCATTGAAGAGGGCCCAAGCTTCTTCTAACAGCTGATCGATGGGGGTCCCGATTGACAAACCACTAGTGATCAAATATTGATGACCTCTCCTGAGGATAGGTCATCAAGATTTTCTTCCCCAAAGAGGTGGGAGGTCTTCTTTAAGATGTACCCATCGTGTCCTCATGGTAGTCGGTCGGCTACATAGCTTTGCCGCAGTGGTGAGTGGTGCTCCGCTGATTCTAAAGATGTCTTTATTTTGTTTATACTCACCACAGCGCCCCCATCTGGGTGAAGTCAGCAGTCCCCACTGCTGACTGTCAATAGGTAATGTCAGACTTGATGGACGGGGAGCGAAGGAGACACAGTTACACAATTGATATAAAGTTTTATGGGGAAAGATTCAGTAGAACTTGTAGTTTATTCATTTGTATCTCTGCACATTCTGAGCTGAACAGTCCAATGGGCGGAGCTATCAGTGACTGACAGCTATCTGTGTATGACTGTATATAAAGGCTGTTAGTCACTGGCAGCTCCGCCCATTGGACTCTTCAGTTCAGAATGTGCAGAGATATAAATGAATAGCATACAAGTTCTACCGAAGCTTTCCCCATACAACTATATATCCATCTGCTCGGCTCCTCCTGCTCTATAACATCACGCCTGCAGGATGGACAGGATATTAAAGCTGACAGACTCCCTTTAGGTCTATTACTGTCGCAGGACTAATTCAGATGACCTTATATAGGCTATATATTTACCAGACAGCATTGCCCCTTTAGTTCCAACTGTGTTAAAATAACAAAAAGAGTTATACTTACCCCTTCTCTGCTGTATGGATTCAGTGCTGTAGCCCCGGGAAATGAGTCACGTGACTCTTTTAAGCTCCACTCTAGGGCGTAGAGGGTTCATTGAGGGGCATAGTTCGCAAACTATTGTCTTGCCTGAACACCCAGTTTGGGGGGGCTGCTTATTGAAGCCACTTTAATGCATTGTGGGAAATATTCAATTTTGAAAAATCTCCATTCATCTGGCACACAATGACCTTCAAACTTTGCTAATCTCATATGCCATAGAAGGGGTTGTCCAGTTGTATGGCCTATCTGTAGAATAGACCATTAATAGTAAATCAGTGGAGGTCTGGTTCTGAGGATCAGCTTATGTACTGAGCTGATTTCTGCAGGAAGCTGACAGCTCTGTTCTCCCTGCAGTGGCCAGGCTTGGTATTACATGCAAATTTCCCATTGAAGCGAATGAGAACTTTGCATGCAATACCAAGCCTGGCCACAGTGGTGGGAATGGAGCTGTCTGCTTCCTGCAGAAATCAGCTCAGTTCTTGAACCGATTGGCCTAGTGAACAGCTGATCAGCAGCGGGCCCCTACCAACTTATTATTGGTGGCCTGTCCTAAGGATAGGCCATCAGTAGTTTTCAACTGGACAACCCCTTTAACACGATATTATCTAATGGTCTGGCAAGGAATAACGGGAAAAGGGCAGCATGACGACAGCAGTAGGGCTCAAGTGGACATCAGGGTGAGACTAGTGGTGGGTCACACAAGGCAAATGTCAGAGACTGTGGTCATTCTTATAATCCACAGAATCGAAATTTTACTATTTTTTTTTGCCAGTGATCGCTGTTTATTTTGTCATCTCTTATTATGCAACTGACAGGAAATATTTCCAGATTAATGCTGGATTTCTGACTTTGAGAAATTCCTTGAGCTCCGTCCAAAGCTGCGATTCGCCAAGTTTAAAAGAAAATATTTTCTGACAACTTTTTTTTCTCCAGTGCCAAAAAAAAAAAACAGTTTGGAGAGAGGACACAGAGATCTCTCTTTCTTGCATGTATTGTATTAGCGGCCAGAGATTAAGGGTATTATCAGTGCTGCTGGGGGGAGGGGCTGCTCTTAAAGATACAGGCAGTTCTATTTACAAGAACTGTCCTCAAACCTTATTCATCCCCAGATGGAATCAACGCCCAAAAGAATGACTGATGCCTTGACTTTAAAAAGACTCATGTTGCCGGTGGATGTGCCTCTCAGCCACGTTATATTTGCTACTTTTCCCATAAGAGCTGATTAGGATGTAATAATTGGGGATGATGGCGGGGAGGAAGACGACAATTCTATTTAATTAAAGAATATTTATTTGACTTTAACTGCTGCCGTCCCCAGTGACTAAGAGTAAATTTAGCTGTTAGATTTTATTAATGGCCACTGACATGTAAGCTGGCAACCGAGCGAATGCCGCCGTTCATCCGTATTTATTTCTAATATTTAATGAGCCGGCCGCCAAATATCAGCTGCTTATTGTCACATCCATTAATAAATTAAATTAGTATTTGTTTACTTTTACTCCTTATTTATGATCTAATAGTAATATTTAGGATCCTGCACGGAACGGGTCATTTTTTCTTTCTTTTTCTCAATGTTTTTTTTATTTATTTAGAATTTTTTCAAAATTTTTTGTTTTTCTTATTTTTATCTTCTTGTCAAAGTTGGGATCAGCTGCAAAAGGAAAAAAGTTCATTGTGCTGTAGGTTCCGCTAGGTGATGGAATTGTACTGCAGGAATATCGGCCCCTGCGGAGAGGAAACTGTTTGTAGCTTTGGCAGTTTAGATGGCGGTGCTGACATGTTCTGATCAGCTGACAGGAAGGGGTCATCGGTTCATGATGCTTGTGCCAAATTCTGACCTCCCAGCAGCACGGGGCAACAGAAATCTGGATCTATCTGAGCAGGAGATGTTTTTCTGCTGGTCAGTGATACAATTTTTGTGCTATTTTACCCCTTGGAGTCCTAACTTTCTTTTCTCTCAGACACAATGGCGCTGGTTGTCTACGGGAACAGTGAGTTGTACATTACACAATAGTCCGAGCACTAGTGTTGTTTTCAGCTGCAGTTTCCTTGACTTTGCAGCTCCTGTTTATCAGAACGATTCCTGACATCCTCCTCTGACCCCTTTTGTCAATGAGTTGTTTCCATCCACAGGATCTCCTTTCACTGGATGTTTTTCTCGATCACACCTTTCTCTGTATATTCTCCACACAGCTGCATGAGAAAACCCCACGCAGTTGGCAGTGATATCCCGGCCCTGGCTAGTCTAGCCCTGATGACCGGGCCTCATTGGAAGTCACTTAGATCACTGGATTTTCCCATCTAATGTGGATTCACACTGAAACTGATCCACAGAAAACTTGTCATGTGATTTAACGCTCCACTCCGGGGTCATGGGGATAATTTCCATATATATACATACATGCATATGTGCATACATAAATACATGCAGTGTTTAGCACATCACACCATAACTAATACATAGAAACCCAGCTTCAGCGTCAATCATGCCACCTTCAAGCCTAAGATCATGTTCAGACTTTGCAGATTTGTGATGCAGAATCCGCAACAGAAATCCGCAGCAGTTTAAAGAGCCACTTCGGAGATATTTTGCAATGCATCCATTATGTAGCTATTAGAGAGGCGGGGGTTGAGAGAAAAAGAAAGATCTCTCTCACTCTGGTGAATATAGAAGGTAATGGCAATTAAACTGTCCTCCCAGCAGGCAAAAATGGTATAGCCTTAAGCTAATGCTGCACTGATGCATCATGGGATAGATCTGGAACTGAAAGCAAGAAGTCTCACCATCAAGATGGTGCCTGATAAGTATCAGACAGGGGACTGCAATGCATGGAAGTGGCTGCAATACACAGAATAGACTTCCAGAGTGTGACAGGCAGTTAAGTGAGGGGGGCAGGTATGGAGAAATGTGTTTTTGCTGGGGTGGCCCTTTAGGCTGGGTTCGCAGAATTTCACTGCGGCAGATCCGCCTGCGATCGCTAATCCCAGGATTAGCTAGCCATGTGGACGAGATTTGTGAAAAATCTCGTCCACATGGGACGGCAAATCCGTCTCGGCAAAGCCGGCATTAGCCAGCGCGGATTCCCCAGCCGCAGGATGTCTATTTTTTTTTCCGTCGCGTCCGCGATCCTTCCTATGGGAGCGCCGTCCGCAACGGAAAAGCATGCGGCCAAGCCGCTCCAAAACCTGTGGCTAAGTGCAGTGTGGATTTTGCAGCGGAATTGGATTTGTCTGTAGATCCGTGGCGCAATAATTCCACTGCATTGGAACTGGCCCTGAGGCCTCGTTTACACGATGGAATGTCCATGCTCGTGACGAGATCTGCTTCGGAATCTGTAGTTCATATGGTACGGATTTTTCTGCAAGTCATTTGAAGATTGTAATAATGCGCTCATAGACTTCAATAGGGCCCTACTCCCCCTCCATACTGGAACCGCCATATAGCTGAGATCTCCTACAGAGTTTTCTTTCCTGTCAGATATATGACTCTCCGGTGAGTGATGTCACTCGTCACATGGTCATGTTCAACAAAAAAAAAATTGAAAAACACTAGTCTTAAAATTCCAGATTTGATGGTGAGGAAGTGGAATTACCCCTCCCCCTCCCCGCAGACACCTGCGCTCTGATGCCCGTCGACCACTAATGCACCAAGATGACTCCAGTGACTAGAACCAAATGCGCTGTGTTTATTTTTGGACTTTGCGAGCCCGGCCTCCATTATAAACCCTGCGAATTCGGAATTTTAAGTATGTCAAGTTTATATTAGGAGGAGGAGCCTCAACATCCAAACGCTGGGACATGATTGGGTATTATACGGGGGGGAGAATCCTTCAGGTCATCGCTGATAGCTTAAAGTGTGTGGACCAGGGGCCTGATAAACATAAGGGCCCAGGGGCACTGCGTACACGGGCTCAAACTAACAGTTGTGACCCTCAGAACTTGCCTGTGGCCCTTGGGAACCCTAGACTTTTACCTCCTGTAAGAGGGATCGATTGTACATCAGTTTCACTAGGAAAATGGGTGAACATCTAGGGTCCCAGGTACAGCTGACTTTGGGTTAGGTGGCGCCCTCTACAGAATGTTTTTTGGTGCTATGCAACAAAAAAATATATATATTGCACTGCTAGACGGTCTACCTGTATCCTGCTTGTGCACAAAGCAGCAAGATAGCAGCATATCCACACCAAGACAGCTCAGAGAATATATACAGTGCCAGAACCAAGCTCAATGCATAAGTACAACATGAAAACAAAACTCATAGTATAAATACAGTACGAGAACCAAGCTCAGTACATAGATACAGGACCAGAACCAAGCTCAGTACATAGATACAGCACCAGAGCCAAGCTTAGTACATACATACAGCACCAGAACCAAGCTCAGTACATACATACAGCACCAGAACCAAGCTCAGTACATAGATACAGCACCAGAACCAAGCTCAGTGCATAGATACAGGCTCAGTACATACATACAGCACCAGAACCAAGCTCAGTACATAGATGCAATACCTGAACCAAGCTCATGATATAGATTTAGCGGGAGAACCAAGCTCATAACGTAAACATAGCACCAAAACCAAGCTCAGTACATAAATACAGCTAGAGAACCAAGCTAAGTACATAAATACAATAACAGAATCAAGCTCATAATATTAATTCAGCAAAACCAAGCTCAGAATGTAAATATAGCACCAAAACCAAGGTCAGTGCATGAATATAATACCAGAACAAAGCTCATAACATAAGCACAGCACAACCTCAGTACATAGATGTAATACTAGAACTAAGCTCATAACATAAATATAGCACCAGAACCAAGCTCAGCACATAAATAGAATACAAGCCAAACTCAGTACGTCAATATAATACCAGAACTAAGTTTATAATGTAAATATAGCACTAAACCAAGCTCAGTACATAAATACAGGACCAGAACCAAACTCAGTGCATAGATATAATACCAGAACAAAGCTCATAACATAAACACAGCACAAACCGACCTTAGTACACAGATGTAATACCAGAACAAAGCTCATAACATAAACACAGCACAAACCGACCTTAGTACACAGATGTAATACTAGAACTAAGCTCATAACATAAATACAGCACCAGAATAAGCACATAATATAGAGTGCCAGAACCAAAATCAGCACAAGCCAACCTCAGTACATCTATACAATACCAGAACCAAGCACATAACAGAAATGCAGTCGCAGAACTAAGTGATTGTGTTGTAGGGTTACCGATGGGCTGGCGTATATCGCTTTAGCATGGCACACCTACGCTATTCGCTTACTGCACTGGCCAATCAAAGTGAATGTCAATGGCCACACTATGCAAATAGCAGGGAGATTATGGCTCACCCCCACTCTCCCAATATAACATTAGCAAATGCTACATATGTGCCATTTATAGTGTCTTCTCATATACAGGGTGGGCCAGGAAGAAGGATCCCGGCACCACACTCTTAGGAACGCCGCGGTAAAAAACGCCTGTGTGAGAGCGGCCTAAGAGGTAAAAGCTGCGCTATAATTGGTTGTTTATCGTTTACTGCTGGGGTAAAATGAAAGCCTCATAAGAGTGTGTTGCCCCTAGCAACCAATCACAGCACAGCTTTTATTTTACCTCAGCAGTATAGCAACCAATCACAGCGCAGCTTTCATTTTATCTTAGCAATATAAGCTGTGATTGGTTGCTATGGACTCCAGACAGATTTTCTATTAGACAGCTTTCATAAGAGTGCGGTGCCAGCCTACTTTTCCGTGGCTGCCCTCTACGTGGCTGAAGGACCTTTGGGTGCCACTGCTGCCTCCTGCATCGCTGATAGCCGTAACCGTGGCAGCGGGTGCAGGTGTCTTCACATTTAACCCTTTCCAATCCACTGTCTGACGTCTCAAGACATTCTGATTGAAGGCTGTACAGCTTCGATGTCGGAAGACGTCCGGCAGGGTACACTTACTGTATATTACTGGCCGGTCTGTTGTCAGGGGCCTCTCAAGCATGTCTCACACTGCAGTACTGGCTCTACCCAGCAGATGGTGCCATTGTATAATGGCAGAAAGAGAAAGCCCCCTAGGAAACCCTGAATCCAAAATTGGATTGCAAAGGGTTAAGACCTCCATGTCCCAGGCGACAACCTTATGTCCCACTGCCTACGATGCCATGCTGTATAGCATCTGTATACACGGTGGGGGGAATTGTCTAAGCCTGGCATTTACCACACTGGGTTTAGGCCTCATTCACGGATTCCATGCCCGCAGCCGGTGACCTCTGCGTACTTTTCTTCTGTACTGTGGATGGGCCGTCTGTCGTGCCAGCGCACATGCACAGTATAGATTTCCCCGTGCCGTTGCTAGGCAATGACGCGGGTCCCGCGACCTTTCCGGAATTGACATTCCGGAAAGGCTGCAGGTCAGACGGCTTCCATTGACTTAAATGGAAACCGTCCGTGCAGAAAACGCATCGAAATGGAGCATGCTGCGATTTTTCCTCCGCAAGCAGAACTCGCAAGTGAACTCGTGTGCAAGGAAGAATCACTTTTACATTGCCGGCTACGGAACGACATTGCTGCGGAACCTGCAGCGAGACGCCCACTGCGGATTCCGCAGCAACAATGCTCCTGTGTGCATTCGGCCTGATTTCCCTGGCGCACGCCTTTTCATGTATTAGGAGCTCCGTGCGCCTTTTCAGAAACATTCGCCAGATCCGACCCGGTGTACATAGCGGGTATAGTTTACACCAGCTTCTGGTATGAATTATCCATAAATCTGTCGCACCCTCGACAAGCCCCTCCCACTTTTTGAGGAAGTGACAGGGCCAGTGCAAAAAGGGAAAAAGCTGCACATTTTTGTGCAAATACCTGATTGCGCAAAAAAAAGCAACTTTTTTGCCGCAGAAACTGGCCACTGTTCTCTTGTGTAGCATGATGTCCTAAGGGTCCCGCGAGTCGGGGCCCAATTTCAAGTACTAGGTCACCCCTGAAACTATTGTGTTAGCAAGGGAGGAAGACGACTTAGGCTTCACACGACCGTAAGCGTATTCGTACAAGTTTCTGCGCAATGTTTTGGCGGAATGATAGTTGCAAGTACGCGCTTGTGAACAAACCCATTGAAATCAATGGGTTCTACTTTCTCCATATTGTGTGCACAAAAATGTACAAACATGTCCGTGTGAAGCCGGCCTTGTAGTTAGTGGAGGGGAGATTATTAGCGTTGCCGCCTGTAGATAATGGGGTATAATGTTTGGCGCGGTGCACTAGATGGTTGGGTATTCGTATCCCTCCGCTCCTACATTTGCTGCTCGTGTCCTAATTTCTCCTATGTTTATATCATATATCATTCGTGAGATCGTGACAAAGATTTTAGAGCAGCGCTCTAGGGATAGACGAAGATGCTGCCATAGATAAAAATCCTACAGATGTAGCAGAGCAGAGTTTGTCATGCGGTACAACTCATAGTGAAAGCATAGAACTGCAGGTAAACCTATTGCATCATGTCTTAGGGAGGTGATACCAATGATATACAATAGTCCCAAAGAATTGCAGATGTAGTAGAGCTGAGTGTGTCATTTAGCGCAGCTAGCTGTGAAATTGCAAACCCAGCTCTTCTACATCTGTTCTCTTCATATACCTGAAAGACTTAAACAGAAGAGCTGAGTTTGTCATTAGACACATAATGGTCTTACATAGGACTACAGCTCAACCTACTACCCAATGTAGCCCATTTGTAGATAACAAATGCAGCTCCGCTACGTCTGAAATACAAATAAAATGTGATTACATCTACGATTTATCATAATGCAGAAATGATCCAACCCGAAACAATAGCAGATGTAGCAGAGCTGATTTTGTCGCTCAGTGTAACTCATCACTATGTGTTCTTTTATATAGCACTGTAGGTGCACCTATTGCAGCATGCAGCCCTTAAAGAGGTTAAATCCAGCTCTGCTACATCTATTCCCTTTATAGGCTTGCAGAATACACAACTCTGCGGCGAGCCTCAGTCCTTTTTTTTCCCCTCACAATGCCGGTTTTGTCCCACAATGCAATGTGCTCACAGAGAGCGCCTGTTCTGTGGCCGTCTCCTCACTTGTTTAATGTTCACCAAACAAACATGGTATTGATCACGTCATGTTTGATCGAGCCAGCGCTGCGAGACGGAAACCAGAATATATAGAAAAATAAACTCAGCTTTTTTTTTTTTTTTGAAGCCGTCCTATGACATCACGGAGTTAAAACAAAGTTTCTTTTCCCCTTGTTGACTTTGGGAGTATTTTTCAGCTCTTCCATTTTCCCTATAGTCATGTGAATGTCACCCCCCCCCCCCTGTCCCCTTTTCTCCTTCCACAGCTTTTATATTCTCCTTGTGTTTATTCTTCTTCTTGTTCTCCTTCTTCTCCTCCTGTGGAGAAGGAAGAGCAATTGTTAGTATTGCAGTGCAGGATTCCTAGGAGCAAATCAGACCAAGTACAACATCTGGATGGAGTTTTTAAGTTCTCTTTGTGTCTATTCCTCTTGTTCTCCTCCTTCTCTGGAGAAGAAGAAGGATGCAGGCTCAGTTTTTTAAACAATGAGATTGGACCCTAGGACCCCCGCACTGAAAAGCACTAGTGCTAACCACGGAGCTGCATTCACCGAAGAAGTGGTACAACCTGTCCGATTGTGAAAGCCATGGGGCAGATTTATGAAACTGCTTAAAAGAAAAACTTTCTTATTTGCCCTTACCAACCAATCACAGCTCAGCTTTCATTGTACCAGAGCAAAATGCTAAATAAAAGCTGAGCCGTGATTGGTTGATATGGGCAACTGAGTTTTTTGGTTTTTTTAGGCGGTATCACAAATCTGCCCCCACGTGTTCTGTTTTTGTCATTGGAAACAAAAGTACCCCAGTCTGCGCTTTAGATCCAGTGTAAAAAACGGAAGGGGGACAGAAAATAAAGAAACAGATTGAAACTGGAGACCTTCCGCTTCAATGCATTTCTATGGGCTGGAAAACCCGAAAAGTTTTCTTTCTGTTGTGTTGTTCCTACGATGAAAGCATAGTGTTCCGCAGATCCATAGGCTATGCATATGTTTGACTACCTTTAGCCTCACATACATTTTTTAATTCGTTTTTTTGGGGGGGATTGAAAAAAAAATCCCTCAAAAAAACAGGGAAACATACTTTTTTTTTAAAATTTGCAGTCAATAGAAAACATATGGAGACATATAGCTGTGCATTTCCATACACCTAACGTATACAAGTTAACTACAAACATTACGTCTTCATATAACAAATGGATCAAAATGTATTCGCGTACACGATTAAAAAAATGGAAATGCATGCTTAAAAAGAGGTTTATAATGTTTTGCTTTGGGGGGGCGCTACTGCACCTGCTGAATGATGCGCCGAACTATCATTCTGGCCACTGTTGAAAAGTTTGTGCTGTACGCGAATTATAGCCCCCTCTGGCATGATTAGCTGAAGGTCCTCTCTCACAGACACAACGGGCCCGAGCGTTCCTACAAATGCCCATTCATTTGAAAATCGGACTGTTTAAAAAGACAAACAATCAGCCAACAAGCGAGTAAATGCCATTGTTATTAGGTAAAGATAAAAATGCCTGCTGATCGGCTGCACATATATAAATGGGGGGATGTGCGGCAGATCAATGATCGCTGTAGAGGGGCGAACACATCGTGGTAACGATTGGTCATCCCCAAAAAGGAGATAATCTGCTATTGTACACAGAGGGAATGGGCGCTGACCAACATGCTTATTGTTACGGCTCCTTCAGATTGACGTATTTGCGCGAGTAAAATATACACTCGCAATAAGAAGTGAATGGAACCTTTTCAGTTGTATGCAAAAAAATAGGACCCGCTCTATCTTTCTGTGTATTTGTGCACCAAGAAGCCCCATGGAAGCCTATGGCAAGTGCGCAAATGTGTGCGCCATACGCAACGAAATTTGCGATATGCTCTGCAGAACTGCGAGGAAAAGTACCTATCTGGACATTATTAGGCTAAATAGCCTTTAAAATCAGGACGGGGGGAGGGGGGTTGTGCGCACATATGAATAAGTGTGCAAAAACCTACCTTAAAATGCGCTCAGATGCGCTGAGGCAAGAGTGTTCGTGCATACGCTCTTCCGATGGAGCACTTAGAGTATTTACCGGTGTAACGAGTCTTTTTTGCGAACATGTCTGCGTATTTTAATGTACTTTATCCGCGCTCAGGGCCTGTTATTTTGTGCGCTGGACACAACCACATCCCGATTTAAATGGCTATTTAGTCTTACGAGTGCCAGATGTGTTCTCTTATGCAGAGTATTGCGCATCTCCTTGCATATTATGCGCACAAAAGTAGGGCAAGCGTTTTTTTTTCACATGCACGAAGTGTGCTCGCAAAGTACAAAAATGCGTTTGAACCGATTGAAATGAATGGGTTATATTCTCTGCGTATTGAGCGCGCAAATTTCGCTACGCCTGTGAAAAGGAGCCCCCAGTGTGACAATTGCTCCTTTTGGAGTCCTTGTCTTAAAGAAGACCTGTCCCCATATTTTATACACTTTGTATACAGAACAGAAAATAAACTGATCCCATCTGAGCATTGGACATAATAAGCGCCGACCAGGAAAGAACAACCCACACTTGCTAAAGAGATTGCTAGCTCTTCGGGCCGGAGCAGCTCTTCAACGCCGCTTTCCACTTTCTTTCTAGATTTTGTCAAATTGCATAAAGTCAAAAGCAAAGTTGGCGAATTCTGAATGTGCGTCTTCCACCTGTATTCCCCCTCCCTCTCTTCTGGACAGGCATTTTTATTAGCCCCTATTGACCTTTCACCCGGCGCTCTGCCCCAGGGGGTTGACATGTGGCAGAGATGGTGCCCCCTCCCTCTCCCGCCAACTCCTACAGGTGGTTCTTGTAGTCCTGTACACTTGTTTTTCATGGTGCACCAGCACTTAGAGGCTCGGTGGGACCTGCAGTTTCATCCCCCCCTTGTGCGGGAGGGAGGAGGGAGGGGGATGCTTTGCTCTCAGACTGTCATATGGTCTCAATTAGGATGTGATGGCAAGGCCAGGCCCTGGGCCTTTTGCATGTTTGTCCTATGAGAAAGATCTGGAAAGGCCGACATCTGGTTTTGATTCTTGCAATTGCAGGTTGATAGAATAAACGCAGGCTCTGAGGTGGGTGGGTTTTCCTTCCGGCCCTATCCATGCTGGTCTGGTAATGCACTTCACGTGAGGGGCTGCTCTTTTCATCATCCCCTTCCTCCTCACCCCCCCAACCGTCCTCCTTTAACCATTGCCAGCAACATGTGGCTTATATTAGGGACCTGCCTTAAAACTACTGTGGTCTATAGCTGCAAACCCCGAATAGGGTCAGTCCAGGAAACAGGCCTTGACCCTAACACATATCAAAGGAATATGTACAAATTGCCCCCCCCCCCCATCCATATTGCCACCAAAAAAAAAAAAAACGAAGAGAAAATCCCAAATAACAGATGCGAAACCTGATGTAGCAGCGTTGTTTGCTATTTGTTGTAGCAAAACCCATGGCGACATGGCAGTGTCCGTACCCGTGGTTTGTGATATTTGACCCATAGGGCATGTTCACTGCAGTACAGTAAGTTGTTTTAGTGTAGCATGCGTTGGAGATTTACGGAATACGTCGCAGCTAGCGAGCTAATGTATGCCAGGCTGTACCGTGCAGAAAAGTAACGATAAATGACTTGCATCGTTTTGGTGATTTTTTTAATATTTTTGTAGCATCTTTGCCAGCATTCTGATTATACCATTACGTGTGCTTACGTAGTATACACATGGGAGTAGGCTATGGACGGGCACTGAACAAGAGGACATGCTGGAAAATTTTGGCTGAGGCATAACTCCCAACGTTTGAACAGTGAAAGGAGGGACAACCTTTAGGGCCGTATGGCACATTTTTTTCGCTCTTTTCGCACTAAGCCATGCCTTTTATCCAGTCACAGTGATAGTTTCACTCGGTGAGCACCTCATAGTATTAGTAAATGTCTAAATAATAGCCAGATGCAAGCTGTGCAAAGTGATAGTGATTGCAGTGCAGTTACCTCCAGTGATAGTGATTGCAGTGCAGTTACCTCCAGTGATAGTGATTACAGTGCATCCAGTGATCACATGTGATGTCTCCTCTGATTGTTGACATCCATTTTTGATTTTCTTCTCTCTGGGCACAGACTATGAAGTCTTTTTCCAGCCACGGCTCATGTCTGCACTTTCCCCATCCTGCTGCTACTCACAGTGATTGTCTCAGTAGTGTCAGCCCCATAGTAATAGTTCCTCCTCTGTGATCCCATTTACTTACAGTGCCTTTTTGTGGCCCCTTAGTTACAGAGATCCTCCCATGGCCACTTAGTTACAGGAACCCTGTCGTGGCAACTTAGTTACAAGTGACCCTTTCTGTGGCCCTTTAGCTACAGTAACCTCCTCATGGCCCCTTAGTAACAGGAATCTCCTCATGGCCCTTTAGTTACAAGTGACCCTCTCTGTGGCTCCCTAGTTACAGGAACCCCCCCTCCCCTCCCCATGGCCCCTTAATTACAAGTGACCTGCTCTGTGTCTCCTCTTTGTTATAGTGCCTCCCTCTATGGCTCCCCTTTGTTACAGTGACCCCCATCCGGGTTTCCGCCTGGCTTCCGTTTTCAGAGATGGAGGCCTGAACGTAATGTGAACAGGCCCCAAGTAGTCTGACTGAACTGCAATAAAAAGCACAGCTCATTGATGTTTGGTGTCCCTGAGCTCCGTACTATGGTGCTGTAAGCACTCTATATGCCGCCATATGGTGCCACTGAACTAGAAACAAGACACAAGGCATTTACAGGAGCTGCGGGATGTCTCCGTAATACAGCATCCGATGGTACATGCAGCTGTATCTCCAGAGGTCTACGATGGGACGGTAGACCCCCATAAACCTGTATTGGTACTTGGTGGATGCAGAGTGCCGTAACATAGTCGTAGCATTTGCTGCCACCTTGAGGTCGAAGTAATACCAAAAACTCTCCACAGTAATAATTTATCTTCTTTGTATAACGACCAATTATTTGGTAACGTCGTTATTAATGATGTGTTTCTTAGCGCAGCACATCCAGAGTTAATTGCAGCTGCAGCGAGTGAGCCGCTTGTAGATTTGTCACCCCGCTATGCCGCACGGTGTTAAAATCAAACCAGGCACCAAACAATTAAAAATAAACCGCTAATTGTTTACATCCTTAAAAAAAAGAGGACACAATGTTAATAAGGTTAATGCCGCATTGTTAGCAGCGCAGACTAGGTCCTAGTTTGCTTACAAAACAAGGTGCCGCAGGGGGCGCCCAGATAGCTTTATCTCATTACTTTTACGCTGCTGGAAAGGAGAATGTACGTGTGCCTGGGGATCAGCCGCAGCATTGTGCAGCTTACAGATTCATGTATTCACCATCAATGGTACTCATCTGTACGGGCCCGGATGAGGTTCTGCAGGGTGGTGCTGAGAGACGCCTCCCATGGTGCATCCGCACCATATCAGAAAGCTTTGCCATCCCTGTGTATTGTGCAGGAGGTCTTCTGCCAGGCAACCCAGTTGCTTGTATTTATTACTCTAGGGAATGTATTCTATGTGTAAGCCTTGTATTTTTAAAAGGGGTGGTGCATGTTTGGCATTCCCTTTTTGTTGGATGGGCCCCTTATAGGATGTCGCAGCAGTGCAGATCTCCAGTGATCAACTGTGCTAGGAAGCTGTGTAATGTTTAATTTATCTGCAGTGCCTCCACAGGGGAACTGAAGCATTACACCATGGGCATTGAAATCTATGGACTATCCCTGCAATGCATGGACATGCAGGGTCCTGCAGAGCAGAAGAAACCCCTTATAGCAGCTCTCTGCTTTGAGTAAACGAGGAACCACCTCCCTAAATATCGAATGCCCTAATAAGATACTCCTAATCGGACATGTTTGACAATCCCTTTTGTTTGATGGGCGCCTTACAGGGGGCCCTATTGTTGAGACCTCCAGCAGTCAACGGTGTCAAGAAGCTACACCTACCTACAGCACCACTATAGGAAAAATAAAGTATTACACAGTGCCCACTGAAATCAGTGGGCTGTGCCTCAAATGCATCGAGAGGTTGGCTCCTCCAGAGAAGGAAGCACAATTTTCCCTACTCTCCTGCAAGGCTAAATAGGGGTGGTCTCAAACCTGTGATAAAAATTGTATTTTTAAAGGGTTTTCCGTAATTTGACAAACCTTTTTAATTTAATGGGCTCTCTACAGGATGTCCCTGGAGTGCTGATCTCCAGTATTCAGCTGTGCCAGGAAACTGCAATGTTCATCTAATTTGCAGTGCCTCCACAGGGGAACTGAAGCATTACACCATGTACGTGGAAATTAATGGACTGTCCCTGCAATGCATGCACAATCTGGGTAATCCAGAGCAAGAGGCATGCTTTATAGCAAGGATAAGCAAGCCCCCCCCCCCCCTTTCTTTATCCAGAATGCCCTAATAAGATATTCCATTTTTTAATATGTATTATGGTTAAGATTAGGGCCTTTGAGGATGGCTCATAGAATTCCTTTATCCAGAGGTCTCCAAAACATGATAATCTTTGCATTTTTAAAGAGGTCATCTACATTTGTCAATCACTTTTTATGTGCAGTTCAGAGCTCTAGTGATCAGGAAGCTGGCAGCAAGTGTTCAGTTTCTCTGCAGCATCCCCACAGGTGAAATGAAGTATTACACAGTGTCCATTCAAATGCGTGGACAAGCTGGGCCCTCCAGCCTTTGTAGCAGCTCTCCGCTCAGGCTAAGCAAGGCATCCTCCTCTCTCTTAACCCAGAATGTCTTAATAAGATATTCCGAATTGAGTTTTCTAAAGCATTAAGCCCCTTTTAGCAGTCTATGCGTATTATGACTGGGTTAGAGCTAATCAACATGGGTCTTTGTGCTTGGCTCAGTAGTCTTTTGCCTGTGATAAAGCTTGTCTTTTTAAAAGGTTTGTTTACATTGCAAAATCCCTTTTAGTTTGATGGGTTCCTTAAAGGACGTTCCACTGTTGAGATCTCCTCTTGAGTGTAGTGGAAACCCAATATATCTATATTCTGGACGGTGGGCCTTTGGTAATGGACAATGAACCTGTACACCTAGCAGCAAGTGTTCCATTTCACTGCAGTGCCTCCACAGGGTAAGTGAGGCATTACACTGTGTGCATTGAAATCAATGAACTATTCTGCAACTGAAAAAAATATGTGCCCTCTGCCAATAGCTCCATACTCTACTCAACTGCACCTCCCTTTACCTTACACTTTTTAATGAAGTAAATCCATTAAACCTGCACTCACCACTTACATAAGCTCATGAAAGATCACCAATAAGGTCTTAGTATTCCATTCAAAGTGGACTAGGCTACATGCTTACAAATAATGAGTGGTCCTGAGCAGGGAACCCCTCTATATTACCTTTATGACACCTATATTTGTAAGGGGGTCTATAAAGTAGACGGCCCCTTTAAAGCCAACATCTAGTCCCAGGACAAAGTTTGTCAAGGGACCACAGAGATATTTTACCTGCTGTCCTCCTTTCTTCATATTCTACCGCTAATCTGCTTTATACTAAAGGCCCCTCTGTGGTCTTCCAAAATAGCCATGTCAATTCTTAGAGAATGCAACTGAGAACTGGTGGCATATATCGGTAGTCCAAGACACTACCCACTGTTTGGATTGGCCAGCAATGGTCATGTGAGCAGCACTGACCAATCTAAAAAAGGAGCATGCAGTGTCTTGACTACTGATGCACAATGATGAGTATTGACTAATGACAGGAGCGCCGTAGAGATTTTGGAAGAGAAGCCCCAAGAGAAAGTGCATCAGTGGTAGAATAAAGATAAGGGAGGGCAACAGGTGATATAACTCCTTTCTTCTGGACTCTGGGCAAATTTTGTGCTCAGGACCGGAGGGTCGCTTTCGGGAGACACAATATGGCTTCAGACACGCTTACTATGCCTATATAGTAGTTAGGGCTGCTGCCAAATGATATGTAGCTACAGCCATAAGCTTTCTTCAGATGGTTGTATCATGGCTGCACATCGGGGCTGTATACATCGTGTCACGATCATTATTGCATCCTCATGGGCGAGTGCATGCAATACACAGTATGAATACAATACGTCTGCCGCGCGTCTGGGATGCCATGACTCCTGTATTTGTCCTAACGGTATGTTCTCTGTTATGTTTGCTCATATCTGGTAAATGAATACAGTTAATCACATTTGGATGGGAGATTGTCTTACTTGGCAGGATGTCGGTGGGAACTTTATCCACCTGTTTATTACACCCTCAGTATGCGGTCGGTGCCAAGACTGCCTGGTAGTATCTGCAGTTTTTAGAAACAATCTGTATTTTAATCTCTGTTTATGGCCCTTCTTTGCTCTCTGCCCGATTTTTGCAATACGTTAAAAAAAGGGTGATTATATTGCTATAAAGAACCGGAATATGATTGGTTACGGGGACAGGAGTATTAATATAGAGTGCATCAGTTTTCATGTCACCCCTCCCCTCCCATATTGGTCACAGTGTTCAATATAATGTACTGCTTAGAAGATGAGTACAGTTACACAAGTTGGATACCTAGCATCTAACGCCCCCTACTGCTGAGTTTTGTAGTCGCTACTACTCAACTAGCTGCCCTCCTGTAGGAGCATAACTGATCAAAATCTCATGTACATTAGCTGAACCTGACGATTTTGGCAGGACCAGCCGGCAATCTAACATGTAGCGAGGCCTCCCGATTCTCCACCAGATGTCAGGAGATAAGGTTAAGGTTGTAGCATTTCAGCATGTCCAATCTTTTGTTTATTGGGTAGATAAGCCACTTACTCTCTTCTCCCCCAAACGTTTGATCGACAACTATCTAATGGGCATGGCCAGATTTAAAGCAGTATTTCTAAGATTGACCTTTATCACCTATACACAGTATAGATGATAAGAGTCAGATCGGTGAGGGTCTCACCACCATCCCTTCATTTAATCTCCACATAACTGCAGTGAGACGGAGAGGGTGAACAGAGCCCCTGTTCTTGAGATCGATGGGGGTCTCAGCAGTGAGACCCCCATCGATCAGACTTTCAGCTATGGATAGTTGATAAACGTCAATCTTGAGGATTCCCTTTTAAGGAGCTTTTACACAGCCCGATGATCAGCCAGGAACATTCTGCAGAACTTTGTTCGCCCAATTGTTGGGTCACGTGAAGGTACCCGACGAATGAGCCAATGGTCGGATCTTTGTTAGCAGCACATGAAATTCTATGGAAATAGAATTCCCTAATAGAGTATGAATCAGCCTGTGTAAAGGCCCATTACACAAGCACCCATCTCGTTGATCGACTCTCGTCTACCTTAGCAAATTGCTCAGTGTTAAAGGACTCTTAGAAACATGGAGATTCAACAGTCTGAACCTGTTGATCTGATTACCTTTTTATAATTCCACTATTTTTAATGGTTAAGATCATGCTGGGACTTCCTGCTGCGAGAGTGGGGAGAGAGCTATATCCTTCACAAGTAATTCATTTTTAATTCTTTTCTCTCAAAATAGTTTTGTGGGATTGTGCAATAGTAACATAGAGATGAATGATCCGGCAGAAGTAAAGTTGGTGTGGAATTCTTCTGAAGTGACTGTGATGTACTTGACCTGTCAGTCCATGCTATCACAGAATCTCCCAGAGAGCTGTATCCACTCTACCCCATCTCACCTGGACCAGATACGTAACTAGCGCATGTTGTGAGAGATGTTCAGTCAGGTGTAATATAATCAATCCCAAGCATATTTAACCAAGGCCAACTTTCTCGAAATTTTGGCAGTCACTTGTTTTCTTAACACAGCAAATCAAATGTAACTCACTGACAAAGATAACTAAGCTGCCAACTTCATGTACACAATTATCATCTGACGGAAAGATTCCAGGTGTTTCCATGGATACGCTTTTCTTTAGTCTAAAACCATGGAGGACCATCAAGTCTACTCGTAAGCTGGGATTCAATACAGAATTGCTCTATGATTGAGCAGTCGCTGTTATGTATTGAGCAATTTTGACTCTTTTACAAGTTTTTTTGTGCAGTTTTTACTCTAGTTATTATTATTTTTTAAGTCTACTTTTGTGGCATACCATAATTGAATTACGTTAATGTCGTTGCTGCGGGGCGGCCATTATATGGAGGAGTCTATAAAACTTTTCTTCTCCATAAATTGTAATTTTTTTTTAGATTACACTACTTTATTGCGCCATCTGTACATAAACAGAATTTTAACAGTTTTTTTCAAAGTGCACATTTTTAACTCCAAGCGTACCATACATGGCGGCAAAGCATAAGCAGGCACATCCACTTGCTATCTTAGTAAAGTCTAAGATTTGATAGAAGGGTCTGCTTTTTTTTTCTCGAAAACAGCGCCACTCCTAACGATTGGCTGTGTCTGGTATTGCAGCTTAAATGCATTCAAGTAAATAGAGCGGAGCTGCAATACTGGAGATAGCCCAGGGACAACAGTGCATTTTACAGGGCGCAATAGCACTGCATACACTGTTGCACATTGGTACCCAAGCCCTTAGGCTGAGTTTATACCAGCGCTTTTTATTTCTGTTGCTTGGCACTGTCATAGGAGACAAATAAAAATAACCGAAGTGCTGAACCTGGCACAAAACATGCAGGATCAGCGCCTGACGGACCATGGTTACTATAATGGCTTCAGTCTGGCTTCCAGCATGCCTCCCAGCATTCTCCCGGTTGAAGTAGCTCAGCTTGACGTGCCGTTTCATTGGGATTTTCTGCCACATCTGCGCTGGAGGCTACGAACGGACCGCCCAACGCAGATCTGAACAGAGCCTTATTGGACTCGCGTGAAAAAAAAAAATAGTCACGGCATTTAAGTTTTGGCTAAATAGTTACATTTGGCTGCACAAGAATCACCTGGGATTACACAATGTACTGATTCTTTACGGTATACAAGGTCGAGGGCAAAGGCAAAGAATTTTGTTAAGGGCCCTTTTACACGGGACAACTTTTCGGTACAGATGCCTTACAGGCCGTCCCAGCGATAATCACTCCTGTGCTTTTACACAGAAGCAATCATTGCTCAGTGAATGGAGGCGGAGCGGGCCGGGGATCATTCCGGCCTGTCTGCCCCCATTAACAGTAAACAGGCAGGCATTCATAAGTTACTTCCTGTTTACATGGGCCAATCCATCATTCAGTTTTCTGCATGTAGAAATTGAATGATCAGCGAAAAGCAAACAAATTCTCATTCGTCATTCAGTCGGGGCAGCATTTACACTCAACGATAATCGTTCAGATTCACACTAAGTGTCGGAATCTGAACTATTTATCGGCCCGGGTAAAAGGACCCTAAGAGGTGGAAGATGGAAGAGCAACTGTGGGATTAAACTGTACACAGGCCTGTTTGTATTCTCTCACCATAGAGTCACAGCAGTCTGCAAAGGTGCTGTATACATAAAACGGTGGAATCTCTTTTTGTGATCAAGACCATTTAGAAAATTGCATTCTTTATAAAAGAATTGGCATAATACAAATGGTTCCAGAAGTGTACATATCCATATACAGTACTTACAGTTACATTGCATTACTATGTGCTCAGTCCTCTCCTGGCCTGTTCCCCATTCTACTAATACATCACTCATCACATAAACCCTTGTTTAAAGTAGGCCATCACCCTTGCATAGTAGAGGTACTTAATTAATGATGATTGCTTAAGGGGTTATTTGGGGCAGACCTTGACGAAGGGTTCTGATGTCTGTAGGGGGTAAATGCCCCAAATGGCACCTAAGCAGGATTATAAATAGTACAATGGAGGATGGTTACAGATTTTGCTAAAGTGCTAAGAGCTTCAAACTGTGCCACTAATATTAAGGGTTGTCCAGTTCAAAACTGTTGATGACCTATCCTTAGGATAGGCAATCAATAGTAGATTCACAGGGGTTTCGGTACCAGCTGTTTACCGGGCTGGTGTGCTTATGCACTGAGCTTATTTCCTTAGGGAGCAGACAAAGTTCCCATTCACTTCAATTGAGACTTTGCCTCTAATACCAAGCATGGCCATTACAGTGGAAATGGAGCTATCTGCTTCCTGCAGAAGTCAGTTTAGTGCATGAAAGTTGCAGCCTAGTGATTAGCTGACCAGTGGGTTGCTTGGTAGCAGATCCCTGGTGATCTACTCTTGATAACTAGAGATGAGCGAGCATCGCTCTTCTTGAGTAACTGTATACTTGTCCGAGCAGATGCGGGAGGCGGCGGGGGTGAGCGGGGGGCGGCAGGGGATAGCGGGGGGGAGAGAGAGAGATATCTCTCACTCTTCCCCCGCTCCCCCCCACCCCGAATTTGCTTGGACAAGTATGCAGTTACTCGAGAAGAGCAATGCTCGCTCGAGTAACTGCCTTAACCGAGCGTGCTCGCTCATCTCTATTGATAACCTATCCTGAGGATAGGCCATTAGTCGTTTACAACTGGACAGTCCCTTTAATGATGACTCTCCCATCTCCACAATAAAGTGATTGCAAGGACCCATTTGCTATAATATCATTAAACTTTACAGCCTCGCAGTTCTCTTCTCCGCAATTAATGGTTATCAGCATCCAATTAGGTGATCCAAGCAAGCAATCCAAGTAGAATGATAAATGGTCATAACTCGGGAAGTTGACCACCCAGATGTATCGATTGCCGATGATTTTGGCCAGTTCTCCCATGTTTAATATGAAGATATGGGCATTGTAATTCTGTGGAAGCCACTGGAGATAAGCAATTACTGGTGATGCTTATCGCATCGGAAACAATAGAAACGGACAGGAAAAAAATCCAACCTGACCAATTGACTTTATTTCCGATATCAGATGTCGGCATTAATGTCCATGGAGCATGACATCCATGACAACACTCACATTAGAGCCCCTACCCAGGATAGGGCTAGTTCACCTTCCTTTAGGTTGGACCACTGGGCCATTATCTCTTGCCTATCATACACAGAGCTGTTCATGGACCCCATTTCAGGTGGTTGCCACTATGTTAAGCACCATCAAAAATTCATCCGGTTTCAAAAATCAGCATGATTCACGGACCGAAAGTCATGTAGGACATCTCCTGTTATCATCATCATTAATGGTCCAGATGAGAGGGATGAATTTATTATGAGGTGGTGGGCCAGACGTGCTGAGGCATAGGGTCAGCTCCCTCGTATAGCCATATACTATTATCACAAACCCTTTTGAAGAGACACATAGCAGCTTTTTCTAATCACTGCTCTGCCCACGTCCTCAACTGGTGGGAGAAATGCTATTTCGGGAAAACAAAAACACCCACTTGTCTTTGTGCGTCTTAATTAACATTATTGCAATGCATAATGGAGTTATTACACTCCGAGAGCTCGCGGCATCTATAATATAACAATCATTCGTCTGAAGGAACCACTAAATATAAATCCTACAGACTTCAGACATCATCTTCTTTCAAGTTCTTCAAAACTTACTTGCTGTCATAGAGGGGGGTCATCACTCAACTTTCTAAAATACCGAATGGGAAAGCTGAGTGACAAGTCAGTCTATGGGAATGTATCACCTGTAAGGAGATGTACCTTTGATCAATCTAAGAAAGTGGGATGACTACTCCCGTAATGGCAGCCATACTGGTTGCCATCCAGCGTTTTTAGAATAACATATGGTCCGGTTAGAGGCTGCAAACTAATTAGTTGCTATGCTTATTTCTGGCCTTAGGTTAGATGGCACTCTGTGTTGATTTTTTGGGGGGGCACCACTTCCCTGTCATAAGAAGAAACATATATTGCACTAATAGACTGCTTGTCTGCTTGTGCAGCAAGCTAGAAGCATAACTACCAGAACTACTTGGTGAAAAAAACTGTACCACAACAAAGCTTAGCACATAAACACAGGACCAGAACCAAGCCCAGTACATAAATACAGCACCGGAACTAACCTCAGTACATAGATACAATACCAGAGCCAAGCTCATAACATAAATATAGTGCCAGAACCAACGTCAGTACATGAAAAATGGCACAAACTAATTTCAGTACATAGATACAGCACCAGAACCAAGCTCAATACATAAATACAGAACCAAGCTCAGTACATAAATACAGAACCAAGCTCAGTACATAAATACAGCATGTACCAACCTCAGTACATAGATACAATACCAGAACCAAATTTGTGGCATAAATACAGTAGCAGAACTAAGCTATTGTGTGGTGGGGGCACCAATGGAGTGACAGCAGTGCCTTAAAATATCAGAAGGGAGGAGACAGAGCCAGGAAGAGGAGGATTTATGTAACTCCGCCAGATGCTGCTGTACTGGGGGAGGGGGTCATGTAGCTGGCTGGACCAAAGGGTGTTGATCGCCCCCAAGCTACCTCTGCGTACCCCTCCCCCCCCCCCCCCATTAGCTGGTGGCTTGCGGCAACGGGTATGGTCAACTGGTCCACTCTAGCTTTGGTGAATCTTATCACTTTGTGTACTAGCTGACAAACTTAACTCTGCTACATTTGTCCACTCCATTCTGTAAACCTTCACCAGATATGTTGCAGGGTGTTAGTAGTAATACTATAGCAGTTAACGAGCGGCGAATGCAGAGGGCGAAGTCACTTCGGTGACACATAAGCCGAGTCTGCAGGATGTCCTAATAACATAATGCTGCCCTTACGAGAAAGTCACTCCATGTGGTAACATTAAGCAGATTTAAAGCAGCGCGCACGTCCCATCGTACATAATCCCCAACAACCCCCAACGTGGGATATTTTACCTTTCTGTGATCTTCATGTACTTTACGTAATGATATGATTAATGATTATGGATTGCTCTGTAAATCTCTGCCGCGACTTAACACTAAATAGGAAATATGGGAAAGTCATCCCATTCCACTTGTGTTACATCATCCCCAGGCCTGGTTGGAGTTGTTTTTTTTAAGTATATATATGTAGATGTAGCAGAGCTGAGCTTGTGAGATGTGATGGAGCAAGTTTCCACACCGTGACAATACAAAAATCTGTAAGGGCACCTCTTTGGTAGATGTATGGGTCTACCGTATGGGCCTTCACCCTACTGAGAGAGAGGAGTTAGCGCTGGCATTCATTTCTGCTGTGCTCATATCCACCGGGGTGCCAATCAGTTTCATAGCGGGATATACAGTGCTGTACAATGGCGCCATACTGTACCAGATCCCATGTGTCGGGATTCTGAAGGCCACCCAATGCACACAACTCTTCCATGTGTATAAGACCTTAAAGGGGTTCTCTGGGACTTTTACTATTGATTACCTGTCCTCGGGATAGGTCTTCACTAGTTTGTTTATTGGTGGGGCTCCGCTGCTCAGGAACCCGCTGATCCCTAGGTTTGCTATCAAAGTGGGCAGCACTAGACGACAATGGCGCTGTCAACATTGCAATTGCCCAATTTGGTATTATGGCACAGCACCGATTGAATTCAATGAGAGCTGTTCCTGCAGTACCAAACCGGTCCACTGCATTATGGACAGCACTGTCTGCTTCCAGTACTGTCCACACTGACAGCAGGCCTGGTGATCAGTTGTTTGGTGGGGATGCCGAGTGGTGGACCTTCGCTGATCAACTTGAGGAGCTGTTCTGAGGATAGGTCCTTAATAGTAAAAGTCCTTGACAACCCCTTTAACCTTGGGCTATATGGCCTATTAAGTCTTGCGGCACTCATCAACTTCAATTTTTCCTTATTGGTGGAAAAAAATCATATTTATCTATGTTTGTGGCAAAATTTCCATCCATTTTTTCCCATGATGCAACTGTGATTTTATTGCAATTTTCACGCCATTTTCCTATCACTGGGTAAGAGAACCTTAACGGATATGTCTACTTTAGACACTTCGTATCCAATGCGCCCGTGTGACTGAGCCCTCACTGCAGAAAGAAGAGGGCCGTACTTCAAGACGGACGTCTCTCTGCAGCGCTGAAGAAAGAACGCATGACTGGCAATGAAGCCGGTCACATGTTCTTTCTCCCGGCGCTGCAGAGAGACGTCCGTGTTGAAGTACGGCCGCCTTCTTTCTGCATTAACACGGGTGCCGATGCGCCCCTGTGACTGAGCCCTAAGCCTGAGGGCCATAGATGGAAAATAGGTGAATGCAACAATTGAATTAGCTGCTAACAGCATTTTCCGTAATATTTGGGAACATTTACATATGGCGCAACGTCGCGGTCCGCGCAGCACCTTCCATCACTCTTAGCGTTCTTACTGTCGTTATTTTCCCATATGCGACCACAGAAATGTTTGAGAAGCGAAATTCTGTCTTTTTTTCCTGGCCCACAGGATAATGTCCAGACGATTAGTCACATACTTTTCTTTCATGATTTCATGATATGGAGGCAGAGGAGGCCGCGGCCTTTTGTGTTGTTGTACCAAATTGTACAATTATTTTTAAATAAAAAAAAATATTTTTTAATGTTTCCTCCATTCTAACATGTTCCATCATCTGATGGTAGGAACGGGTTTTTAAAAAATATTTAAACCTTTTTTTTAGAAATTTTCTATTGGGAAATATACAATCAGGTGAAATGTCATGTTTTCAGCTTTTTGCACAATTTAAAAAAATAAATAAATTGAAATCCTAGAAAGATTAAAACTATTATTAATTTATTATCATCACTATTTTATACTCCTTTGATTTTTCTAGTGATTCTGGCCTTGTTTTTCCTTTTTACTCTGTATGGAAGGTTATGAAACGCCCTTTCTTGGGTTGTCAGATTTTGGTCTTTTTTCAGATTTACAATGATTTCTAAAGAGAAGGTTTCTTCCAAAAATGACTAATTATAGAAATTACATTTTTAGGGAGATTTTGCTTAAAATTTTCAGTCACAATTTGAGATGAGCGAACGTACTCGGTAAGGCCGATTTCGCAATTGAGCACCGCGATTTTCGAGTACTTCACTACTCGGGTGAAAAGATTCGGGGGTCGCCGGGGGGCGCGGCGTGGCGTGGTGGAGCGGGGGGTAGCAGCGCGGAACAGGGGGAGCTCTCTCTCTCGCCCTCTCCCCCCCCCACTCCCCTCTGCAACCCCCCGCTCACCCACGTCGCCCCCCAAATCTTTTCACCCGAGTAGTGAAGTACTCGAAAATCGCGGTGCTCGATTGCGAAATCGGCCTTACCGAGTACGTTCGCTCATCTCTAGTCACAATCATATATATATAAAAATCCTAAAATCCTGCATTTTTTCCCACTGACTACAGAGCCTCATACTAGTCTGTCACTTCCTGATCTGTAGAGAAAGCTTTGCAGCCTTCATCTCACTAACATCACAGGCAGGATTACACTGAAAGGTGACACCTATGTGTAGGTAACACAGGATCCACCATTCACAATAGGTATAAGCTGTGACTGTCTGCTCCCGCAGGTCACAGGGCAAGTCTAGAACAGTCTCCTATACTTGTCAATGGGCCCCCTCCTATCCACTGGGTGAATGCCCATGAAGCTGCTGTAAAGCATTCCTCTGAATACTGTTAGATGCAGCTCAGGAAAGATGGCCGCCCCCGTAGTCATGTATAGACCACAGAATAAAAAAATTCTACAATCCTAAAATAAAAACAGAGTTGAAAAATGGAAAATGTTTCTCTATCTGGTTTTAATTAATAATAAAAAAGTGATATAGTCGCTTTAAGGGAGATTGCATTTGTATAAGCTTTAAACATATAGGAAAAAAACATACGAAGCATATGCCATTTTAAGCATACATGTATGTTTTATGCTTATGTGATAAATGTATGGCTATAGGTTTCCATACATTTTTGTCCATTTTTACATTCCAAAATATACATTTTTCACTACAAAGTCTCTCTAAAAGAAAAAAAAAAAATTATATATATATATATATATATATATATATATATATATATATATATTAGTCAAACGCCTTTTTTTTAGGTATTTAAGAACAAAAACACTAGATGTTAAACATATGGAAATTTTACATTTGCTTTTGACTGTGATGTAAATTAAATCAGATATGTGGATCAAGCCTTTTTTGGGGCCGAAGTACGTGGTATGTTATTACTCAAAAATGAATTGTCAGGGAGGTCAAACATCCCCAGATCGCACTGTTATACTACGTTTGACCAATTATACTTTCTGGATGCGTCGAGCAATACATTAAAGACTTTTTTTGTATAAAAATATATAATCAACGGATGGCTGGAACGTGGTGTAAACAGCCGCTATATCACTGCGTGTCCTACAAGACGAGCTAACACAAGAGTCGTGTCCAAACGGCAAGAAATAGAAAACTTCACGAATGGCCTTCCCACATTTTTGATTTGTGATAAAAGTATGGCAGCCAACGGCCTCGAGCCTCTTATGTTGTTTCCACGGGACGCTTTTACACCATTTTTAGTTTTTTTGTTGTTTTTTTTTAAAAAAAAGAAAAATACTAAACATTTCTCAATTATTTTTACCAAAATACATGGAAAACTTGGAGGCCAGAAAATGCTGTGAAAGCCTCACATGTGGACACAGTTCGGCCTCTGATGGACCTCGGGACGTTTGGGAATTCAAAAAGTAGCAAGTAAATCAGGCCAAACTGGTGAATTTCTGCCATGGAAACAGAAAAATACATCTACATTTTATGTTGATCTGTATTCAAGGTCATGTAAAAAAAAAAAAAAAAATCACATTTTTTTTTAATTGTCTAAGAAAATATCAGAAAATTGTCTCTTGCACTAAAAAATATCCTTCCTAATAAGTGCAACACATCTATTCTCTATGACATTTACATCACTTATGGATACTTAAAAAATCCCATTTTTTTGCGTATGTTGCACATTGACCACATATATAAAAAAAAAAGTAAAAATTTTGTTGAATGTGTCAGGACGACAAACAAAGACGCCTCAAATTCCTCGTATGCATTAGGCATACGTACGGCCGCCATATTTTAATTCCAAACGCGGCGTTCCCCACCGCATCCACTTTTGATACATTGTGTATTTAAATCTCCATCCGAAAATGTCTTCCATATGCGACGATAGTCATCGAATTCGCCCAGAGATTCATTAGCCAACACATACGAGGTAGCGACATTACGCCATTGTGATATGCGTTCCTATAAAGAATTAATTGTTTCTATGTGTTCATCACTGCCATAGGGAAATATTTGATTTTTAACCTTTTCATGCCGGCCAGACCCCGTTGTTCGCGACTCGCTGCCAAGTGCCTTTACCCCCTAAGGCGCTGAACTGGTTAATGTTGCAGATGTCTTTTTATTGGTGGAATTTTCCCCTTCATTTTGCTGTGACAAGCGAATGTCAGAGTAGGCAGCCTGCCAATTCTGTGATCTGCTGCCTGCTTCAAAATGGAGGCAGGAGGGTATCCATTTTCATCACCGAGATGACAGCGCCTCAGTCTTTCTGGCCATCTGGAAAGGAGCGTTCTAAAAAGGATAAAAAAAAAAAAGAGAACGGGAGAAAAGACAGGACCGAAAAAATAGCTAAAAATAAAAATAAAAAAATTTACGAATGTGTGTTTTTGTATATTTTTTTCCCTCTCCCTACAAACAGAACCAGCTCTTAAACTGAAGCCGTATGCATGTCGCTCCTTTGTGGTATGGTGGGATGTTTATATACAGTCTAAACAAGACATAAATGTGCTATTTTTATTTTCGAGCCTCTACAGAATTCCTTGTGTTCTGCTAAAGTAGAAAGAAATGGAGTTTCTTTGGCGAGCTTTAACGTTACGACACGTACTGTTTGTAAAAAAAATAAATTAAAAAATGTTCTCCCGATGCACGCCCTGCATGTTGGTGGTCTCCTTCAGATCCAGGTTTTAACGTCTCTTTCATGTGTCTGCGAAGGGAACGTTTACGGAGCGAGTGATATGGTGCTTATTGCTCTAGATTTTTTTTTTTTCCAATTGTTCAATTGTTTCACTCGTTCCAAGAATGAAATATTTAATAGGGAGGCACAATGAATGCGCTTCTTTATTGGATACATGGGAGTAGACTGGAAAAGAAAATAGAAGAAAATATAACTCGCTATTAAGCCGCTCTCCAACGGCGCTAATCCCAAATGATTAAACCGATATGAAAGATTGAATTGTTCCGGTAGCCTACGCAAAAAGTTGTGGCGGCCATGAGGTAGTGTTTAGGAGAGTTCGGCCTGTCGGAGGTTTTTTTTATGATTATTGGTCATTAGTAAGAAGCTATATGGCGCACATTACAATGAGGAGATTATAGGGAATTAGAGGGCATCTAAAGTCACTGTTCATTCATATCCATGTAAATGGTGGGTTAAAAATACGGAAGTTACATACGGTAGTGGAGATATAGAAAAATCAGATTCTGCCAAATATTGTACCTATTGAAAAATAACATACCGGCCTTTTCAAGGTTGGATACACATGGGCAAGTGCTATATCGGTGCAAGAAACTGATGTCGCGCTTGTAAAATGCAATTTCCACTGAAAGTAGGATGTGATTCTCAATGGAAAGTTTTGAAAATCGCATCACACTTGCGTGAAACTTATATTTACATGGAAGTGTCATACGATTTTTTTCATTCGCCCATAGCAAATAATGGGCAGGTGTTAGGACATGCTGCAATTTTTTCAGTCTCCCACCATAGCTGCGAGAGGAGATACATGCATGTAAACAGGCCCATTGAGAACAATGTGTTCTATTTCCGATTAAGTGTTGTGTGTCTCACAATGCACAAAACTCGCAAGGGAAGGTCAGCCTAATTCATGTTGCGTGATGTGAAGTGACTACTGATAAATAACCCCTGTAAAACATTATCTGCTCTTATATAGCAGACTATAACTACTATAATACTGTACCCTATGTACAAAATTATAACTACTTTAATACTGCCCCCTATGTACAAGAATATAACTACTATAATACTGCCTCCTATGTACAAGAATATAACTACTATAATACTGCCTCCTATGTACAAGAATATAACTACTATAATACTGCCTCCTATGTACAAGAATATAACTACTATAATACTGCCTCCTATGTACAAGAATATAACTACTATAATACTGCCTCCTATGTACAAGAATATAACTACTATAATACTGCCTCCTATGTACAAGAATATAACTACTATAATACTGCCCCCTATGTACATGAATATAACTACTATAGTACTGCCCCCTATGTACAAGAATATAACTACTATAATACTGCCTCCTAAGTACAAGAATATAACTACTATAATACTGTCCCCTATGTACAAGAATATAACTACTATAATACTGCCCCCTATGTACATGAATATAACTACTATAGTACTGCCCCCTATGTACAAGAATATAACTACTATAATACTGCCTCCTAAGTACAAGAATATAACTACTATAATACTGCCCCCTATGTACAAGAATATAACTACTATAATACTGCCCCCTATGTACATGAATATAACTACTATAGTACTGCCCCCTATGTACAAGAATATAACTACTATAATACTGCCTCCTAAGTACAAGAATATAACTACTATAATACTGTCCCCTATGTACAAGAATATAACTACTATAATACTGCCTCCTATGTACAAGAATATAACTACTATAATACTGTCCCCTATGTACAAGAATATAACTACTATAATACTGCCTCCTATGTACAAGAATATAACTACTATAATACTGTCCCCTATGTACAAGAATATATCTACTATAATACTGCCTCCTATGTACAAAATTATAACTACTTTAATACTGCGCCCTATGTACAAGAATGTAACTACTATAATACTGCTATGCACAAGAATATAACTACTATAATGCTGCCCCCTATGTGCAAAAATATAACTACTATAATACTACCCCTATGTACAAGAATATACTATAATACTGCTCCCTATGTACAAGAATATAACTAATATAATACTGCGCCCTATGTACAAGAATATAACTACTATAATACTGCCTCCTATGTACAAGAATATAACTACTATAATACTGCTCCTATGTACAAGAATATAACTACTATAATACTGCCTCCTATGTACAAGAATATAACTACTATAATACTGCCCCCTATGTAGAAGAATATAAATACTATAATACTGCCCCTATGTACAAGAATATAACTAATATAATACTGCGCCCTATGTACTAGAATATAACTCCTATAATACTGCCCCCTATGTACAAGGATATAACTACTATAATACTGCCCCTATGTACAAGAATATAACTACTATAATACTGCCCCCTGTGTACAAGAATATAACTACTATAATACTGCCCCATTTACAACAATATAACTCCTATAATACTGCCCCCTATGTACAAGGATATATCTACTATAATACTGCCTCCTATGTACAAAATTATAACTACTTTAATACTGCGCCCTATGTACAAGAATGTAACTACTATAATACTGCTATGCACAAGAATATAACTACTATAATGCTGCCCCCTATGTGCAAAAATATAACTACTATAATACTACCCCTATGTACAAGAATATACTATAATACTGCTCCCTATGTACAAGAATATAACTAATATAATACTGCGCCCTATGTACAAGAATATAACTACTATAATACTGCCTCCTATGTACAAGAATATAACTACTATAATACTGCTCCTATGTACAAGAATATAACTACTATAATACTGCCTCCTATGTACAAGAATATAACTACTATAATACTGCCCCCTATGTAGAAGAATATAAATACTATAATACTGCCCCTATGTACAAGAATATAACTAATATAATACTGCGCCCTATGTACTAGAATATAACTCCTATAATACTGCCCCCTATGTACAAGGATATAACTACTATAATACTGCCCCTATGTACAAGAATATAACTACTATAATACTGCCCCCTGTGTACAAGAATATAACTACTATAATACTGCCCCATTTACAACAATATAACTCCTATAATACTGCCCCCTATGTACAAGGATATAACTACTATAATACTGCCCCTATGTACAAGAATATAACTACTATAATCCTGCCCCCTATGTACAAGAATATAATTACTATAATACTGCCCCCTATGTACAAGAATATAACTACTATAACACTACTCCTATATACAAGAATACAACTACTATAATACTGCCCCTATGTACAAGAATATAACTACTATAATACTGGCCCTTTGTACAAGAATATAACTACTATAATACAGCCCCTATGTACAAGAATATAACTACTATAATACTGCCTCCTATGTATAAGAATATAACTACTATAATATTGCCCCCTATGTACAAGAATATAACTACTATAACACTGCCTCCTATGTACAAGTATATAACTACTATAATACTGCCCCCTATGTACAAGAATATGACTACTGTAATACTGCCCCCTATGTACAAGAATATAACTACTATCATACTGCCTCCTATGTACAAGAATATAACTACTAAAATACTGCCTCCTAAGTACAAGAATATAACTACTATAATACTGCCCCCTATGTACAGGAATATAACTACTATAATACTGCCCCCTATGTACAAGAATATAACTACTATAATACTGCCCCCTATGTACAAGAATATACCTACTATAATACTGCCCTCTATGTACAAGAATATAACTACTATAATACTGTCTCCTATGTACAAGAATATAACTACTATAATACTGCCTCCTATGTACAAGAATATAACTACTATAATACTGCCCCCTATGTACAAGAATATATCTACTATAATACTGCTCCTTTGTACAAGAATATAATTATTATTATTATACTGCCCCCTATGTACGAGAATATAACTACTGTAATACTGCCTCCTATGTACAAGAATATAACTACTGTAATACTGCCCCCTATGTACAAGAATATAACTACTGTAATACTGCCCCCTATGTACAAGAATATAACTACTGTAATACTGCCCCCTATGTACAAGAATACAACTACTATAATACTGCCCCTATGTACAAGAATATAACTACTGTAATACTGCCTCCTATGTACAAGAATATAACTACTGTAATACTGCCCCCTATGTACAAGAATATAACTACTGTAATACTGCCCCCTATGTACAAGAATATAACTACTGTAATACTGCCCACTACATAGCAACAGTTTTCCGCACATATATAGATATCAGGTTCTTCTCCCTCCCCCCATCCCAACCCGATGATCATCTTAGAAGTGCTTATATAGACATCAAGAACTCTTGTACACAGTGAATATATTCCACATAATACTCAGGGTCATATATACCCATCCTGGTAGACCACGTCCCATTTTTCACTAGGTGGTGTAACTTGTATATAATTTCTCTGTCCAGATGAGCTAAATTTGTAGCAAGCAAGAGGTGGGGAATTGTCCCAAAGATCATTAAAAAAAGGGCCAAACTAAGCCCGGTTGTCTCAGGATTCAAAACTCTGCACCGTAATACAAGACCCTTTGTCATGGGACCACGTCCCGTTGGTTGTGCCACTAATGATGAATAAGGTTATCTGATGGCCTTCTGTATATTTATGGTATGTATATTTTTATTTGCAGGTTTATGCCCCATCAGCAAGCACTGCCGACTACAATAGGGATTCACCAGGTTACCCATCCTCAAAGCCACCTGCCAGCACTTTTCCTAGTTCCTTCTTCATGCAAGGTAAAGCAAAATGAACAGTACAGTATTTACCGTATTACACATGCTTTATATAGCACCCACTTATTCTCTAGCGCTGTACATATATCATGAATATACAGTGGAAAGTAAACGTAAGTAAACTCTTTGGAATGACCTGGATGTCTGCAGTGATTACTAATAAAGGTAGTTTCATTGTTAGACAAACACAATTGGATATGTCTATGTACACATGCCAAAATTGCGAATGTTGAGGCTTCTATGTGGATCCTACCACTTTTTCAAAAAGTCAGAAAGTGAACGGGGCCTAATGTTAGGGGGTGTGGCTGCGTGTGTCTCATTACATTTGCCCATGATATACACCAGACACGAGTATGCTATAAAGCAAACACCTATGCCAGCTCCTAGATAGGTTTCCATCTGGTGCATGTAGGTGTTGCCCTATGAAACAAATCTATTCAGACTCTTAAAACACCAGTCTAAGTAAATATGCCCCAATGTAATGGGTTTTTTTTTGAGCACATTAAGTGATCATCCATAGTACAGGGAAGAAAAAGTAAGTGAACCCTTGAAGTTAATAACCAGTGGATTATCCTTGAACAGCTATCACCTCCTTCAAATGTTTCCTGTAGCTGCAAATTAGAGTTGTACAATGATGTCTTTCAGATCATCAATATTTCTGGGATGCCTTGCTTGCATTGCCTTCTTCGGGTCATGCCAGAGCATCATCATAGGGTTCTAGAGGTTGCCCAGTTTCTGGACAACCCCACTTCAATAGGGCTGCTTGTATTAAAATTTACTTGTGTGCTTCAGGTCATTGTCTTGTTGTATTTCCCAATGTCTTCTCAACTTGAGGTCATGCACAGCTGCCCTTACATCCTATTATAAGATGTTCTGGTCCACCTTAGAAGTGATTGTTTCATTAAAGACCACAAGATATCCAGGCTCTGAGATGGCAAAGTAGCCTCAAACCATGATGCTTCCTCCACCATTGTACCAAACCATGATGCCTGACGGGCGTCTTTTTAAATGCATGTTGGGTGTGTTTGCGATTCGCATCTATTAAGAACCAATACTTTTCAATGAAAGCGGTCACCCTTAAAAAATATAGCAGCGAATCGCAGAACGCACCTAACTGCGCGCACCATTTCCATAGCTATCCCCTGCTGCTACTATAACAGCTGCAGCAGGGGATTCCTTGGATGTGAAAGCCCTGGATGCTGTCACATTCAGGGGTTTCACCTTGTGGTCAATAGGGCTGGCAGCAGCAGCAGCGCCGACCCCATTGAGGACATACAGAGAAGATCGCGATCCTATGGCACAGCTGTGGCAGAGGATTTCTCATCTCTGCGGGGAGTCCTCTCATCACTGAACATTGTGACAGCACTGTCACAGTGTTCAGTGACAAAGGGACTTCCTGCGGGGGATGAAGAATTCCCCTGCCAAAGATGTCACAGTTGTTGAACAAGAGCAAGATGTTCTCCCATTGCTTTCAATGGGGCTGGCGCTTCTGCAGCCCTATTAAAACCAATAGAATGATGGCAAGCCCGGCAGGGATTTTCAAATAAGGGCTTTAAATATAAGTCTTTCCTTAAAAATCATCGCTAGGTGGTGTAAAAAAATTTAAAAAATATATATTCACCTCTCCGGCGCTGTGGGGCTCGGAACGTCTAGCTGTTTCTTCTCCCTGCACTGATCTGAAGCTTTTTCAGCAGGCGGGGATTCCCGCCTGCTTCAAGGGCTGTGTTTGATTGGCTAAGAGGTCATCCGAATTACAATAGTTTATAACCGGACAACCCCTTTAAGGTTAATTACATATTGTTACATTGTTTCCTTATCACATATGTGGCTATATTTCCATTCACCTGGCTATATATTTGAGCTGTGTGTCATCTACATATTTGCCCAGCTCAGAATTAGTGTGGAAATGCATCAAGAATTGACATGTGAAGATTTTTTGGTGTACCAATGATTCGCAACTGTATGAAGTACAGCATGGATTTCAATAGCATTCAATGGAATGCTAAACGTTGTGGATTTTGCCAAGGATTTGGTTGCAGAACTCAAAGCAATAGTGAAATTGCATTGTGTGAATAAAGCATTAATAATATGTATCTCAAGGGAGGATTTGCTGCAATTGTATCCAATTCTCTCGTGTTCTGAATATTTGTTACAATGTATAAGTGCAGGAAAATGAATTCCCCTGGAGTGCTTAGTGCAGGAGTTGTGATAGCAACCATATATGTTGTCAGGGGCTGGCTAGCAAACTTTAGCCTGGTGGGCAAGCATGTACCACTGGCCCATGCGTAGATGCCCACCCTAAAGGTGGAAACACAATGTGTAGATGGCAGGACCAGAGTCAACTTCATAACATAAATGCAGCACCAGAAACAAGCTGATAACCAAGATCATACCATAAATATAGCATCAGAACCAACCTCAATACAGAAATTCAGCACTAAGAACCAAGCCAAACGCCACTAAGTATGATGAAATTCAATTTTATTAACATTTTTCAATATGGTATTCGCCCTCTTTTGGCCTCCATGACTATAGTAACCCTCCTAGGCCGCTTTTCACCATATTCTGATAGATGTATGGAGGGATTTGCCTCCATTCCTTGAAGAGAGCTTCAGATAGTGATGTGGGGTATGATGGGCGTGTTGGGCATGCACTGATACGGCCTTCTTGTCCCCCCCAAGTCTCAACATTGCATGTTGTATGACATGGTGATTGGTCATGTTGGTAGAGACATGGAGCTTTGCCAAAATATTGCCACAGGGTAAGTAATGCCACATTGTCCAGAATGTCTCTGTACCCATTGGAGTTGAGGATAGACTTTACTATAACCAATGGTCCTAATCCTTCTCAGCAGAAACACCCCCACACTATAACAGAACCTCCCCCAAACTTCACTCTTTGTATGATGCACTTGTGTAGAAATTGCTCTCCAGGCAACCGCCAAACCCAAGTGTGGCCATCCGATCAGAACATGGTGTTTCCACTCATCTACAATCCAAGAATGACGGTCCAAGCACCATGACAGGAGCCTCTGTGCATTCACTGCTGTGATGTTGGGCTTGTGTACAGCCGCTCGTTTATGGTGACCCTTCGCATGCAGTTGCCTACGGATGGTTCTGGTTATAATGGCTGTTCCAGTGGCCTGTGAGACCTGAATAAGGCTTCTTGTAGACGATGTGCGAGATGCCTTTACAGCCCGTGCAAGACTTTGTTATCCACATTCTGCCAGTTTAGGAGTCCCCCTGAACATGGCGGCACCGCACACACCGGAGGGTTTCGGTCTCTGAATAACATTGCCAACAGTGGACTTCGGAAGGCCCATAAGTGCTGTACTGATTAGCAGCTCAGATGTCATTCCACCACCAGACCCCGTTGTCCGCTCTACATCTGGGGCCTCTGATGGCTTCTGTATTGGGGTATGTCTGTCTGATATTCTATTTGCGCATCCCCTTCACCTGTCAGCACAAGATTGATGGGGGACCCAATACTTCTGTCCATATGGGGTGTACATGGCAGCCCATACTGCTTGCTCTACAGCAGTCTATACAATGTATATGTTTTGGTTCTGTTTGTCAGTGTTACATTGTTTCCTTCTGGCATACGCTATGTTTACAATCAGTCCTCCTTCTTCACAAGGGTTTTCTCATTGTTGTCTGTCTCTATTTTTAGATGGTCACCATAGCAGTGACCCGTGGAGTTCGAGTGGAATGAACCAAGCTGGTTATGGAGGGATGTTGGGCAACTCTTCTCATATTGCACAGTCAAGCAGTTACTGCAACATACATCCACATGACCGTTTGGTAAGCGGATTTTATCTTATCAGTTGATTTCTGTAGTAGGGACGTTCTCTCTGTAGTAGTAAATGACCTCTAAACCGAGTGGTCCAAAAACCAAGTAATGCATAAATTGTCTTAAAATTCTATACAAAGGCCCTTCTACACGGAACGATTAGCATTCAAAAAATCATTAAAATGAATGATAATCGCTCAGTGTAAATGCAGCCAACGATCGGACAATGAACGATAAATTGTTCGCTTTTTGTTCTTCATTCATTTTATGCAGACATAAAAATCATTGTTGGCTCGTTCACAGTTTAATTACCAATCTATCAGATAGATAGATATGAGATAGATAGATAGATAGATAGATATGAGATAGATAGATAGATAGATAGATAGATAGATAGATAGATAGATAGATAGATAGATAGATAGATAGATAGATAGATAGATATGAGATAGATAGATATGAGATAAATAGATAGATAGATATGAGATAGATAGATAGATAGATATGAGATAGATAGACAGATAGATAGATAGATAGATAGATAGATAGATAGATAGATATGAGATAAATAGATGTGAGATAGATAGATATGAGATAGATAGATAGATAGATAGATATGAGATAGATAGATAGATAGATAGATAGATATGAGATAAATAGATAGATATGATAGATAGATTAGATATATAAGATAGATACGAGATAGATAAATATGAGATAGATAGATAGATATGAGATAGATAGATATGAGATAGATAGATATGAGATAGATAGATATGAGATAGATAGATAAATATGAGATAGATAGATAGATATGAGATAGATAGATAGATAGATAGATAGATAGATAGATATAATGGAGATTCAATTATGTGCACATGCTCTAAAATTGGGTCTTGGTTTGAATCAAGATTAGTGACTAGTTCTAGATAAATCCACCAGGTGAACTATATACGGATCCCAGTTTGCAATCTTAAGTGTAACAGAGAGTGAATTCTTCTATTCCCTGAAAGGCAGTAGAGCCAAATTAAATGGTCTTATAAAACTGTTAAATCCACAAGATGTACAGCAGGGGAGTACAAACATAGATTTTAGATTTTACAGTAAAGACTTTTGGATTAGCAAACCACAAACGAAGTGATTTGCATGGAATTACATCCATAAACTTGAAGAGAGAAGCAAAGCCGACATTTTCTTTCTTCTCTACCGCAGTCACAAGGATAAATGACTCCCAAATCACCAGGAAATTTTCACTGTACACGTCAAGGCACTCAACCTACAAATTAATTAAGAACTAGCAAGATCACAGCTTAGAGGGCTTGTCCACCATGAACAACCCCTTTTAATTAAGCAGATCCCCTATGGCGCTCCATGAAATCAAAGAGCATTTTTGAAATGCCAAGATGCCAATGGTGTTCTAAGGCAAAATCCGGGCTTTGCAATGGCTTAAAAAGTACAAATAATGCATACATAGATGGCTTGTCCAAAGTGGACGACGCATCTGAAGGAGTCTTCTAGCTGGGTGATGACCTTTGTGGGAGCTGCTACATGACACTGGCCATGTTGGATGTTACCTAGCCTTGATACAAGAGGACAACTCAAGGACTTATGTTTACAGTTGAGTATTCTGAGGGTCTCCTTTAAATGCCTTTACACATGTCTGAGATGTTTTTCTGAGCGAGATTACATATTAACTACAACAATGGGTAGCCTAGGGTTGAGAAGAAAAGACTTAATGAAGGAAATTGAATGCCTACAAAGAAACTTCCACAAATCGTACAGCAGAGCGAAAACATAAAGAATGTGTTGTGTGTATAGCGTGCTCAGTCATTGTGAGTGTGCTTATTGTATTGAGGATTGCTGAATGTGGTCCTTGTTTATCATCCTTACAGAGCTATCCATCACACTCCTCAACGGACATCAATTCTAGTCTTCCTCCAATGTCCACGTTTCACCGGAGCAGCACCAACCACTATAACGCCTCTTCCTGTACGCCGCCTGCCAATGGAACAGATAGTATTATGTGTAAGTTTTCTCCTCCTTCCTTGTATTACCCTAGGCAAGCTTGACAAATACTTTTATCAGAATTAATAGCTGTTGTGATCTTTAAAGGGATTCTCTGGTTTCAAAAACTCATTTTCATCCACCCTATTAGGGAATTCTGAGTTTATAGAGGAGGTCCTTTGTTCAGGATCCTCATATCTTGACCAGAATGGAGAACAGTTATAAACAGCGTCTTTCTCATTATGGAAGACTGTCCTTTATTACACAGACAACTGGTTGATGCAAATGGCTACTTTGTAATACTTCATTTTCCCTCAGGGGGCACTGCAGGGAAAGTGAAAACTCACTGTTAGGTTTTCCATAGAATATAGTTGTTCGCTGAGGGTTCCTGCAGGGGGACACTTTGTGTGTCAAGGGACCCTTCAGACAAGCAGAGATTGTCCAAAGTGGAAATCATTTAAAGTTTTTCAGGTTTGGACTGGTTTAGAATAGATAGATAGATAGATAGATAGATAGATAGATAGATAGATAGATAGATAGATCGATCGATCTGAGATAGATAGGAGAGATAGATATGAGATATAGATAGATATGAGATATAGATAGATAGACAGATATGAGATAGACAGATATGAGATAGACAGATATGAGATAGATAGATAGATAGATAGATAGATAGATAGATAGATAGATCGATCGATCTGGGGTCTGATCCATCGGATTTCTGATTTTTACTTTCTTAAATATTATTTTGACTTCTGAAGACAGTTGTGTTTTTTCTCACTGGTGTCTGTCAGTTCTTGCTTTTAATGTTTATGAGAATTACTATGTGAATGAGTAAAAAGAGGGAGATAATACGTTGTGTCTTCATCATTTATAGGGAAACACAGGAAAGTAGCACTATCTGTCTACATAATTACATGGAGAGACAGGGAGGTAGTACTATCTGTACCTATATTATTAAATAGAGAAAAATGGATGCAGCATTATCTGCATCTACAGTATATTATTGGGAGAAACAGGGTGGTAGTACTACAATATATGAACTACAATTACAAGTAGAGACAGGCAGGATGAACTATCTGTACCTATGGTATTACATGAAGAGATTTTAAAGCAGTACTATCTGTACTTACAGCATTACATAGAAATACAGGTATTCAATACTATCTGTACCTACCGGATTACATAGGGAAAAAGGGATGCAGCACTATCTCTACCTGTATCATTGGGAAAAAACAGGGTGGCAGTACTATACAATTACAAGGAGAGGCAGCATTGCCTATACCTAATTATTTACTGGGGAAATTTAGGGAAATAGCAGTATCTGTGCCTACATGATTTACAAGTAGAGACTGGGAGGCAGTACTGTATGTACCTACATCATTTAGAAGGAGGGGCAGGGAGGCAGTACTATCTTTATTGTATTACACGAAGAGAGAACTATTTACAGTATGTGTACGTTATTATAGGGACAGACAGGGAGGAGGTGTTCTCATTACAGGGAAGTAGTACTACCTGTATCTATATCATTACAGAGAGACAGTACTATCTGTGCCTCCATCATGTAGTTGTATCCATATGGTGCCATTCATATCAGGCATTGGTTCTTGTGATGTGCCAAAAAATATATCTCATAAACATATAAGATTAAAGGGGTTGTCCAGAAATACTTATCGGGACCTGCAGTGTTGGAACTTTCACTTACGACCATGTTCTGGGTCACATGATATGAATTGACTCTGTGCCCCTCGCAACATCATAAGGGGCTGCCTGTTACGCTCACCAAAATAATAATAATAATATTAATAATCTTTATTTGTATAGCGCCAACATATTCCGCAGCACTTACATAGACAGGGGGGAATACAGACAAAATACAAAAATTACAGAACCACGGTTACATAGTAATCAGTTGATGAAAACATTAGGGGTAAGGGTCCTGCTCCAACGAGCTTACATACTACAAATAATGGGATGATACAGAAGGTAAAGAGCTGGAGATGTGCACGGTATGGCGAGGTGGAGAGTGAGGGATGCTGTACATATAGACAATGGTCAGAAATTTGGCCGTGTGACGGCAGAATCGGTATGACTGCAGGAGCGGTTTATGATGGCTAGCAGGGATTGCAGTCAGTAAGTCAGGGAGCATGTTATCAGGCGGCGTACAAAGGAGTTTGTTTAGGGAATTCGGTATGCCTCCCTGAAGAGGTGCGTTTTTAAAGCACGCCTGAAGTTCTGCGAGTCCTGGATTGCTTGTGTAGCCTTTGGTAGTGCGTTCCACAGGACCAGTGCTGCTCTGGAGAAGTCTTGGAGGCGGGAATGAGAAGTTCGAATTAGAGGGGTGCTCAGTCTAGTTTCGATAGCAGAGCGGAGAGCCCGGGCTGGGTGATGGATTGAGATGAGGGAGGCAATATAGGGGGGCGCTGCACTGTGGAGGGCTTTGTGGATGAAGGTAGCGAGCTTAAATTGAATTCTGTATTTAACAGGCAGCCAGTGCAGTGACCGACACAGGGCAGAGGCATCCGAGTAGCGGCTTGACAGGAAGATGAGCCTGGCTGCTGCATTCAGGATGGATTGGACAGGGTAGAGTCTGGTGCAGGGGAGGCCGATCAGCAACGAGTTGCAATAATTGAGCCGTGAGTGGATGAGGGCAACAATAAGCGTTTTTAGCGCGTCTACAGTGAGAAAAGAGCGGATTATTACGATGGTCTTGAGGTGCAGCTGACATGTTCGGGCCAGAGATTGGATGTAGGGGGTAAAGGAGAGATCAGAGTTGAATATGACCCCAAGGCAGCGGGCATACTGTCTGGGAGTTATGGTGGCGCCACACGCTGAGATGGAGATGTCAGGATGAGGTCGGTTAGTGGAGGGTGGAAATACCAGTAGGTCCGTTTTAGAGAGGTTCAGTTTTAGGTAGAGAGAGGACATAGTGTTAGAGACAGCGGACAGACAGTCGGTGATGTTTTGGAGGAAAGGTGCAGAGATGTCACGGGAAGAGGTGTATAGCTGGGTGTCGTCAGCATACAGGTGGTATTGGAGGCCAAATCTCCTGATGGTTTGTCCAACAGGGGCTGTGTAGATAGAGAAAAGGAGGGGGCCGAGCCCTGGGGGACCCCAACAGCAAGGGGAAGAGGAGGAGAGGTAGAGCCAGCAAAGGAGACGCTAAAAGAGTGGTCAGAACCAGGAGAGAGCAGTGTCCTTTAGGCCGATGGAGCGAAACATACTAAGAAGGAGTTTGTGGTCAACAGTGTCAAATGCTGCGGAGAGGTCGAGGAGGATCAGTAGGGAGTAATCGCCCCTCGATTTGGCTGTCAGTAGGTCATTGGATACCCTTGTAAGGGCAGTTTCTGTCAAGTGTTGGGGTCGGAAGCCAGACTGTAGGGGGTCGAGGAGAGCGTTCTCTGATAGATAGCTTACAAGGCGGGGGTAAACTAGGTGTTCTAGTAGTTTGGAGATGAAGGGGAGATTAGAGATGGGTCGATAGTTGGCAGCATCAGTCGGGTCCAGAGTCGGCTTCTTTAGCAGTGGGGATATGATGGCGTGTTTAAAAGAAGAGGGAAAGATGCCAGAGGTCAGAGAGAGGTTCAATATAGTGGTGAGATGGGAGATGACCACTGGGGAGAAGGATCAGAGGAGGTGGAAGGGGAGAGGGTCGCTAGCGCAGGTGGTGGGGCGAGCAGAGCAGACCAATTTGGAGACTTCTTCCTCTGTCGCTGGTCTGAGTACAGACAATGAGCAGGAGCTAGAGGCAGTGCTGACAAGACTAGGGTCAGGGCTAGTCTTGGGTTGGGAAGTTATTTTCTGATGGATGTCATCAATTTTCTTTTTGAAGTAAGCAGCCAACTCTACAGCACTGAGATCCGTCACCGGGGGCTGTGGTTTAGGGCTGAGAAGGGAGTGAAAAGTATCAAAGAGCCGTTTAGGGTTGTGCGATAGTGAGGAGACGGGAGAGGTGAAGTAGACTTGTTTGGCATGGTGGAAGGTAAGGTTGTAGGTTCTGAGCATGAATTTGTAGTGGAGGAAGTCATCGGACGTTTGTGACTTCCTCCACATAACAAAGTAAGTCATCCCCTTTCCCTGTCACAGGTAATGTAGTGACAGAAAAGGGGGCTGGTTTAGTTATTACAATAAGTGGAACACCGAGACCTCTGCGGGCAGAGAGTCCATACCATGCGACTCAATGTCGGAACCGGGAGTGGAAGTTCTGCTGCTGCAGGCTCAGGTAAAGATGTTGACTCCCATGACAACCTTCAATGGGTCAAGTGACCATTGTCTAATGTCTATTTTGCTATAGAGAGTTCTTATAGATAGTCCATACTGTGACAATCAATAGTATGGGCATTTGTACTATTAGGGTAGCCCTTGAGAGTGGTATGGGTCCACTGGGGAGAGGGGCAAACCACTGGGTGGTAAGAACCTGCAGAGGTCTGTGCTCTCCGCAGGTGCTACAATTCGTGCAAGCATGGACGAAGGGAATGTTCCCAGGTCACTAGAATGGCGTGGCACCTTTTGTCAATAAGTGGTTGGATGGTGTGCGATGGTGTCAGGCAGCAGCTGAAAGGGGCCTCATTTTTATCTTTGCAATTTAAACTGAAAAAAAGGTTTACATTGTGCTTTGTATGTTGTATCGGGTTATTGCAGCGTAGTCTAGTAGAGTAGATATTATAATAACATGTAGCAACGTTCACATTTATCAGCGTTGGTCGTTGTCCTGAAAGAAAATGATAGCCCGCTTCATTACAGAGCTGAAAATCTCCATTTTCCATGTATCTGCAGTCACCATTTTTACCATCTGTATATTAATTATGCAAGCGCAACATCGAATTCTTCAAACTTTCTTTCTTCACATATAAAGTAACCTCACAAGCCTCCAACTGTGAAAACATATTTAGAATTGGACTGTGAGGCTGCTTTCATGCATCTGTTGTAATTGATAACAAATCTCATACTGTTTGCATTCACTTTGTATCTAGTGCAGTTCTATGCATAAATCAGTGGTCTTTTCCCATACAGAGACGCTACGAGGGGCCTCTCCACTGCCTCTTCTCTCTTCCTTCCTTCCCTCTTGTCAGTGCTGGCTTTCACCTCTTGTCTCTGGAAGAACAGCAGCTGAGAGTCTCATTAGAAACATAGCTTGTCTCGGTTTTGATGTCATAACTCCCAAGTGCAGCCTGAGAGTCACACTGTTCCTTCGCTGTACAGGTTCTACATGCATAGAAGTCTAGATTTTCTCTTTCTTTCTCGCTTTTTCACTTTCCCTTTTTCTAGTTCTCATTCTCTCCTTCTCTTTTTCTTTCCTTTATGTCTTTCTTGCTTTCTTACTTTATTGTTTTCTTCTTTCTTGTGTTTTTATTTTTCCCTTTATCTTTCACACCTTCATCTTTCTTTCCTTTTTTCTTTTTTTTCTTTATTTCCCTCTTTTCTCTAGTTTTCTTTCTTTACAGTTTTTTTCTCACTGTCTTCTTTTTCTTTCTCACTTTTTCACTTTCTCTTTCTCTATTTCTCTTGTTCTTTCCTTTATGTTTCTTGCTTTCTTACTTTATTGTTTTCCTTTTTCTTGTGTTTTTATTTTTCCCTTTATCTTTCACACCTTCATCTTTCTTTCCTTCTCTCTTTTTCTTTCTTTCCTTTTTTTCTCTAGTTCTTTCTTTCCTGTTTCTTTCTCACTGCCCTTTCTTTTTCTTTCTTTCTTTCTGTTTTTTCTCTTTCTTTCGTTTTGCTTTTTTTCTTTCTTTCTGTTTTCTCTCTTTTTTCTTCCTTTTTTTTTTCGCTTTCTACATTTCTTGTGTTTTTGTATCATTTTCACATATCTTTCTCATCTTCATCTATCTATATTTTTCTCTCTATTTTTCTTTCTTTCATTATTTTATTTTTTCCATCTATCTATCTTTCCTTCATTTTTCTTTCATAAGGAGGGAAGATACTGTAGATTATATATATATATATATATATATATATATATATATATATACACACACATACAGTATTTTTAATAAATACTTGCATCCCAAATAATATAATAATGCTGGAGTATCTTTTCTTACGACTGTTTGTTGGGCCATTCCTCCATTGCTAATTCTGAAATATATTAATAAATTGACAACAGGGTGTTATGGTAGATGAGTGTTTCCCTTCAGTCTGATATGGTCCAATTGGTGTGACTGTTATAGATTGTGTAGGGTCGCAGCTCTTTGTCAAGGGGAATGACAATGCACAATTATCTTACAAATTTCCAGGAAGAAAAGCAGATGAATGTTGCCTCACAGAGTTCTAAGAAAAGATGCTTCTGCATTGCAATGTTATTGGGAATACAAGTATCTAGTAAACAGACATATCAGGAGGACTGATCTGTATTCTTTAAAGCCAATGCTGTAACCACATTCCCACATCATCTCACAGTTCACATGTACTATTCATCTACATACAATATTAAAGACACTCTGTCACCATCTTTTTTGCAGGCCTCCCCGAGAACTCCATAAAGTAGGGTCTGCCACACTGATTACATTGATATGTCTGCTATATGTATCTGTGCAATAGATTTGGGGAAACGTGCATTTAATTAGCAGCAGCCAGACATAGAAGTGGTTCTGCATATTATGCAGGCTGGCCACACCCACCCCACCCTCCAGCCAATGATTGGTAGCTCTCTACCTATAATAAAAGGCCAATAGAAGCCAAGCAATGGCTGGAGGGCAAGGTGGGTGGGGCTATCCTGCAGCTCATGAATATCCAGGACTACTTTAAAGGGGTTGTCCCGCGGCAGCAAGTGGGTCTATACACTTCTGTATGGCCATATTAATGCACTTTGTAATGTACATTGTGCATTAATTATGAGCCATACAGAAGTTATAAAAAGTTTTATACTTACCTGCTCCGTTGCTGGCGTCCTCGTTCCCATGGAGCCGACTAATTTTCGCCCTCCGATGGCCAAATTAGCCGCGCTTGCGCAGTCCGGGTCTTCTGCAGTCTTCTATGGGGCCGCTCGTGTAGAATGCCGGCTCCGTGTAGCTCCGCCCCGTCACGTGCCGATTCCAGCCAATCAGGAGGCTGGAATCGGCAATGGACCGCACAGAAGCCCTGCGGTCCACGGAGACAGAGGATCCCGGCGGCCATCTTCAGCAGGTATGAAGACGCCGGACCGCCGGGATTCAGGTAAGCGCTGTGCGGGTTGTTTTTTTAACCCCTGCATCGGGGTTGTCTCGCGCCGAACGGGGGGGGGGGGGGTTAAAAAAAATAAAAAACCCGTTTCGGCGCGGGACAACCCCTTTAACCCCTTAATGACATGGCCTATTTTGGCGTTGAGGACCAAGCGATTTTTTGGTATTTTTCCATCTCCATTTTTCAAAAGCCATAACTTTTTTATTTTTCCGTGGACGCGGCCGTGTAAGGGCTTGTTTTTTGCGTGGCGATCTGTAGTTTTTATCGGTGCCACTTTTGGGTATATAGACAATATCGTAAATTTTTTTTTTTTTTTTTTTTAATGATAACAGGGAGAGAAAACGCATCAATTCTGCCATAGATTATTTTTTTTTTTTTACAGCGTTAATCATGCAGCATAAATGACACACTAAAATTTTTCTGCGGGTCGGTACGGTAACAACGATACCAAAATTGTTATATTTTTTTTAGGTTTTTACACTTTTTTGCAATAAAACCCCCTTTTTTTGGAAATCTTTTTTTTTTCTCTATAGCTGCATTCAAAGTCCTGTAACTTTTTTATTTTTCTATGTACGGAGCTCTATGAGGGCTTATTTTTTGCGAGACGAGCTGTAGTTTTTATTGGTACCATTTTGGGAAATGTACGGCTTTTTTGATCACTTCTATTGCATTTTTTGTGAGGCAAAATGCTAAATATTAGCATTTTGCCTCTGTTTTTTAGCGTTTTTTTTTACGCTTTTTGTCGTACAAAATAAAAAGCGTGTTCAACTTTTTGTACACGTCGTTACGGACGCGTCAATACCCAATATGTGGGGTTTTAGTTTTTTTTCCCTTTTTTTATGCTAATATTAGAAAAAGCATAAAAAAGGGGTTTTTTACATTTTTTTTTTTACATTTTTATTTTTTTTACACTTTTCTTTTCTTTTTTTTAATACTATTTGAGTCCCTCTGAGGGACTTACATCACTGTGCCTATGATCGCTGTCATAAGGCATGGCAGAGCTACTGCTCTGCCATGCCTTATCGCTTGTACAGCGATAATAGGCACAGGCAATACAGGACGCCAGTGTCTGGCGTCCTGTTGCCATGGTGACAGGCCGGGCTCTCGCGATAACATCGCGAGTTCCGGCCGGAGACACACAGGGATCGCGATCCCTCTGTGAACTCTTTCCCTGCCGCGATCTACTTAGATCGCGGCAGGGAAGGGGTTAACAGCGGCGGGCGCATCTCCGATGCCCCCCCGCTGTTGGAGCGGGACGCCGGCTGTGACTGACAGCCGGCTCCCGCTGCGGGATAGCGCGGGATCACATGTGATCCCGTGCTATCTCCAGGACGTACCAGGTACGTCATGTTGCGGGAAGTACCAGGCTGCCATGACGTACCAGGTACGTCCAGGAGCGGGAAGGGGTTAAGTAGTCCTTTATGCATGTGCTGCCACTGATAACAGGCATGTTTCTCCTAAACTGCTGCACAGATACACACAGCAGACCTGTCACTGCAATCAGTGTGACTGACACTATCTTATGATGATCTCAGAGAGGGGGGCAAAAAGATGAAGACAGAGTCTCTTAATTAAAGTAATTTTGTAAATATATAAAGACTGTATTATACCCCAGAGCTGCATGCACAATTTGGCAAGCATAAGAACAGGGATGGTCTAGCATTCTTCACTGAATGAGTGTTCCACAGAGCTAGCAGTGAGCATTTGTACACAAGGCATTGTACTGGAATCTACACTTCTGCATTATAGAAGCCAAACTAAGTCCGGGTTCACAAAAGCAATAAGGGCTCCATTCAGGTTTACATTTTCGTGCCCAAACAGATTCATCAAATGCTGGAACTGAATGGCGCTGAACACACGGCCCACATTGACTGTACTGGAATCTGTCAAGTTTCTGTGATTCTGTCCGGTATATTGCCGGATGAAATAGTGCGGCGTGCTGCATGCTCTATTTTATCCAGGGTTTTTCAACATATAAGCCTGAACGGGACCTCTGATACAGATGGGAATATGGCCTAAGCTATCATGGGTGTACCTGTCAACAAATTTCTTGACCGTCTCCAATTACAACCAGCAGAATATTGAATACAGCTCTAGAGTATAATACAGGTCAGTACAGGATAAGTAATGTATGTGCATAGTGACTCCACCAGCAGAATAGTTAGCGCAGCTCTGGAGTATAATACAGGATGTAACTCAGGATCAGTACAGGATAAGTAATGTATGTACACCGTGACTACACCAGCAGAATAGTGAGTGCTGCTGTGCAGTATAATACAGAATGTAACTCAGATCAGTATAAGATAAGTAATGTATGTACACAGTGACTCCACCAGCAGAATAGTGCGTACAGCTCTGGAGGATAATACAAGATGTAACTCAGGATCAGTACAGGATAAGTAATGTATGTACACAGTGACTCCACCAGCAGAATAGTGAGTGCAGTTCTGGAGTGTAATACAGGATGTAACTCGGGGTCAGTACAGGATAAGTAATGTATGTACACAGTGATTCCACCAGCAGAATAGTGAGTGTAGCTCTGGAGAATAATACAGGATGGAACTCAGGATCAGTACAGGATAAGTAATGTATGTACACAGTGACTCCACCAGCAGAATAGTGAGTGCAGCTCTGGGGTATAATACAGGATGTAACTCAGGATCAGTACAGGATAAGTAATGTATGTACACAGTGATTCCACCAGCAGAATAGTGAGTGTAGCTCTGGAGAATAATACAGGATGTAACTTAGGATCAGTACAGGATAAGTAATGTATGTATACAGTGACTCCACCAGCAGAATAGTGAGTGCAGCTCTGCAGTATAATACAGGATGTAACTCGGGATCAGTACAGGATAAGTATTGTATGTACACAGTGACTCCACCAGCAGAATAGTGAGTGCAGCTCTGGAGTATAATACAGAATATAACTCAGGATCAGTACAGGATAAGTAATGTATGTACATCGTGACTCCACCAGCAGAATAGTGAGTACAGCTCTGGAGTATAATACAGCATGTAACTCAGGATCAGTACAGGATAAGTAATGTATATGCACAGTGACTCCACCATCAGAATAGTGAGTGCAGCTCTGGAGTATAATACAGGATGTAACTCAAAATCAGTACAGGAAAATGTATGGACACAGTGACTTTATGAGCAGAATAGTGAGTGCAGCGCTGGACTATAATGCAGTAACAGCACATTCACATGGGTGTAGTCAGATTCAGTGTGTGAGAATTGCACCGTTTTCACTGCATAGTAACATAGTATGTAAGGCCGAAAAAAGACATATGTCCTTCCAGTTCAGCTTATTACCCCCTCAAATGTTGACCCAGAGAAAGCAAAAAAAAAAACCAATAAAGTAGAAGCCAATTTTCTCAATTTTAGGGAAAAAATTCTTTCCTGACTCAAATCTTGCAATCAGAATAATATATAGATCTCCACTAGAGATGAGCGAGCGTACTCGGAAAAGCACTACTCGCTCGAGTGATTTGCTTTATCCGAGTATCGCTGTGCTCGGGTCTGAAGATTCGGGTGCCGGCACGGAGCGGGGAGCTGCAGGGGAGAGCGGGGAGGAACGGAGGGGAGATCTTTCTCTCCCTCTCTCCCGCCCGCTCTCCCCTGCTCCCCGCTGCGACTCACCTGTCAGCCGCAGCGGCACCCAAATCTTCAGGGACGAGCACAGCGATACTCGGATAAAGCAAATTACTCGAGCGAGTAGTGCTTTTCCGAGTACGCTCGCTCATCTCTAATCTCCACCCCTTCTGAAGTAATCAGCGACTATAACTTGTAATATTGTATCTCTCTCGAAACACGTTCAGGCCCATCTTGTAATCTTAGTGAGTTCACCATCACCCCGTCCTCAGGCAGAGAGTTCCACAGTCTCACTGCTCTTACAGTAAAGAACCCCTTCTATATCGGTGTGGAAACCTTCTTTCTTGTAGACGCAGAGGATGCCCCCTAAGTCTGTATGTAGGCTTTGGTGAATATGCATTTTTGCTGTGTATTTACTGCTTTTTTACATGATTCCATAGACCTATAGTCTATAATACGGACCAAATCAGGACATGCCGCAATTTTTTTAATGCGCATCAGAAACAAAGGTCTGAAGACACCAATGCAGATCAATGGTGTTTTATGTTGTCCGCATTACGTCTTTAAAAAATACGGATGTAATCTGGACATAACACACGCCCATGTGAAGAATGCCTAAAGATCTGGAGAAGAGAAGGAATGCAATAAATGTACTGAATGTTTTATGTGGAGTACACCTAGACATCATATAGTAGTCTTGGGAAAACATAGACTTCAGGTTATGAATGGTCCAAAGTATGTCTAAAGTCTCTGCCAAACCTCAGTGCTCTCTTTCTGGCCTTGGCCTGGGGGGCTCATGGGACCCCCCTGAGCACGGTGCACATCATCTAAAAGTAAATTGAGGTTAGGTACCTCTTTAAGACTAAAACAGATTTTTTTTTTTTGTTGTAAGTAAGCAATTTAATAAAACAGCATTAAAAAACTCATATGTTGATATAACAGATGAAAGGTTACAATTGTGTATATGTGCCTCCAGGGGGCAGTAGCGGCCACAGCGCCATATAGCCATGGAGCCGAGAGCCTCAGTCATTCGCAGCCTCCAAATATGGTGTTACACTATTAAATGGCAATGAGAAGGGTTGAAGGACAGAACAAGCTGGTACCAGGTGGTCTGAAGGATGTGAAGTTTGGGAGGAGTCCTTTGGGGTGATATATCAGAGGTGCAGCACAAGGGAAGACTTCAAGATTTCAGTGTGAAGAAATTAAAAGATGGAAATGAGAGCAGGTGGATGTGTCTGATCTACTGGAACGCTGCTACTTTTCTACCTCTTCATTGGGCCTTTTATTCTTCCCTTTAAACGGGGCTGATGTTGGCTCTCATTGTGTGCTAACCATGCCACTCTCCTGCAGGTGTCAGATGTTTGTACCCTAAGTAAGGCTATGTTCCCATCTACAGGAGGGGATTGTAGATTGTCCAATTTCCATTATGGGAGCAGGAAAGGGGAGTCCTCTGGACAAATGGACCTGCTTTATGACGGTACCAAACGGCACTGAACGGACCCATTGACTATAATCTGCTCCGATTTCTGCTAGTCTCTCCAGCATTTTGCTGGATCTGTGATGGATGCTCCAAACAGAAGGCTGTGAACGCAGATGCGAACATAGCCTAAACTTTCACTTGCACCAGAGAGAGATACTGTTTGAGTTGGAACCACTTAGCAGTTCACAATGTATTGATACACCTACTTTTGTGACTCTTTCGCTATACGAGATTCAGATTAGTGTGGAGCAAACCGAAGCAGTCAAACCCAATTCCAGGTCAAACTTTGCCAATGGTTCGGACCGAAACCAGAACCTCAGACGGGTAGTCTCAGCCGAACTGCTAAAATTATTTTTCTTCTTTTTTTCCTTTTTCTTTTTCCTTCTTTTAAAAGGAAGAAAAAAAGAAATGAATGAGAAGGAAGGAGTTAGAAGGAAAAGCATGTTATCCTTTCTTTTTCCTTTTTCTTCTTTTTAATTCTTTTTCCTTCCTTCTTCCGTTTTTTCTTCTCTTTTGTTATTAATTTTCTTTTAGCTTCTCCTTTTTCCTCCTGCTTGTTTATCCTCCCTCTACTTCGTTTCATTTTCTTTTTTCCCTTCATTTTCCTTTTTCTTCCTTTTCCTCCTTTTTCCTTCCTTCTTCTTCCTTTTCCTCCTTTTTCCTTCTTCTTTTTCGTTATTAACCCCCTTTTCCTTCTTCTCTTTTTTCCTTTTACTTGTTTTTCCTTCTTCTCCTTCATTTTGTTCTTTTCCCTCCTTTTTGTTCTTATATCCTTCTTTTTCCTTGTTTCTCCACCTCCTTTTGCCTTAGGGCTCACTCACGCGGGCACATAAGTGTATTTTGGTCATATAAAATACATATTTTGTGCACACATATAAAGTGCACACCCAAAAAAGTATGCAGAAGGGCCTATGTATTTGCTGTGCAAATACGCAGTGAATATGCAGGTTTTCTGTGTATTCACTGCATATTTGCAGCAATGCATTCACTTCAATGGCCTATTGCGATGTGTAATACGCACCAAAATAGGATGTGTTGCCTATTTTTTCACGCGTTTGAAAAATATGCTTATCTAAATTAACCCATTGAAGCTGTATTGTATTCGTTTTTTTATAATTGAAGGGGACCTCTAGAGTTACGCTGCCAAAGTTGGCCTTTAAAGGGATTGTGCCATCATACAAAGTATGCACAGGATATCTTTCTGTATCTGAACTCTTGGACCCCTACCAATCCCAAGAACAAGGGGCACGAAGGTCCCACATAACATGCACATGGCCACTCCATTCACTTAAATGGGGGCATTGAAGGTTCATGAGCGCTTGAACTTGGCAGTGTCAGACGCTCCCACTGAAATGAATGCACGGCCGCCACTCCATTCATGCAGTGATCTTTGGAATTGGTGTCAATGAGGTCACAGCTATCGGACTCCTACTGATCAAAAAGTTATGTCCTAGCCTGTGGTTAGGGAATAATTGTCTATCTTGCATAACACCTTTAAAATAATCATCCAAGCCCAATTCTTAGCCAGAACGTTCAATAGTCTGTCTAAGTTATGCCCTAGTTGCTGTGTTGGGGTATAGAAACTCAAAGACACTGGCCAGCAGAGGTGTAACGTTTAGCTCCTAGGCCCCTAGTAAAATCCATAACAGGTCCTGCACCTACCATGTGCCATTCATAATACTAGTTCTTCTTATTTGGCCTTTAAGACCTCTTAGGTACTTGGGCCCCGATGCGACTGCCATTCCTGCACCCTGTATAGCTATGTCCCCCCTGGCCCGGTGCCGCATGACCAAGTAAAACCCAAGAGTTTTCTGATGTATTACTGGAACTTATCACACGTAGCTTTGCGAATGTTTCCATATAAATGACATCTTAGATTTATTTGCTTCTTCTAAAAAAATCAAAGTCTCTGAAAGTTACTTATGACTATTTATAAACCAATGAAAGGAAAGCGTACTCTCGTGAGTCGCACTAAATCCACAACGACCTTCATTTATAGCACTCAATCCCTCTCCATTACATGCATTTGCTGGAATAGTAGCCACGGCCCAGTCTTCAAAAATATTTGGTTGACTATCTACATTTATAGGCTTCTCGAGAGCAATAAACTATCCGAGATCATGTATTATTTTTATTCTGGTCAGCCTCCTCTCTGCTCTTTTCTGGCCCTTTGCCACCAGCATGAAAGCCGTCTTTAGTCCGCTGCAGTTGATTTTATTTCCCGTCATTTACAGTTGCAAAACCTAAAGCATTGCCAGGCGGGCTTCAACATAGTTTTGTCTGTTTTGGGTTATTCCACAGCATGGTTTACATTAGTTTCATGATTCCACGAGGATCTCACTTTGTAAATGTGCATTGCGTTTGAGCATCGGTTCATTAGAAGGTGAGAACAGAGAGCATGTGAGGGGTGCACCATCCATGACAATTCAACTATCTCACATGGTTTACCTAATGGCTGACTTATTTACGACTATTGTCATGGCTTTTATAGAAGACAGCAGGGATCAGAGGGGAGCATTGTTGATTGATTGGGTGAAACTGGAGCATTTGGCCATTCAAGAGTCTAGGGGGTTTGGAAGAAGAGATGTGGACAATAAAGACCTGGTAGAGCATGGCTAACCCTGAATACTTTATTTTCTATGCTCTTCCAGGGAATGATTCACTCCACCTGCTTTCTTCCCTACATAGAGACTGGAGGGGCGATTAAAAAAGTGTAGGATGGCACACAAAAAAGTGTGCTCTACTAGAAGTCCTCTCCAAAAGGACCTATTTTCCAACCCTTCAAGATAGAATGCTCTGCAAGAGTGAGGGACAAGTAGCCTCTTCTGACCAGTAGAGAGACCCTTCTGTGTTCCTATATCTGCCTAGGCTGCCACACAAATATCTCTCAAAGCCAACTGCCTAGGATGCAGGGTGAGCAACCTGATGGCCACATTTCCACTCTAGACCCTCAAGTGGGACATCATACTTGAATATTACTCTTATATAGTGGATTAAAACAACATGGTCCCTCAACTTTCCCACTTTATACTGTTCTTAGGTTTCTGCAACTTCTTTTGATAGCCATTCATGTATTCGATCTAAGGTTGTGGGACCCATCCTTTCTCTTGTTTGGTGGGTGTCCTAGCTGCCCAGCCTCCACTTACAATGTGTGCAAAGCATATACATTTTCCCTGTTCTAGACATACTAGTGTGGTTTTGGACATAGGTTGGATGGCACCCTATGCAGAAGTTTTTTTTACCTTCCCCCATCATATATATATTGCACTGATAGGCAATCTGCCTGTATTTTACCTGCGCAGAAAGCAGCATGATAGCAGCATACCCACACTAGAATAGCTCAGTGAAAAAATACTGTACGAGAACCAAGCTTATAACATAACTACAGCACCAGAGCCAAGCTCATAACATAAATACAGCACCGGAACCATGCATATTACATAAATACATACAGCACCAGCACCAAGCTAATAACATAATTACAGTACCAGAACCAAGCTTTAAACCCACCATACAATAGCAGAACTAAGTGATTGTGTTCCAAGGGCACTGATGGACTGACGATGGCACATTGGAACATCAGAAGGGAAGAGACAGAGCCAGGAGGAGGATGATTCGTGTAGCTCCACAAGACGCTGTCACATGGAAGAAGAAGATCATCCAACTGAGCAGACCAAAAGGGTGTGGGAGGTGGCTATCCTCTCTCACCCTAAATCCGCCTGGTACCCCCCTACTAGCCAGTTGTCAACACCCTCTGTGACCACACAAGTTTACATAGCTAAGCCCGGCCATGTTTGGACTTCATCACGATCAGAACTATGTAGTTGTCAAATTTAGGCATCACTTACGTTGAAAGTTTTGCTCACTACTAGTCCATAACCCCTTGTATGATGATCAATGCATGGAGTAGGAGGTCTATGAGCTAAAGTCAGACAGAATCAAAGGGGACTAATAAAATGTAGATTTACAGTAAACACAAATGCTGGGAATAACCCATAAATGAATTGTAACCTATTAGGTTAATGATTATACTTTAATACATATAAAACACTTATAGCTTAGTGAACGGTAACGTCATTAAACAGGGGGCTTAATTCACTTAGCATTGACCCAGGAAGCCTGCCGACATCTGCACACTATAGCTAAGGTTTGAGGTGGACAAGCCCTAGATCAGAAAGTATTCAGAAGTTGTATTTGTCTGGACCCGTTTACACCGACCTTTATTTCCCTTTTTTTTTTTTTCTTCCCATTGATTAGCTTTTTTACCAAGCTTAAAGGGAATGTACGTACGTATTTTTTTCTAATATGTTTTTTTTTTATTCTCTCTAATTTTTTTCGTTTTCTGTACATGATTATGAGGGCGGCCATCTTGCCTGAGCTTTGCTCTATAAACAGCAGCCATGAGGGGAATTGGAACATCAGTCAGAAAATAATGTGCGCATGCTCTGTGACATAAGAAGAGGGAGGAGGAGCCAAGCTGTCTCCATCATCTAGTGGCCATAGTGGATCCTGTATGATCTGCCTCCGACTTTATGATAATTAAATGAGTGCAGACCCCGCCCACGGTGTACACAGCACAAGCTGAAAAGTGAAAGGAAGTCACAGCAATGTGATGCCGAAGCAGCGAGTGCGGAAACTGCAGTCCAAGCAATCCCTCAAGATAAAGTAGCCTTGGGATACAATAGTTTCTAGATATGATGGTCTTCTTGGCCACTATAACTTGAAACCAGACTCAACATGCAGTCCACATATGCAGCAGCTGGTAAATCCAACCAATCAGCATGGGCATTTCACTGGTACACCCCTGTATTACTGAAGGGAAGGCTCTGATTGGCTGTCTAATAGCACCTCTCCAAAGTACATTGCGGTACTACATGTTCAGTACTGCACTTTAACTGTGCCAAGCTGAGTACCTCCTTTGGACACCAGGTGAGGGCGGTCCAGGTTATTTGCTGGTACAGTGTGTGCTGTAAAGACCCTGAAGAAGCTGCTGTCCTCACATAGAAAGTGATTTAGAGCTTCCAGCAGCTGCTTCTGACTGTTATATGTAAGGACTTGCTTTATCTGTGTTAGTTACCTGCTGCATGTTCTTTAATCTTACCATTGCATTACACTTGGATGACATATCGGGGGGTTCTGAACCGATTACCAATTTTCCATAGTTATGGTTTCAATATACAGTATATTTAACATCTAATGCTCGTCCAGGAGACAATTAATATTGTATCAATACTATTGATGACTTCTCCCCAGGATAGGTTATCTATGGTTGATCAGGTGAGCCAAGCCACTCAGGACCCCAACTGATTGGGCCCAATGTCATTGCGGCTACACATTGTAGAACTGTTCTGTATCCCAGTGTGTAGTGGCAATGACAGTGAACTGCCCAATGAGCCGATCAGCCAGGGTCTCGAGCGGTGGACCCCAGCCAATCAGCTATTGGTGACCTATCCTGAGGATAGAAAAAAGGATACAATAGGTCAGCACTTCCCAATAGAAATATATAGGTGCACATTAAACCATGGCTGCAACATACAATCGAAGCAGACACCAAAAACGGCAACAGCACTCATAATACATTTACTATCACAGGTATACATACCTATAATCAATGCTCTAACCACATTAAATAATGCAAAGTTCTTGCTATATAATTTGATCAAATTACATTGGCCCATCTTCCAACGTCCAGGTGACCGAGCTCACCTTAAAATCATCTTTCAGCCGAAAAGTGCATTTACACGCAATGATGATCGCTCATTTACGGCCGTTTCACCTCATTTTAAGCGATAATCGTTGCGTGTAAATGGGCCTTAAGTGGCTTACCTCCCACCGAAACAATGGACTGGGCATGTTAAAATTCAACTTGTCTCCCCATGTCTGCTTTCGGAGGAGAGTCCGGACATCCCCATAAGTAATTGGTGAGCCAATTCCACCAGATCAGCTGACTTTCACCTACCAGTTATCGGTACGGGCACCCTTGGCCTTGGATATAAGCCTACTCAAGTAGATGCTGCTTTGTAAAGCTCCTTGACTATTTGTCTTCGAACGTCCCTGAGCCGAGCAGAAGAGGACTCTCGGTGCATTAAATCCGTCCTCTCGAAATTAACTATTCACTGAAATTGAAGTTCAGGAGTGCGATTAGCTCTCCCCCCAGCCTGGAGAATCTGGGGGTGCCCGGGCATCAAATATTATAATTGCAGCATAAGTGAATGAGTAACCAGCCGAGTTTATATTTTGCTCATACAAATGTAACATGAATGTATTTGACATCTACCTCAGCAAACAAATTAATGCTAATTAAAGATTAATGCGATATAATTAGCATTAAAATGCAATTACATTATGGGTAAGTGGACCAGGAATAGACACCTGTAACATGCCTCCCTGCTTCTTCTAATACTCTGGCTTTTGTTTTAGCAGCAAACAGAAGCAGCGGACCAGCGGGAAGCTCGCAGACCGGGGATGCGCTGGGAAAAGCTCTAGCATCAGTAAGCGCCTAATGATTGCCTAATATCTGATGAGGCTTCTTGGCGATGACAAGTCCTCAATTGCTGCAGATTTATTCTTCTTTTACACGTGCTGCTAACCGCAGGTGTAGCAGAGCAGAGTATGTCACTGGTACCACTGAGAATGATACATTCTGGTCGGTTTTGCGTAAGACTGTGTGATGCACAAGTTCAGCTCTGCTACATCTGCAGGTAGAACAGTGGGAATATTATGATTTCCTCATCAGGTTCCCCGACGTCAGTGACATGGATATGTAGGGCATGTATAAGGGTGGTTTCACTGGAAGCTTCGGTCAATGGTTCCATCATAGATCCGGCACAAATACCGGAAGAAAAAGCGCTACACGCGGCACCTATTCTTCTGGCTAAAAGCCGGGCAGCTTGGTGGAGAGCGTACGGACCCATTGTTCAATTCAATTCTAAGACGGAGCCATTCGGGCACGGGGATTCCCCTTTATTTCTGCTCGAAGGGAGCAGGAAAGGGGAATCCCCTGCGCAGATGTGAAACCGCCTTTACATAGACTTCCCCAACCTTTATTTTGCTTGCAGAGTGCTGGGGTCATAAAAACTAAAAAAAAGGAACTTATATCTATAGGGTGACAAGCAATATAGCTGCCACTACAGGGGAGGAGACAGTCACAATAACTGGAATTACAGCTGTGTGACAGTCAGAATATCTGAATATCTGCCATTATAACCAGGTGACAACCAATATGGCTGCCATTAGTTGACAACCAATTTGGGATGACATTACAGTTGGGGGACAACCAGTATGGCTGCTGTTACATCTAGGTGACAACTAATTTGTCTGCCAGTACAGTTGGGTGACCATCAGTATGGCTGACATTACTGCTGGGTGACAACCAAAATGGCTGACATTACTGCTGGGTGACAACCAATATGGCTAACATTACTGCTGGGTGACAACCGATAAGGCTGACATTACTGCTGGGTGACAACCGATAAGGCTGACATTACTGCTGGGTGACAACCGATAAGGCTGACATTACTGCTGGGTGACAACCGATAAGGCTGACATTACTGCTGGGTGACAACCGATATGGCTGACATTACTGCTGGGTGACAACCGATATGGCTGACATTACTGCTGGGTGACAACCGATAAGGCTGACATTACTGCTGGGTGACAACCGATAAGGCTAACATTACTGCTGGGTGACAACCGATAAGGCTGACATTACTGCTGGGTGACAACTTATATGGCTGACATTATTGCAGGGTGACAACCAATATGGCTGACATTACTGCTGGGTGACAACGGAAATGGCTGACTGCTGGGTGACAGGCTTTCTGGTAACCATGTCTGTGTATTCTTATATCTACTTAGATCTACTCACCCGATCACACCAACAACAGTTTTTCTTCCAACCCCTCAACTCCAGTCGGGTCACCGCCATCTCTCTCAGGTACGATATTGCACCACGTTCTCTTTAACAGTGTTGTGACCTGTCAGGTGATGTCAGGTGTTACATAGGACTGCAGGTAAACTTACTAGAGTAGATCAACCCATCACCATTCATAAGATCTCTGCACATGATCACTGAATAGGGATATTAAAGGCAGTCTGTCAGCTTTAATATCCTGTCCATCCTGCAGGCATGATGTTATAGAGCAGGAGGAGCCGAGCAGATGGATATATAGTTTTATAGGGAAAGATTCAGTATAACTTGTAGTTTATTCATTTATATCTCTGCACATTCTGAGCTGAAGAGTCCAATGGGCGGAGCTATCAGTGACTGACAGCTATCTGTGTATGACTGTGTGCTCAGGATGAGCAGAGATATAAATGAATAGCATACAAGTTCTACTGAAGCTTTCCCCATAAAACTATATATCCATCTGCTCGGCTCCTCCGGCTCTACAACATGATGCCTGCCGTTTGTCCAGTAAGATCCAGTTGAAAGACTCCCTTTAAGGGGGTTATACATTATATACTTACTTGAACTTGCAGTATTGGAACCTCTACTTCCCACACTCTGTTCTGACATCTGGTCACGTGATATGGCCCTTCTGTCTGTGCCTGTCATATTATTACAGGGGTCTAGCTGTTTAGCTCATCTTAAAGGGGTTGTACTAGAATTTCAAGTTATTCCCTAAAGTTGCTGATCAGTGGGGGTCTCACCGCTGAGCCCCCACCAATATCCACGAGAAGACTCCTGTGCCTTGCTCTCCTGTCACTGCGGGGATCACTTCTTCCCCCGCAATGACGTCACTCTGAATAGAGTGCTGGCCGCACACAAGTGGTCAGCGCTCCATTCATTTCAATGGGGATGATAGAAATATCTGACTGGCTGCCACATGGACAGTCCCACTAAAAGTCAATTGAGCGCTAGTGCGCTTGCACAACCAGTGCTTCATTCAGTCTCCTGCGGGGGTGTAGAGACGCCCATTTGTGAGATTGGCAGGGGACCCCCATTGATCAGTAGGTTATATAGGGGATAACTTGAAATTCTGGTACAACCCCTTTAATAACTACGGGCTGGCTTAGTAATTAAGATAAGCCGAACAGCCAGCCCTCTGTGGCAGGCGCGGTAGAGGTTTCAACACTGCGGATCTGTGTGTTTAGGCTCCATAGACAACCCCTTTAATTCATTACATTCAGGTCTGAAAACCCACCCTGATCGCTGCAGCTGATCTCTTTTATCCGGCATCAGTGGGACCACTTAGATGCCGGATTACCAGGTTCTCTCTTCTTAGGCTTCTTGATACGTCCTCTTCTATATATCGCAGTTCCGTGCTGGAAACAAATGTCGGATTATCAACTTTTGCCTCCTAACTCAGCACATACATCCCCAAAACTGAACGGAACATAACGCTGACAACACGTTCGGCCGCATGTAATCAATGCATTAGCCGTCTGAATGCATGACTGCAGCGCCGGTGAGGGGATTGGACACTTTCGCAAGGACATATGCTAGGATGAACAGGCAGGAATCTGGAACATATGTATTATTGAAACACTTCGGCTAGGTGTTATGTCTGCGTCTACTCGTGCTACACTACCGGAGCAGACTTTAGTGCGATCAGCCCAGATGGTGGCTCAGGTTCCCATAACCTATTGCTACACGAATAAGGGAGACGTCACCCTCAAGACAAGTTCCCATCTAATTAGAACTCCTCGTCTCTTGCTAATTGTCACCGCGTCCATGTCCACTGCGGGAATTGTGTCAATCCGTGTGGATGGCTCCAATGGGAATATGTCGGATTGAGTTTCTGTTTTTATTTTCTGATTGTAGACAATTTTGGCTGTACATTACTATGGGGGCGGCCATCTTGCTAAAGCTGCTGTTACCAGCACTTAGAAGTCAACGAGTCATCTCCAGTCTATAGGTTCCTACAGCCCTATGCTTTACATAGGCCGTAGAAACCTATAGACTGTAGATGACTCATTGACTTCTTTAAGAGAATGTTATGGGCATGCTCTGTGACCTGCGCAGGGAGGGGAGGAGGTGAACTGTAACCATCACTTATTTTGAATGGTGGATCCTGTTCTATCTATGCATAGATATTACCTTTGTAGTGTATTTTTAGGCTTAGGGAACATTCACACTGGTGTGTTTTCTGTCCATATTACATCCGTATTTTTGGCGGATGTAATACAGGCAGCATAAACCCCATTGATTTGCATTGGGGTATATAGACAATTTTTTTTTACGGGCAGTCAGTATGGGCATATTGCCTGCACTGGTTTTCCTCTGCTGTCATTTTGATCCTACTATTCTGGGTCTGTCCATATTTGGCCATCCAAGATGCCCACAGCAATTTTCTAACTAACTAATGCGCACTATGCACTGCATTCTGATTGGCCAGCGTTGATCACATGAGCAATCCTGGTCAATCAGAAAGTAGCTTTAGCGTGTTTCCTTTACTAATCATAAGCCCGGCATCGTTATAGAAAAGGGCTTTTTAAAACTTCTACATCATATAATAACTAGGACCGAAAAGTCCAGTGGGAACACCTAGACTAGAGCATTAGAGCTGCCCAATTCTCCTCTGTGAATGCGCCCTCTCTGTTGGTTGATGTGAATGACATCCTTATGTCACCCATAACCCGCTCCAGATCTCGCGCATGCACGGCACATCTGGGTAGCAGGGCATGCGCAGAGAAAGTTGATGTGTCTGCCCAGAGCAGGGCAATACCAACTGCAGACATGCCACTCCCAGGGTGCGTGGCACAAGTGTGAGAACTGGAACTGCTGGTGGATGATGTAGGGAGGTCATCCACATCAATCAAGCGAAGAAAGGGCGTATTTATAGATGAGAGCACTGGCGGCTCAAATAGTTCAGACATAATAACCATACGATGTGGGAGTTTTAAAAACTCCTTTTTGCAGCTATGCTGAGCTTATGGTTAATAAAGGAGACAGGTTTAGAAGGGGGTAATAAAGTGATCCTCCGATCATGGACAAAGATGGCTGCAGCACTTCTCCGACTACCTGATGCACTGGGAGTCTAAGACACTACCTGCTGCTCTGACTGGTCAGCACTGCTCATATGGGGGCAGCACTGGACAATCACAGCAGGTGTAGTGTCTTATACTAATGATGTATACTCATACCCAGTGTAGACAGAAGCAGTGTGTTTTTCTTTGCTCGTCCAGGACTGGAGGGTTATTTTAATGGCTGATATAGTTCTGCAAAGGGTTCAGAAGGGTATAATCTGGTGTAAGATTCCCTTTAACAGAGAGCCGATGAAAAGAATCCTCTACATAGAAATGAAAAGCCAAAATTATAGCAGCTTGTACTTTGCTTCAGAGCGGTTTTCCTCAAAAAGTTCTTTCCATATAGTTACATTTCACATACTTTCCTATCACCATCTAATAATTCGGAATATTTAATAATCTGGCTTCTATTAGACTTTTTAAGTCATCTATATATTTTCCCCCTAGCTTTCGTCATGCTGCACCCCTTAAATCATTTACCACACCCCATAGTCCCGCCCCTGCTCTCTCTCATCTTCCTAACCCTCCTTTCACTCAGTTGATCAGCAGACGTAGTGTTCCAATGTTACCAAATATGCTCCACTGTCTATAACCTGGGGAAATAGCTGACTACATTCAAACACTACTGAGGTATTAAAAAAGTACGAAGATACATGTAGATACGATAACAGAGACTGTTCAATGTACCCAAGCCATGTTTCAATGGTCATAGACACAATAGCTATTGGACCATCCATTGTACCCAACCCCACCAATGACATGTCCATTGGGTTTATCTCAATGGGCCTGTAATGTCTGCTAAATATATGTAGCTGTGAGTAAAGCCACATATGGTGAGGAAGTCAGGTAAAAATTCAACTTGCCTAATCCCTGTTGCCATAGGCGGCATTCATGGTTTCCTTTAGAGAGGAGAGTTCAACAGATCAGTTGCAATCAATATCTGCCACCTAAATTTCTGTATCTATGGCCAGCTACTGTCACAACTCGTCATGATAAGGCACATAATGGATGTACCATAGCTATAGTTGTTGCAGAAGTAGCAGTTGCATTCAAGCCCTGGTGCCTAGAGATGGTCAAAGGCTCTTCTACAATATAACAGGATACCAGTATTATAAATGGCAGATGGTCGTCTACGAGGTGCATCCAAGTTCTAAGGTCTTCTAATATTTTTCTAAAAACAAAACTACTTACTCCAAAAAGCTGAAAGTTTTGTCACATTTCAACATAATCTCCCGCATTTTTCACAACGTCGATGCCATCTTCTTTAAGGGGTCTGTTTTGCCCACTTGAAACTCAGTGATGCAAAAACGGTATGACTGGAAAATGTGCAACCCCAGAGAGCGTCCTTTTGAAAAATGGCATCCACATCTCATCCATTGTGACAATAGATGGAATGGAGACACCATTTATAATGTCATCACGTGTCCAGATCACCTGACACATTGCCACGTCACAACATTCGTGACACCCATCTAAGGAAGCTTCCACATCTTCAGGTCTTCACGCAGAGATCCTACGTAAATGCAACTTTGCAGGCAATCTCTTCCACAGTCAGTTGGCGGTCCTCCATAACCACTTGCTGTACTCGCACAATCCTGTTGTTGAACCGGCTGGTCCATGGCCGAGACTGCTTTGGTTTCACTTCTCAAACAATGCTCTGCCCTCTTTGAACTGTGGCACCCAGAAACACACATTTTTCACCTTCACCACATCTCACTCAACTGACAATGAATGTTGATGGGTGTCTTTCCTCGCAAGTGAAGAAAACGGATGATTGCACGCTGTTCTTTAAATGCAAACATCGCCATTTAGTATTGAAAACGCATCAAGCTCCAGCCTCTGGCACGTGGGTTCTGTGCATGGGCCATGCTGCCATCTGTCCCACTCACCCTTGAAGAAAGCCTTCGCCTTCTAAAATGTTTCCCTTATAACTATCTGCTCCTCCCGAGAAAAAGATGAGGAGACCTTAGAACTCCAATGCACCTTGTAGATTTGACGGCCCAGAAGCTGCAAATTCAGTTACCTACTCAGAGGGTTAACAACTAGGAGCAGTTATCTGTATTCTGTATGTTCCAACCTAGGGGAACTGCAGTACTACATGTTAAAGCCGGGTCTTAGTAGATCCCCTTTTCCATATTTACAAGTATAGCGTGATGGTTATTTTAAGATTTAAGGGCCAACCGCAAAAATGTGCCTGCTCATGGGAAAAGTTCCTTCCTTGGATCAGACAGGAGCCTTTTTGGGGGTTTACTGGAAATAATTAAGGGTATTAAAGACTTAAGACTTAAATGTAATATCCTAAAGAAAACAAAAAGAGAATCAAAAATACTTAAAAAGTCCCCCCAAACCCACAAAAGCGGCGCTTGTGTCCGCACCGTCCTGTAAGGATGTAGTGCAGTCAGCTTGATAAATGCATATATTTTCCCTGGAACGGCAGGACAGATTGTATACTCCGAAGCAAGAAACTTGGAAGGCTGAAATCCCTCGTCGCGGGCCGTTTTTTTGGATATTGAGTTGTTTTCCTGCTTCGGAGTCTCTCTCAGGTATTACCTGCCGAGTCAATGAAATCCTTTGATAGAAAGCAGCCTGAAGGAACACGCTGGACTGCATCTCTGCTTTGCTCTAAAAACTACTTTTTTTTCTCCCTTAAGTATGTTTTTGGAAAGCCTCCATATGTCTGGTCGGCTCGAAAAAAAATTTGCATATATACTAAACAACTGCAAAAGTTTTAACTAAGAGGATGCTTATGCAACTGTGTAGATAATTACACTTCTTTTTTTTTTTCCTTCTCCTTTTAATTAGCAGGCACAGCTGTTTGGTCAAGAAATGGCGGACAGACTTCCTCCTCTCCTAACTATGAAGGCCCCTTGCACTCTCTAGTAAGTGTCTCGGTTTATAAAATGATAGCGTACTATTTTTTGGTTCATGAGAGGTCTAGTGTGGGATGGATGAAGATCACAGTGGGAAAATATAGAGCTCGAAATGTTCTTCCTGTCCAAAAATTCCAAACTATTTAAATTAAAAGGCCCCCATACGGAAAAAGTAGTCTGCACTCACTTATTACGGAGGCCCTAAATGAGTATTGCATGTGTATGGGGCCTCCCAATTCTCCCCCAATAGATGATGTCAGGGGAAAGGTAGATTGGGCATGTTGAATTTTTAATACTCCACTAGAGATGAGCGAGTATACTCGCTAAAGGCAATTGCTCGAGCGAGCATTGCCTTTAGGGAGTATCTCCACGCTTGAGACAGAAGGTTCGGGTGCCGGCGGCAGGGGAGCGGTGAGTAGCGGCTGTCAGCAGGAGGGAGCGGGGGGGGGGGGGGGGGGAGAGGGAGAGAGAGATCTCCGTTCCGCCCCGCTGCCGGCACCCGAACCTTCCGTCTCGAGCGGGGAAGATACTCGCTAAAGGCAATGCTCGCTCGAGCAATTGCCTTTAGCGAGTATACTCGCTTATCTATATACTCCACCCTTTCGTTCTCCTTGGAGATAAGTGCTTTTACACAGTAGGGATAGTCGGAGACGGAACGCGTCAGAGATCTCTTCCACCTGCCCCCATTCAATGCAAACAGGCCGCCCTGTAGAGATAAACCACTGCCTGGTTACGTTTGGTTTTTAGGTGAGCTAAAAACTAAGTGACCTTGACAATTGAGTGATTCGCGCTCAGTGCCCTGATGGTGGGCTCGTGTCCATGAGACGAATATCACCCAAAATCCATGTTTTGAGCGATGATTAGGACACAGGGAATATGCACAGTTTTAGTCTGTATTTCCCAGACCTAAACTGCATATGGGAATAAGCCCAAACGGTACCCTTCTGCCAGGGAGAGCTGAGAAGTGGGCTGAGCTTCTGGATGAGTCTGGTGACCAAGAAAGTAGCTTCATGAAAGCCAATATGGCCGACAACTGCAACATCCGACAGCTACTTCCTATCTACACAATACTGTCTATCTTTTCCACCCATGTCTTACTATATAACCAGTGCGATCCATCAGCACCATATGCCAGATATTACCTTATTTACCACTCTAACATTTTTACTTCTGCAGCAAAGCCGAATTGAAGACAGATTGGAAAGATTAGATGACGCAATTCACGTATTAAGGAACCATGCAGTGGGGCCTTCAACAGCCATGCCAGGAAGCCACAGCGACATGCACGGATTAATTGGACCATCTCACAATGGAGCGATGGGCGGCCTCGGCTCGGGATATGGAACTGGCCTTTTGTCAGCAAACAGACATTCCCTAATGGTAAGCCAGAAAAGCCGTTGATTCTATAAAGCTGTGTCCTAATTCTGCACAGATGACCCCCAACTCCCTCCTCTGAGGCAGTGGGCAATCGTAATGGAATACAGTAGGACTCAGACCAACTCATTTCGTGTCTATGGCTATTGTCCTATGAAGGTATTTCGGCTGCACCCTTCCACCAACACCTTGTTTGGTTCCGATCCAGTGCTGCTCCTTGACCCAACACCCCCACATACTTACCTTCTCTGGACTCTTTCACATTTCTCATTCATTGTATACATATGGGACCACCTCTAAGGATGAAAATGGGGACTGGGCCCCCTCTAGGGATTAGTTGGGGTCCCAGTAGTCATATAGACCATGAAACAGAAAGGATCTGCCCACTCTTCTTGAAAGAAATCTTAAAAGGTGTGTCGATCTGTTCAACTTAGGATGGCTTTACACACAATAACTATATCTGAATAGTCACTGGAAATAGTTGCTAATGCGGAGGGGCGACGGTTGTTTGTGTGCTTTTACACAAAGCCATTCTTGTTCAATTTCGCAATCACTAAACGAACTCTTGGGAGCATATTATTGTTCGGGGCGTGAGGTTCTTTGGTACATATCTATTTGGAATTTTGACCCCTCCCCAATGCACGCTAATTGGTCTTCGAGTGAACAGTTGCGGTCTCTCGCTGGACCAAGCCAGAAGCTCTAGCTGCGAGTGTTCTTACTTGGACTGTTCAGTCAAGGATCACTCACACGTGTTTGTATTTTCGGGAACCATTAAGGGGTTAAGTGGGGGGGGGGGCGATGTTCAAAAAAAGGTGGAAGCCAATCAACGTTCTATTGCAACCTCCTTGCAAAGTTGTTGGCTAGTTGTTGAAGGACACCAATTACCTGTTTACACCAGATGATAATTGATCAACAAGCGACTATTTTATGGTGAGCTGAAATGAAGCAACTGGTGAACAAATTCTCACTCGCCACCCGGTTGGCGGCCGCGTTTACACGGAAAAACTGTTGCTTACATTCACTCTATTGTACAACTATTTGGAATTGTTCTGTGTAAATCCACTCTGAAAAAAACATCTGCTACAGTTTTTTTTATACAGCTTCCATGCAGGTCTATGTGTCACCGTGTTTACAGACCACAGAGGGTCAGAAACGCTATCCTCTGAGAGGACCATGAATGGCCTTTTGAGTCTCCTCACTCACCGTCTAGGTGCTCTCCCTAAGGAGAAAAGATAGCGTTTCTGACCCCCATCCCAGGCCTCTCACTAGGAAAGCCAGACTTCTACTGTACACTGATGAAGGGCAAATATCCTGAAACAGCTGTCTGTACATGGAGTCTGGCTTTGCTTTTAATTCCCAGTCATTGTTACAAGGCTTGTATAAAGAGTCTAACTTTGGTTTGAAGGAATGCTGCCTTCCAGTGATGGCACTGTGGAGGTATTATTCCATCACCCTGGTTTGCATACAGACCACAGATAAACCCTGTGTATGGTCTGATCCAAGAGGGGCATACAGAAGAGAGTAATGCATGGCTGGAGGACCCAAAAGGAGTAATTGGTGCCAAGGTGGACTTACCCTTGAATAACCGAAAAGTTCTGTTTTGTAGTAATTAATCAGAATTTTTTTATAGACCTCTGCTTGCTGTCAGTGACGGGGAAGGTTCTTTATTGCCTTTAGAACATGTCCAAATGAATACATCTGTTTGTAAAATGTGTTGAACATTTATTCGGCACCTTACGCTATTTGTGTAGCCCGTTGTCATCTATTGACTGCTGGGCTACACAAATAGCATAACTGCGCTATATTGACAGAGAATGCATCTGTAACAGTCTGAAGTCCACGTTTACTAAGGAATATGCAGAAGAAATCTATTGCAAATTGGGCCAAAGAGGTGCAGTATGTGGCCTGCTCCAAATATATTATGCATTTCACTCATTTTTTATGCCTAAGGGCTATTTACATGGTTGAGATTTTCATGCGTCAAGCACACGGACCCATTATAGTCAGTGAGGCTATACATGCATGCATCTTTTTACACGGACCAACACTCCACGGAAAACAATGGCAGCATGTTCTATGTTGGTCCGATTTCTGAAACGATAGTTGCCCATTGAAGTTCATGGGGGCACAAGAACACACCTGCTGCGCTCCGTTTTTTCGCGAATCATTGCTACTGTAAGGAATCGGAAAAATAATCGTTCAATGTAAATGCCGGCAGCGATGAATGACGAACGATATTTGTTCGCTTATCATTCGTCATTTAGTTTATGAGAAATCAAATGACGATCGGCCGTGTAATCAGGCAGTCATCCATCTATGAAGCACTGCCTGTTCACTGTGAAGGGAGTCAGGTGGCCCAAAGAGATCTCATTGAGCGATCATCGCTCCTATGTGAAAGCACAGCAGTGATTACTGCAGGGCGACTGTTGGGTATCTGCGCCGAGATCATACATGGTGGGTGGTAAGGGGAGCTTGTGGACTGTAACACCCCCCAGAGAAACAATCACAAGGTATAAGGTCCGGGGAACATGGAAGCCAAGGAAGACGTTCACTAGCGTCACTACCCACACGGCCAACCCATCTGTTGGGTAGTCTTCACTCAGTTCATTGTGACAATGGGGGGCGCCCCGTCCAGTTGGAAGATGAAACCTGGGAGAAGTCATGTCTGTAGCGTCCAGGTACGAAATCCTCATGGAAGGGGCCGGACACTTTCCTGCAGGTTATAGCGCAAAACACGTTCACCTTGGGGACGTCGCACATACGCTCCACATAGACCGGTGGTCCCCTTGCCCAGATTCTGACATTATGTTTGTTGCCCAAGAGCTGGAAGGCAGCTTCATCCGTAAACACTAGAGACTCCATGACACCATCGCTTCCCATTACAGTTTGCAGACTCTCGCAGAAAGAACGTTGCCACACTTTGTCGTCCAGGCCAGGGCCGGTAACAATTGCAGTCAGTAGGGATAACATCGCAGACATTTGCGCAGAGTCTCCCCCACAGTCGGCGGCGGGATGTCCAGTTCTCTGCTTGTTCTGATGGTGGATTTCTGAGGTCTTCATGTGAAACTTGCACGGACGCACTCCACTGTTTCCACGCTTGCTGCTGGACGGACGGATGATTTTCGCTTATCGATGCAAAACTGTCTACCATAAGACGTCCTTGTTAGCCAATGGCAACCAATCACAGCACAGCTTTCATTCCACCACAGCATCTTGAGACATGAGAGCTGCCCTGTGATTGGTTGTTATGGGGAACAGGGATGTCTTATGGTAGAAAGTTTTGCTAAAGGAAACTTTTTCAGTTTGTTTCCATTGATATTAAGTTATGGCGGTGACATCAGGAAGATGATCTGTAATAACCTGGTACTGCAGTGTATACCCGTCTTGTAGTCAAACACACTACTGGAACCCCAGTGGAGCTACTTAGGCCATGAACTGCTCCCAGGTAAATCCAGCACTCAATTTTTAGAAGCATTGTGGCAAAATCCACATTGCAAACTCGGACTTAACCCTTTGTAACTCACTGCTACTCTGTTCGTAATAACTCCATTCAAATCACACATCCACGCATCCTCTGATCAGTTTACCCCATCGCAACACCACGGCGGCTGCTGCCAAGTGGCAAACTCATCTCTGCTACATGTGTAACCCAATACCCAACTATCACACGAAAAAGTCAATGGGCTCATAAAATAAAAAAAAATCCAATGTGGAAAAAGGAAATGCAAGAACAAAGAGATTTTTGGGCGGCGCAGTCAGTTTTAAGGTTCGCCTTTGACCGGTTGATAAGTTCCACACCACACACTCTGGAGCGGAGTAAAGAAAATCATGGGGGGGATCAGCAACATGAAGGGTCCGCTAATTTCTTCCACATTGCTGCCTTCAGTACTTGAAACAGTCTATAACTTTGTAAGCAGCTGCAGAAAATAAACCCGCCGCAGGAGACACGGTCCGAAAACGAGGTCCAGCGACGCTCCGTGCGCTCATATGTCCGGTTTTGGGAAAGTAGGGCGGTTAGGGCTCACACGGGAGTATGCATATACGGCCCGTAAAAAACGCAGCTTTATTACTGCATATATTTGCGCATATTTGGTCCCTCTTACGGTTTTTTTTCCCTCGGGCAAAAAAAAAACCACAAGAAGAACCAATGGATTTCTCCTGCCTCGCATGTATCGCGTATATTCACTGCGCATTTTTAATGCTCCCATAGATTTGCATGGGTCATTTTGATCCGTAATGCGGTTGAAAATAAGACACGCTATTTTTTTCCATGCGTGAAAAGCATATTTGAACACCCCAAGGCAAGTCAGTGGGGTTTATGCTGTCCGGATTAAACATATGCACCTAATACGGACTGAAAATATGCAGCTGCGAATGAGCCCTAACAAATAGGACTGCAAAACTACAACTCCCAGCATGCCTTGAGGACCGGCGTCTGTGAGGGCATGCTGGGAGTTATGGTCTTGCAATAACTTTAAAGCCACACGTTGGAAATCATTGCTGTAGAATGAAGCTGATTGCCATTCAGTAGTCTGGCAAAGCTGTGTGACATCTTCTGTAGCAAGCCAAAATGGGTCCGCACCCAGCTTTCCTGAGAAGAGACAAGAGAAATAATATCTAATAAACAATGGAAGAAGAGACTTGCCCATATGATTGGCATCACAGTTCTCACAGGGCTCCTCACCCAACTTCTCCAGCCACCTGAATGGCATGCATTCCCTATTGTATGGCTATAGAACAGTGGTTTACAACTGCAAAACTGGCAGGGCATGCTGGGAGTTATGGTTTTGCAACAGCTGGGAAGCCACGAGTTAGAGATCATTGTTGTGGAACAGAGCAAATTGCTATTCAGGAGTCTGGGAAAGCTGACATATTCTGTAGGGAGCCAAACTGAGTTGCCATTCAAATTTCCTAGGACTTGACAAAAAATGGAAATTTAAAACATCATAACAGAAGAGATTTCCCCATATCATCGCCATCACAGTTATCATAAGGGTAACCACCCAACTTCCCCAGAACTCTAAATGTACCCACCCAACTTCCGCAGACTCCTGAATGTAACCACCCAACTTCCACAGACTCCAGAAAGTAACAACCCAACTTCCCTAGACACCTGAATGTAACCACCCAACTTCCCTAGACACCTGAATGTAACCACCCAACTTCCCCAGACTCCTGAATGTAACTACCCAACTTCCCTATACGCCTAAATATAACCATCCAACTTCCCCAGACCTCTGTATGTAACCATCAAACTTCCCCAAACCCCTGAATGTAACCACCCAACTTCCCCAGACCCCTTAATGTAACCATCAAACTTCCCCAAACCCCTGAATGTAACCACCCAACTTCCCCAGACTCCTTAATGTAACCATCCAACTTCCCCAGACCCTTGAATGTAACCACCCAACTTCCCCAGACCCCTGAATATAACCATCCAACTTCCCCAGACCCTTGAATGTAACCACCCAACTTCCCCAGACCCCTGAATATAACCATCCAACTTCCCCAGACCCTTGAATGTAACCACCCAACTTCCCTAGACCCCTGAATATAACCATCCAACTACTCCAAACTCCTGAATTTAACCACACAACTTCCTCCAAACCCCTGAATGTAACCACCTAACTTCCCCAGACCCCTTAATGTAACCACCTAACTTCCCCAGGCCCCTGAATGTAACCATCGAACTTCTGCAGACCCCTGAATGTAATCACCTAACTTCCCAAGACTCCTGAAAGTAATCATCCAACTTCCCCAGAACCCTGAATGTACCCATCCAACTTACCCAGACTTCTGAATGTAACCACTCAACTTTCCCAGACCCCAGAATGTAACCATCCAACTTCTTCAGATCCTTTAACGTAACCACCCAACTTCCCTAGAGCCCTGAATGTAACCACCCAACTTCCCCAGACCCCTGAATGTAACCACCCAACTTCTCCAGACTGCCATGTTTTTCTGTATGTAATAGTACTCTTATACTAATGTCTGGCTGTAGAGCAGTGATCCCCAACTTTTAGCTTTACAGCTATTGCAAAACTACAACTCCCAGCATGCAACAGCTTGAAGACAACTGCTGTAGCACTAGGCATATTGCCTTTCAGAAATCTGGTAAAGCTGGGTAACCTGGAAGCTCTCCTCAAAACTAAAATTGGTTGTCACCCAACTTTCCAGGACACAGAATTAAAGTCAAGAGAACAAGGGCTTATTGACACAGGCGTATTTGCGGTCTGTATTACGCTTGTGTTTTTTACGTGTATAACAGACAGCAGGAACTCCATTTATTTGCATTGGGGTATTCAGATGTGCCTTTTCACGGACATCAAACAAAATCACAGCATTTCCTATTTTGGATTGTACTAGCGACCGAAATTGAAGATTAAAGTCTACCCGACTGTGTAAATATGCAGTGAATATGCGCGATACGTGTTCATCCACTGAGCATTTATGCGTGAACGCAGGAGAAATCAATGGGACCTTCTTGCATTTTTTTGTACGCGTGACAAACGCAGTAACCGCACGCACAAAAAACAGCAATAACAACAAAATACGCACTAAATCTGGACAATTTTGGTAGGTGAGAATGCTGTATATTTCACGCACCATAATTGCATACATTCGTGTGAATGAGCCCTAAAAGTTTTTCTACTTACTGGGAAGTTTGGGATTTTTGGGGAATGCTCTTTTAACTCTTTATAGTAAACAAGGAACAGTTCTGGTTTCTGTTCTTCTTCTTGATACATTCCGCTTCAGTGACAATAGAAAATGACTCATCATATAAATAAACGGCGCAGTAAGGGATCGCGGGGTATATAGCGCATTACTCAATAAAGCCGCCTTCAGGGGGGTTCAAACTTCGGACCTTCATCACATTAAATACACATCACATCACTCACATAACACATATGCATATACATCCCCCCTTACCTCACGTACTGCCTGCAGCATTGCCTCATACTGATGTAGCAGAGCTGGTTGTGTTATTGAAATCTTCGGGGCAGTGTATCTAGGAGTTCACAGTGCTGAAAAGACACCGATAACCTCCGTTCACACGAATGCAGATTATGTGGCAGATTCACAACGGAAAATCTGACACCTATCTGCCACATAAATAAATGTAGGTCTGCTACAGTACATCCGCATTAGCAGTTTAAAGGGATTATACAGGATTAAATAAGCATGGTGGCTTTCTTCCAAAACAGCGCCACACCTGTGGTCAGGCTGCGTGTAGAACTGCAAGTCAGCCCCATTCGCTTTAATGGAGCTGAGCTGCAATACAGACACAATCCAGGAACAGGTGTGGCGCTGTTTATGAAAGAATGCAGCCATGTTATTCTAATTCCATATAATCCCTTTAAACTGCTTCTTTATTTGAAAAGGGTTTTCTCAAAAATGGACAATTCCTTTAAGGACATGTTTTTCTAGTTCTGGACAACCCCTTAAATCGCTGGCCAATTGCATGAGAAATAAAAAAAAAATACATTGCATGCTACACCTTCACCACTAGGTGGCAGTAAAGTGAAAATGGGGTTTTCCTACCCAAACAGAAGACCCTCCCACACTACGGGACAGTAAACTCTACCGAACATCATAGAGGATCATATTTAATGATCATGGCAAGGGCAATAGAGGTCCTTCTAATGCACTATGCAGATTTGACATGTAACCCACATATATTTTAAAATCAAACCTGTTGTAAGGCCACGTTATTTAAAGAGGTAGTCTGGTTAATGGCCAAAATTTCAAGTTTTCACCCATCCACTGGATGCTTACTCAGCTGGCTCCAGCAGTCCACTGAGTGGCGAGGTAGTATGCTTGCATGACCTGCCCTCTGTTCAACGATGTAGAAGAAACCAGAATGTGAGGAGGACGTAGGATATAGGAGCCACGCCCCCTTCTCGGAAACGGGGATGTTCCAGCGGTTGGACTCCCACCGATCTATCCAGTTGATCGGTGAAAACCAGAAATTTTGTCCACTAACTGGATTACCCCTTTAAGTGTCCCATTAATTTCAATGGTAATCCACAACATAGACTATGCTTTATGAATTTTAAATTTGCATATGGAAAAAAAAAAGGAAGTTTGAGGTCACTTTTTGACATGGATCCCACACAAAATCCGTGCAGAATCCTTGTTGGGATATACGTATGTGGATTTGGCCCTTGAAAAGGGCTGAGCCCATATGTGGATTACTGTTTACCTGAAGCGCACATCCACAGCAGAACTACATGGCTCAGCCAGCCATTTCTGCCACTGATTTTGATGCAGAATTTGTGCAAAACAGTCCGAGACTACAGATGGAAATCCTCTTTTCTAGTATTGTCCCAACTGGACAGTCCCGTCCGTAAATGAAAGCTTGCAACCTCTTGTGATCGAGGAAAGCTGCAGGCAGATACACATTTCTGCTACAGTGGCCACTACAGGAGAAATATGGTATTACATGACAACCATTCAAATCAGTCCTCCACAGCAAGAGATGCACTTTCTGTGATTCCCTCTGCTCTGACACTGAGCAAGGACAACCCCTTTAAGAGTGAAACCTGCTGAGACAACTTCCCCTTTATGAAGTCCAGCAGTAATTTGGATGACGGTGTTCTAGGAAGTATATAATATTTATGTGCTTTACAAATTGCCTCTTTCTGGAAAATGTTACTTCTCTCTTCCCGGTTGCGGAGGTCTGTTCCACGCTATCAACACCTTCCAGCATTATATAACTCCTTCTTTAGGTCTCTACGTTTTTCTTTTTTCTAAGACTGTTTGCTTTTAGTGGCCACTTGCCGGGAACTTTTCCACATATAATATGTACGTCTCGTCCAAGTCCAGTGAAGTCATGGAATATCCTGTCCTGCCGAACGTAGTGTCATAGTTAATGAAGCAATTTACCAGAGCTGTGCGCTTAAAAAAAAAAAATAATAATAATTGTAAACTCTGTATTTTTTTTCTAAAAAGTCATAAAGTCGAAGACCTACCGTCCCGTTACCATAATGTTATCCAATGAATTACATCCCCCATCATTGCTTTAGAAAATAAGCAATTTCCTAAGATGACTCGAGACTAAATTGAGCATTCAGCCCGTTTTACGAGTTTTTAATTTTCTCTTTAAATATTTTTGAAATTTTTTTATTTTCTGTTTTTTTTTTTTCTTTTTTTTTTTGTTCACTTCCTCCTTTCGTTTCATGACTCCTGAACTTGAGGAAAAAATAATAGTGACTTAAAGCTAATGAAGAATTGTTGTCTCTGGGTGAGCGCCCCCTCCTCCTCCCGTCTACCCTGATTTTTTGTTTCCCCTGTAGTCTTGATCGGAAACAGCTGGCTTTTGTTTAAAAAGCTGTTTTGTGAAAACGTCTAAATCTCGAGAAGCAGAGCTGAGATCATCAGTAAAGCAGGTGCTCAGGAACAGGCTGGAATGCATGCCGACTGTTCACAGCTTAATGGGAAACTTTCACAGAGTAACATATACGCAGTTTATACGATACCGCTGTATTTACGTAACTGCGCCTCAGCGTTCAGATGGAGAATTTGTTGACTAACTTTTTGGGACCGTGATTACTCTGGGACTGTAATATTATTGACCTATCCTTGGCCATCCACCACCAGGAACCACTGCCTATTGGCAAGGAGGCCACGACGTCTCAGGGCACTGACGTCACGTTCATTTGTCACGTGACCTTTCATCAGCTAAGTCCCATTCAAGTGAATAAGACTGAGCTGCTATACCAGGCAATGACGTCCGATCTTATGTGCGTGAAAAGAAAGAAAACAAGACAAAAATAATGTAAATGGTCATATTAGGCAATTTCCATGTATTTTCATAACTCTACAAAATTTTTGTCCCCTCTAACAAATGGCGCTCCACCCGATATTGGACATGACGGAAAAACAGATTGGACAGATTGAAGTATTTTTTTCTGTCTGATTCAGTTATTTCCTCTACTCCATTGTTTCGCCTCCAGAGACACATGGATGACTGGTATAACCCCAGCATTGCACTCTGAGACATGGGGAGCTGTTGGGTTGCATGCTCACATTGCAGCATTGCTTTAGCTGTCCCTATGTCGATTTGCGAGTTCTCCAACTGGCCAAAAAGGCTAAAAACAAAGAAAGACTAAAGCAAACAGCACTTAAAGGGGTTTTGTAGAAGTAAGATATGGATGACCTCTCCCTTAGGTAGATCATCAATATCAGGTCAGGATCCCCGCTGATCTGTTGTATGAAGTCACTGTGGCTTTGTACATTTCATAGCACTTGAATGGGACTGGGCTGCTGTTAGGCCTCGTGACGGATGAACGTGAAATCTCTGGCCTAAGAAGAGGCCACAGCGCTCATCCAAGTGGAAGGATATCTGAGCATAGGTCACCAATATCTTAGTCCTCGAAAACCCCTTTAATATCCCAGACAGCATTTGAATAGGTCTATGGAGTTGAGTCAGATTTGGGGGTTTCTTACAATCATTCCCGACTTTTCAGGTTAGTTAATAGGATTATTGAGGTCTTTGTTTCAGACATTTTGACAATTCTTTCAAGCTCAGCTCCTACACAGCACTCCCACAGGTCAAATGAAGTATTACACAGATCTCATTTACATCAATAGGCTGTCTGTGTATTGCACGGTTATGCCGAGACAATCTTAGTAGCTGCTCTCTGCTTCGATTAATAGATACGGAATCCGAAACTGGAGATCCATCGGATGTCTCTGGTATTGCAGCTCATCCCCATGCAAGTGAATAAGGCTGAGCAGCCACACCACACACAGCTTGGCGGGAAGAAAAGCGGACCCTAAAGGCGGCTGTGCACTTTCAACAGCTGTCAATCGAATGCTTGTTTGGTCAACCCCATGACTACCCCATGGGCAAACTTTGCCTGAGTACGCAATATGAAGAGTGGAATAAACCGCTACCAGCAACATTCTTGAACACAACAATAACAAAAAAGGATTGAGCATGTTTGAATTTTACATGCCCCACACTTTTTTAACCCGACACCTGCCGAACGAACATCAGCCAAGTATCTGATACACAATGGCCAGTACCGCCAAAGTTGGACAGTTTGTCCGACCTTAGTTAATGTGTATGGACGCCTTTATTTCTAACCCTAAACCTCCCATTTAAGATGAATGTTAGAGCGCTTCATTCATAACTGACATTTCTAGCAAGTTTACAATCACCTCTGATCGCCTGGTCACATGGTCGCTGACCATTTTTGATAACGAAGCCTCCATGCAGAGACCCTGACTAGTATGTGGTACATGCTTCCACTGAACACATCGGTCCCCAATATGGCCGCCTTCACTAATGTACAGTAGAGATATCATGAGTCGGAATGGGAAGAATCCATCCCTTGATTAAATAGGAAGGAGAAGACCTCAGGGAGGAAACGCAGGCAACAGCGTGGAGGTTTGTGTGTTGCTTCTTTCTGACAATCACTGGCAGCGTATAGCCGAGTGGGAATGAACAAAAAAATAATAATTCTGCTGCCCTGGATGAAAATCTGGGATGGAAGCCGTCCTCCATATCACATCAGGAGCGGCCGCTGCCAAAGAAAACTTCCTCTGCCGAAGCCTCCTGTGAGCTGCACGTTGCATTATGTAGAAATCATGGATCAGTGCAGGGAGGAAAACCCGGACTGGACCCCGGCAGAACCGCCGCTGGCTCCTGCTGCACGGCATTCACTGCGGACTGCAAGGGCCAGAATACCAGCCTGTACAATAGAGGCCCTTTAGTGAAAGCTCAGGGATTTCCAAGACAGGGGCTACACTATAGTATGTACAGACGTGCCATAGGGGGCCCCAAATCACCGCTGTTTATAAATGGCAGGTGGTAGCTGGAGGGTCCTGTTACACATTCTGCATTGGGGTGCCACATCTTTTGGGTATTTCAACACGTAATGGAATATTTTACAACACGTAGCGGAATATTCCACATGGCAGAAGAATCGGCACCAAAATCTATGAGTAAGGGCGAGCACCCACTGGCGTTTTTTTACCTGCGTTTTGCGTTTTGCGTTTTTCCTGCACAGGCATAGAGATAACATGTGTTCCTGTCCACTGGCGTTTTTTTTGCGTTGCGTTTGCGTTTTTAACATAGGAACTGTCAGTTGCATATGTGTCCTTATTTTTCTCCTAATGCACCCATGAAAGTCAATGGAAATTAATGGAAAAGCCGCGAAAACGCCGCGAAAACCGCGCGGAAAAATCGCGGGAAACGCGGCGAAAACGCTGCGTTTTTTCCCCGCGGAAAACGCCAGTGGGTGCTCGCCCTAACATGCGGATTTTGATGCGGAATTGCAAATGGCTAAATGGATCTTTATGCAAATTTCTATGTGACAGAATGTCCAGATACCTGTCCGCTATCCAGTGCAGGCCGGGGAGGAGGTGGAAGCTCCAGCTTTACTCCCAGTGAAATCAATGGGAGCGCTGCGCTACTATTCCACTTCCTGTTACTGATATCCTGTGCGGAGCAGTAAGTGGAATAGCACCGCGGCGCTCCCATTGAATTTCATTGCTCCTGATGACAACATCCGACCCGCTGGATTGGACAGTGAGCAGGACAATCAGCTGATGGACGGGGATCCCAAGTGGCGGATCCATCAACTATGAATGGCCTATCCAAAGGATAGCTTCTCAATTGAAAAGAGCCCAGACTACCTCTTTAAGGGTGTTTTGACACATACTGGAAAAATTCCATTATGGAAATTGGACAATCAGCTGATGGACAGAGGTCAAGAGAAGCGGATCCCTGTCTATCAACTACCGATGGCCAATCATATAGAGGTCATCAGTTGAAAAGAGCCCATATTATTTCTTTAAAGGGGTTTCCCACCAAAAACATTTATCCCCCATAAACAGGATAGGGAAAAAAATGTCTGATTGCTGGGGGTCCGACTGCTGTGACTCCCAGGAACTGCACCCCCGAATGCCCTGTAACTGGAGCAGCAGTGTGCATGCTTGACCGCCACTCCAATCCCTTCTATAGGGCGGGCAGCTATCAATGCGCCAAGCAATCACTTAGAAGTGAGTGGAGTGGTGATCATGCATGTGTACCACCGCTCCATTCATAGGGGCATTCGGAGTGCAGTTCTTGGGATTACTGGTTTGGACCCCCCGGCGATCAGGCATTTATCCCCTATCCTGTCTGATTAACCTCTACTGGGTTGGATTGTGGTGACCATAATGTTGCGGTAACCTGCTACTCACACTATCGCTCAATGAGTTCAATGACTGTGCGATTTCGCTTGATTTGGTCTTTTAGCCTTAGCCAATATCGCCGTGTAGTGCTAACCTCATTCATACATTTCCAGGAAGAGTAACACAGGAACAGTATAGAGTTCTATGGAAAGATGCAAAAGGAATGAACAGGAGAGCGGAGAGCTAGGAAAATGTCATAGGGTACATCTGTGGACGGGGCTGTCTGGCATTCTGAGAATTGTAGTTCAAGAGAACAAAATCAGATGTAGCATACAAAATCTTGCAGAACAGAAACTCCTTACACCCCCGTCCTCTACCCCCCCCCCCCCCCCCCCCTACGTGTAGATTTTCCTTGTCTTTAATGCCTCGATATTTGTAGAAAGCTGCTTAAGAGGAATTTTTTTTCTAAAGTGTTGAACTTTTTTTTCTCTCTCCAGATTTAATGCCACTTTTAATGTCATTTTTTATTAAATCTCTTCATTTTTTTTGCTTTTGATCTTATTTATAGCAAAGCCACTTGACATATGGAAGCTATTATTATATAGGATGGAGATGAAAGGCTGCACTGCATAGGGAATAATTTAGACCAACAATACGCTCGTCTGAACCCGGCCTGTTTATCCTGCTGGAACACCGACCCCCCCCCTCCCCTTTTTTTTATTAGTACATTGTACAAACACATTTCTTTTTATCTGGATATTTGAATAGCGTAGCGTGGATTGTAATCCGATACAGATGTAGCAGAGCTGGTGTTAGCGTTCCACTGGTTGGAGGCTACCTCAATAATGTGGTGTGATCACAAAGGAAGAGAAAACAAAGAGCCTTTTTTTTCTGGACACTACCTCATGGGTGGGGCTCAGTTAACATGGGGTGGGGTCAGTAATCTAAGCCACGCCCCTCTGCCAAAATTATTGTTTGATGGCAGGGGAGTAAAGGGATAAAACCGACACCTCTGTGACACATTTGGAAGAACTGGATCAGGGATGAATGTCATAGTCAAGGTTGTCAGTATTTTTACTTTGTCTAATGCCCCAAGATTTTAAATGGGTTTCGGGGCAAAAACTATTGATTACCTGTTCTCAGAATAGGTGAGAATAATGGTTGGGGACCCGGCACACAGGAACCCCGGAGATCACCTGATCGCCCAGCCAGTTGTCAGTGCATCAGGCTGGACATACATCATCATAGACGCCACTGGAAGTCAGTAGGAGGTGAAGCAGCTATTATACCACTTCCATGTCTGACCCCAGTGTCAGAGGCAGAAGTAGCAGATCTGTAATAGGATAGGTAATAAATGTCTGCAATCTCCACTGATCACGAGAATGGGGGTCAATTGGACTGCCAGTTGTAGAGTTCGGTGGTCGGGCAGATCTACCACCGCTTCAGGGGGAATCAGGACCCCAATTGTGATGATCAGTGGGGGTATCGGCAGTTGGACCTCCACCTAATAGACACTTATTCCCTGCCTTGCTAAGAGGGAATACGTTAAAACTTTGTGGTACCAAATAGATTACCTGGTATTGATTTTCCTCCAGTTACTCTTAAGTAGTATACATGGCATACTATGGCAAACTTCACTCTACTACATGTACAGCATAACTTTACCCCTCTGCATCTGACAAATTCCACTCTGCTACATACAGTATGACTTAGCTTGGCTATAGTACTGTAGATTCGAGATACTCAGCTCTGCTATATTAGATACAGTAAACTCAGCTAATACTGATACACTCACCTTGGCCACGTATACTTATTGCAGGCAGGCATGGATACTCTAGTATCCTGTTGTACCGCCTCTAGCTTGGATACAAGATGTGATACGGGTGGGCATGGAGGCTCTAGTACCCTGTTGTACTATCTCTAGCTTGGATACAAGATGTGATACTGGCCGGCATGGAGGCTCTAGTACCCTGTTATACCACCTCTAGCTTGGATACAAGATGTGATACAGGCGGGCATAGAGGCTCTAGTACCCTGTTGTACTGCCTCTAGCTTGAATACAAGATGTGATACGGGTGGGCATGGAGGCTCTAGTATCCTGTTGTATTGCCTCTAGCTTGGATACAAGATTTGATACGGGTGGGCATGGAGGTTCTAGTACCCTGTTGTACCGCCTCTAGCTTGGATACAAGATGTGATACGGGTGGGCATGGAGGCTCTAGTACTCTGTTGTACCACCTCTAGCTTGGATACAAGATGTGATACGGGTGGACATGGAGGCTCTAGTACACTGTTGTACTGCCTCTAGCTTGAATACAAGATGTGATACGGGTGGGCATGGAGGCTCTAGTACCCTGTTGTATTGCCTCTAGCTTGGATACAAGATTTGATACGGGTGAGCATGGAGGCTCTAGTACCCTGTTGTATTGCCTCTAGCTTGGATACAAGATGTGATACGGGTGGCCATGGAGGTTCTAGTACCCTGTTGTACCGCCTCTAGCTTGGATACAAGATGTGATACTGGCAGGCATGGAGGCTCTAATACCCTGTTCTACCACCTCTAGCTTGGATACAAGATGTGATACAGACGGGCATGGAGGCTCTAATACCCTGTTTTACCGTCTCTAGCTTGGATACAAGATGTAAGAAGGTCAGGCATGGAGGCTCTAGTACCCTGTTGTACCACCTCTAGCTTGGATACAAGATGTGATACAGACGGGCATGGAGGCTCTAATACCCTGTTTTACCTCCTCTAGCTTGGATACAAGATGTGATACGGGGGCATGGCAGCTCTAGTACCCTGTTGTACTATCTCTAGCTTGGATACAAGATGTGATACTGGCAGGCATGGAGGCTCTAGTACCCTGTTGTACTGCCTCTAGCTTGGATACAAGATGTGATACGGGTGGGCATGGCAGCTCTAGTACCCTGTTGTACCGCCTCTAGCTTAGATACAAGATGTGATACAGGTGGGCATGGAGGCTCTACTACCCTGTTTTACCGCCTCTAGCTTAGATACAAGATGTGATACAGGTGGGCATGGAGGCTCTAGTACCCTGTTGTACCTCCTCTAGCTTGGATACAAGATGTGATACGGGGGCATGGCAGCTCTAGTACCCTGTTGTACTATCTCTAGCTTGGATACAAGATGTGATACTGGCAGGCATGGAGGCTCTAGTACCCTGTTGTACTGCCTCTAGCTTGGATACAAGATGTGATACGGGTGGGCATGGCAGCTCTAATACCCTGTTGTATCGCCTCTAGCTTGGATACAAAATGTGGTACAGGCGAGCATGGAGGCTCTATTACCCTGTTGTATCGCCTCTAGCTTAGATACAAGATGTGATACAGGCAGGCATGGAGGCTCTAGTACCCTGTAGTACAGCCTCTAGTTTAGATACAAGATGTGATACAGGTGGGCATGGAGGCTCTAGTACCCTGTTGTATCGCCTCTAGCTTAGATACAAGATGTGATACAGGTGGGTATGGAGGCTCTAGTACCCTGTAGTACAGCCTCTAGTTTAGATACAAGATGTGATACAGGTGGGCATGGAGGCTCTAGTACCCTGTTGTATCGCCTCTAGCTTAGATACAAGATGTGATACAGGTGGGTATGGAGGCTCTAGTACCCTGTAGTACAGCCTCTAGTTTAGATACAAGATGTGATACAGGTGGGTATGGAGGCTCTAGTACCCTGTAGTACAGCCTCTAGTTTAGATACAAGATGTGATACAGGTGGGCATGGAGGCTCTAGTCCCCTGTTGTACCGCCTGTAGCTTGGATACAAGATGTGATACGGACAGGCATGGAGGCTCTAGTACCCTGTTGTACCGCCTTTAGCTTGGATACAAGATGTGATACAGGTGGGCATGGAGGCTCTAGTACCCTGTTGTACCACCAGTAGCTTAGATACAAGATGTGATACAGGTGGGCATGGAGGCCCTAGTACCCTGTTGTACCGCCTCTAGCTTGGATACAAGATGTGATACAGGTGGGCATGGAGGCCCTAGTACCCTGTAGTACAGCCTCTAGTTTAGATACTAGATGTGATACAGGTGGGCATGGAGGCTCTAGTACCCTGTTGTACCGCCTCTAGCTTAGATACAAGATGTGATACAGGTGGGCATGGAGGCTCTAGTACCCTGTAGTACCTCCTCTAGGTTGGATGTGCATTTGTTGTGGTTTCCAGCCAGTTCTCCGCAGTCGCTCCCACGCAAGGACTGGCTGGAATCCACAACAAGCTGACCGTACAGTGGAGCAGGTCCAGCATCGGGTAAAAAGCTCTTTCTCTTTATTAATAATCCAGACAGACATGGAGGAAGATGAAGCATGTGCCGTCTTCCATGTTTCAGGCAAACATGTTGCGCAGACGCATCTAGTGGTCAACAAGCTCCACAAGTGGGAAGCATTTGACTCTTGGCCCTGCTGCATATAACCATATGACGTTATATACTCCTACAGCTTATACAGCTCTGCCATGGTATATCTGACACTCGGCTCTAGTCATAGTACATGTAAGACTTGGCCTTGCTGCATATGACCAATCCAGCTCTGCGCTCTTTACTCTTATTTCTGACACAAGTCTGCTACTACAGTACATGTAAAGGCTTCTGACATATTCAGCTCTGCTACATCTCTGCATAAAGTGCAGATTTACAGTATGGATAAGTTAACCCTCTAAATCTCTTTTCTCTGAGAGGTAGACAGAGCTGTAGTATTGGGACCTGATAAGAGAACCGTCCTTTGTATGTGCGACGTCTTTTGTCTCTCGGTACTGAGTGCCCATCTGTGAGCTATTCGCAATATCTGTATGGCCATTACCCATCGATTATAAGGAGGCTCTTCACATCTAAACATCGCAGACAATTACCTCCCCTCCGTCTATACAAGGGAGATATTGGTAGGATAATTGAAAGTGTAATCTAGCTCTCTTCATCTGCCCTGCGTAATTGTTATTTCATAGGGAGATTATAACCCAACGACTCAAATATGCCTGGTAGGAGGGTAATAAAGCGCTGTAAATACAACGTACATACCTAGGAATAAGAGAAGCGTGAAGTAGAAGACACACGAGAAGATTGTGGAAGATCTACAAGGATAGATAGATAGATATGAGATAGACAGATAGATATGAGATAGATAGATAGATATGAGATAGATAGATAGAGAGATAGATAGATATGAGATAGACAGATAGATATGAGATAGATAGATAGATATGAGATAGATAGATAGATATGAGATAGATAGATAGATAGATAGATAGATAGATAGATAGAGATGAGATAGATAGATATGAGATAGATAGATAGAGAGATAGATAGATATGAGATAGATAGATAGATATGAGATAGATAGATAGGATATGTGATAGATAGATAAATATGAGATAGATAGAAGATAGATAGATAGATAGATAGATATGAGATAGATAGATAGATAGGATATGTGATAGATATGAGATAGATAGATGGATGGATGGATGGATGGATAGATGGATAGATAGATAGATAGATAAGAGATAGAAAGATAGATAGATAAGAGATAGATAGACGGATAGATGGATGGATATAAGATAGATGGATGGATATAAGATAGATAGATAGATATGAGATAGATAGATAGATATGAGATAGATAGATAGATATGAGATAGATAGATAGATAGATAGGAGATAGATATGAGATAGATAGACAGATAGATGGATGGATATAAGATAGATAGATAGATAGATATGAGATAGATAGATAGATAGATAGATAGATAGATAGATAGATAGATAGATAGATAGATAGATAGATAGATAGATAGATAGATATGGGATAGATAGATAGAGAGATATGAGATAGATAGATATGGGATAGATAGATAGATAGATAGATAGATATGAGATAGATAGATAGCTATGCGATAGATAGATAGATATATATATATATGGGATAGATAGATAGATATGGGATAGATAGGTAGATATGAGATAGATAGATAGATAGATAGATATGAGATAGATAGATAGACATGAGATAGACAGATAAGATATAAGATAGACAGATAGATGGATATAAGATAGATAGATAGATATGAGATAGATAGATGGATATAAGATAAATAGATAGATATGAGATAGATAAGCAAAAAATAAGGATAAAGAGAAGAAGGTCTTCGTCAAGAAAGTACAAATACAGTGTGAGATAGATAATGCACATCCTTGCAGAATTACATGCAGACTGCTCTAATATGCAAAGTTTTCATCATCTATTTCCCAGCACATATTACACGTATCCCTCTATTTCCCAGCACATATTACACGTATCCCTCTATTTCCCAGCACATATTACATGTATCCCTCTATTTCCCAGCACATATTACACATATCCCTCTATTTCCCAGCACATATTACATGTATCCCTCTATTTCCCAGCACATATTACATGTATCCCTCTATTTCCCAGCACATATTACATGTATCCCTCTATTTCCCGGCACATATTACACGTATCCCTCTATTTCCCAGCACATATTACACATATCCCTCTATTTCCCAGCACATATTACATGTATCTCTCTATTTCCCAGCACATATTACATGTATCCCTCTATTTCCCAGCACATATTACACATATCCCTCTATTTCCCAGCACATATTACACGTATCCCTCTATTTCCCAGCACATATTACATGTATCCCTCTATTTCCCAGCACATATTACACGTATCCCTCTATTTCCCAGCACATATTACATGTATCCCTCTATTTCCCAGCACATATTACATGCATCCCTCCATCCGAGGCCTATAAAATTGTCAATTATTTAAAGAGAGAGTTGCCCGGGACAAGGAGTAAACCCAGCGATAAGGGGGTGGAAGTTCTGCGCTGTCTCTCAGCGTCCTCCTCCGCAGCTCAGACCTTGACTCTTCTTCTCCCTCCTTTGGCTCTATCGCTACGATTTCCACTACAAACAAAAAATTATTCCGTTAATTAAAACTCTTTATTTTAAAAAAAAACCTCTTTCCTCGCTGATGTTATCGCGCCAGGTGTTCAGGAGGAAAATAGTCCTGTCTATTAGGATTAATTGTTTGCAGAACCCACAAAAGAAACTTTGTAACTTTTTTTTCCTCTCTCTCGTCTCGCTGTTACCTCTACCTGCCGTATTAGCCATAAGTAGATTACATTGTAACACATACTTCAATTAGGCCGCTAATTAATAACGCAGCTTAAGGCGAACATTTGGAGCTGTTGCGTTAGGCCTTTTTTTTTTTTTCCTGTATATTTTTTTTTTTTTTTTTATGCCACAGATGGGGGATTAGGATAGAACAAGCTTGGCAGCTGGATACGAAACAAATAATCTTAGAAATCAGTGTGATATAAATCCGAACAACGGGAAAAATACTAATTAATCTTTTTTTCTTTCATGTCGGATGACTTATACTTCATCCTGCGTCCACAGACAGAAAGCGCCCACAAGGGCTGCGGAAAAAAAACCCGGCTGGACACGGTTTACTAGAAGCAGCCACATGCTGGCACATGTTCATGCCAGGGCAGCTTCCCAAAAATGGTATATTGTGTCATTTCCTTACAATTCCGGAATATTTATGTTTATCGGAATCTATTTAAAGGGCCGGCGCAGGCCTGGGCGGTGCTCAGGTCACTTGACAAAAGACTTTGTAGAAATGTATCCAGACCAGATATGCTTTTGGTTTTGGTTTGAACTGTATTTTTGTGCTGGTCACTTTAACGGAGGACAGTAAAAATGGCGGTCGCGTGATTTTATTATTTTTTTTTCTTTCCCTTAAAACGAAAGCTGAATGCCAAATGGAAAATCCTGCAGGATTTCTGATAGCAACGGGGGAATTGAGAAGCCCACAATTAAGCATATGGGCATTAAGATAATTGTCAGATCTGTTGGCGGACATGATAGAAGACAGATTGGTACGAATCAGTGCGCTCTACTGCAGCACCCAGGGAGACAATTTGACGTTTTACCTGCCTGAGTTACTCTTCCATATTTGTCACTAAATGTGCAACACCGCATCATACCGAGTGTTAAGTGCTGCTCACGCGGCCCGGAATACGTAGCTCAACAGCTCCCTCTAGTGCAGCTCTGGTGTAACGACGACAGAACCGATAAACCCGTCTTCTAGAATATTGGAGATTGCTCCGAATTCATGGCAATGTGTGATGAGAAATCCTGCAGCTTTCTAATAAACTTTGCAGTTCAGTTCTTCATGATGCCTGCTTGCTGACAGTGAATGCAAACCTGTTTACAACAAACCTGTAAAGACCTAATACTTCTGAACGCCACTCACACGTGCGTATGCAGGTTCGGTTCGTGAAAATCGCACCATTTTTACTGCATGTATTTAGTGTGTATTTGGCGCATTTGCATTTTTTGTACACTTTTCACGTGCGCAAAAAAACCCCAAACAAAGACCAATTGATTATTTTTCTTCTTCACATGTAGTGGAGTAGCTGCCGATCTTCTGCAGTGGAAATCTGCACCAAAATCAGCGTCAATTTTAGTTCGTTTTCGTGGCCCATTAAAGTCTATGGGTGCTTAAAAAACGTGCTCATTAGCATCTATATTCACTGCGTTTTTTGTGGGTTGTGACAAAACTGATATCACTTGTGCTTCCGGCATTTTTTTTTCACATGTGAAAAGCAAGTGACAATGGATTTGCAACACTAACGTAAAAAAAACGCACATACGCACCAAAAACGTGCAGATCAGCGCAATTAAAATGAACCAAAATTGCATTTTTTCGATCAGTGAAAAACTGACCAAATCCCCTCCGCCTGTGTGTGCGTTTTCCATTAGTTTTTGTATTTTTAATACACGATTATCATCAGACTGCGATCCGTTTTTCATGTGTGTCAAAAAGCAGAGAAGGTGGCCATGTTGATGTCATTCACAACAGCCATTGTAGAAAGTGGGTGCGTGAAAAAAAACGGATGCCGTGCGAATGCACTCCATTTTTTGTAACGCACTCAATTACTTGAATGGGCGATTTTGGTCTGAGAATCGCGCCACAATGCGACATGCTGCATTTTTTTTTTATTACAATGACCATTTGTCAGCGATAAAAAAAAATCGTACATGTGAAACCATTCATGCGCAACTGCGCTCCGTAGCGGCGAACGTAGTTGCGCATAAGGCCATGTGAAGAAGTGGTTACAGTTGTATTCAGGGCAGACAGTTCTTCTTGGATTGACTCGCTGTTACTTTTGAACCGGCTAGGTTTCACCGTGGATTTGGCCTGCAGTCGCGTGGAATCTGCGCCGATTCCACATCAGATCAGTGACATTTAAATGTCTTATTGATATGAATGGGATTTTTTTTTTTTTGCATGCGGATTTGGAATCTCCTGCGGAAAAAAAGTTGTGACATGTGACTTGTTGATGCCGATTCCACGTGGAATCCGCTTGGACGCTGCCTCCGGTTTTCTGCATGCAGATTAGCCACATTGAGACTAATCCACGTGCAGATCGGCAGCAGCCAACACGGAAATCTGCGCCAGAAATCCAGGCTTAATCCACATCGGAAAAATCTCCATGTGAACACAGCTTTCAGCCCTGTTTACATTTGCTTTGGGATCTCCGTCAGGAGCTTCTATCATGGTGCTGAAGCCCAATGAACCCGTTAGAAGCCAACGGGGTCTGTTGAGCGCCTTTGGTACCCCCTTACCGACAGTGGATTGTGTAAACTGAAGGTACATGTAACAAACTCTCAGCTGTGATAGTTGTTAGGTCTATGTGGGTTTACAGTAATCCAGAATGTTTTCATTCACTGACAGCAAGCAGTAATATTGAAATAGGTGCACAGTTGCTATTCATTGCATTCTACCATGATTGTTTATATAATCACGTGACGTGTTATGATGGGTGTAACAAATTATTAACCCTTGCATGGATTTTTTTTCACCAGGTGGGATCTCACCGGGAAGATGGTCTACGAGGGAGTCACTCACTTGTACCAAATCAGGTGTCCGTGCCGCAGTTACCCGTTCAGTCAGCCACATCACCAGATTTAAATTCGGCACAAGATCCATATCGAGGTAAAAATAAATCACTGCACTTGAAAATATACATAATTCTTAACAATTAAAGAGATTGTGTATACAGTGAGCTCCCCCTAGTGGTGGCTGCAGAAAATCAGAATGTTATCATTTAACTTAAAGCTAACTATGAGAGGTAACACCTATATATAGATAACACAGGATCCACCAGTCACAGTAGGTTATTTCATGACTTACCTCCTCCTCCTCCCTGCATAGCTCACCTCCTCCCCCTTACTGTATATATCACAAGACATGCCAACAACGTTCTCCCATAGAAGTCAATGGGTCAGCTCCTATCCAATGTGTGAATGGCCCATATGGCTTCTGTAAAACATCTCTCTAACTGCTGATAAATGCAGCTTAGGCAAGATGGCTGCCCCCATAGTCACATATAGAGAGTAGAATAAAAAATCTGCAATCGGGAAATAAAAACTGATTAGAATAATGGAAAATGTTTCACTATCTGGTCGGTGATAGATTCCTTTTTAAATGTACTCATAGCTTCATAAAACTTGGGGCAGGTCAGAAGTTTTGATCGGTTGGAGTCCGGGTGCCGATACCCCCACTGATTGCTAATACAAAGGGGCAGAAATGCCCATCTGAATGTTGGGCCCCTTGGGTTCTGATCAGCTCTCCTCGGAGCGAGTGGAATACAGACTCATAGACTTTACACTTTAAAGGGACTCTGCCAAGTTATAACGTTATCCACTATCCATAGGGTAGCGGATAATTTTAGGATCAGTGAGGGCCTAACCACTGGGACCCCCATGATTACTGAGAATGGGGGTTCGATCAGTCTGCGATTGAATAGAGCGAAGGTCATGCAGGCGTACCACTGCTCCATTCACTGCACTGACTGTGCCGAAGATTGCCAATGTGCTTGAACTCAGGGACCGACCAGACCCCTGTTCTGGGGGGTCCTAGCAGTAGGACCCCACTGATCAACATGCACAATCCCTCCAAGAATGCAGATGTTCTCCCCAGATCCTATTCTCTACAACCCTGGCGATCAACTGATGTTTCCAGGGAAAGCCACAGCCAACAACACATTTCTTATGCAGTGGCCACTACAGGGCAAATGTAGTAGTACAGGACAACCATTCACACAGGAAAATCCACCGAAAATCCGCAGTCGCCAAGTCCGCCCCTAAATGGTGCAGATTTGGCCGTGGATTTAGTTGCAGATCTGCCACAATTTTGTGCTATTGGCTGTGTGAGGGCAAGCAGGGGACCAATAGCTCCGTAACAGAAAACGGGAAATCCTGCTCTATATACATATCTGATAAGTCCACAGAGAATTTAGGTCCAATTTGTAATGTGAGATAATTGAATCCAGTAACTGCAGTCCAATGTAAAATCCTCATTGTCATCCCACCTGATATGGAGAGACTCCGCTCTACTGCATCTGTAATTCACAACACGATGCGCATTATCAATGATTGTTGTGTAGACAATGAATATAAAGGTAAATCTTCTCTTCTCGTAGGCATCGCAGCTGGTCTACAAGGACAGAATTTGTCTCCGGGAAGCTCCGAAATCAAATCAGATGAGGAAGGAGATGAAAATCTTCAAGACTCGAAAGGATCTGAAGACAAGAAATTAGACGATGACAAGAAGGATATCAAATCAATTACGAGGTCAAGATCTAGGTAACCGTATATAATAGTGTCGCTTCATTTAATTCCTTCACTGGATTTTGATGAAGTGAACAGAAAGGATTATGGAGAGACCACATTTTTTTGTATTCCCCTCGGCAGATTTGCCTGGTGGAAACGAAGGGTCTAGACGGCACGCCTTCATACCAGAGATGTACTGTCAAAGACACAAATCAGACGCGAGCTCCGTGTCCACCGCTCTCCAATGTCACACATATGTATCCATTCGTATAGAACATTCTGTATCGCTTCAACATTCTGGAGATGTCAGGTCTACCGACGAGAACACTGGCCCTTTAAAAAATAAAAAGCATAGATATAGCTTGGGTAGTGAAGAGCAAACCTTTGAAGTTTGGTTTGGATGGTTTGCTAATTTTGGGCAAAACATTTGGTTCGGTCTGAGTTCGTTTGAACCGAACCTGAACTTCACCAATAACCCTAAAACTGATATGTAACATTGAAGAAGAAGAAAGAAAAAGATTCCTTCTCTCTCTCTCCTTCCTTCCCTTCCCCTTCTTCTTTCAAATGTGCCTGAAGGAAGCCTTTCTGGTGTAAATATTGAAAATCTATTGGGCTCCCAATTTTTAGGAAAATAGGAGAGAATGCAGATTAAAGGGTTATTCCCAAAATACGCTTTTCCATAGGTTAGGTGATAAAAGTCTGACTGGTGGGGTCTCTATTCTGCCACGGCTTTTGCTGCACGTGGATTTAGTACTGTCAGGCCTTAGTCAGACGAGCGTGTTATTTTGCGCACCTATGTGCGTGAAACAAATGCGCAGCACGCATTGACGGAAGCTCCGAGCTTTTTTTTATATGTGCGCAAAATAGTGTGTTCACACAATGTAATTCTGCGCAGCTCACACCTATATAGAGTGCGGTTCTACCTTTAACGCGCAGCACGGACCTTACAGGCGCGCATTCTAGGCACACATGTCCTATTCTTTTGCTGGTGCGAGTATTTTTCGCCTCTAACAAATGGACATGTGAACACTTCATAGGACACCAATGGTTCTAATTGACGCGTTTTTTTCGCGCCCATAGGCGTGCAAAATAACAGACTCATCTGACCGAGGCCTCAAGCTGCAAAATCCATGCATGAAATTTCCAACACCATTTTGCACAGACCCACTTGAAGAAGTGACATGTAACTTACTCACGCTAAGGTCTCTTTCAGACGTGCACAACGATCGCATCTGCAAAAGATAGGACATGCGTGGCTACAGTTCCCGCATCTAAGGTGCATGCTGCGTGAAACGATAGGACCTGAGCTATCTTTGGTGCATGTTGCACTGCAGTTCCCATTGACTCCTATGGGAGATGGATTAACACGCAGCCCGCACCCAATTAGTGTGAACAAGCAAATTTTGCGCAAATGTCAATCGGGTCTTTAGCTTTGTTCATGCAATTTTTCCACACGCGAGCAGCGATCTTTTTGCACAGCTGTTTGTGCGCAAAAAAAAAATTAAAAGAACACTTGTCTAAACGAGGCCTAACCCACACAAAAATCCACAATTCAATGAATGGATGAGCGCTGCCTGTGATTGGCTGAGCGCTCAGCCAATCAGACAAAGCCCTTTCAGCAGTGCAGGGGGACCAAGCTGCTAGACGTGCCTGGGCCCCGACAGCAGCGGAGAGGTAAGTGTATATATTTTTTATTTTTTTACACATGCAAGGGATAATTTTTTAGGAAAGGGCTTATATTTAAAGCCCTTACCCAAAAATCACTGCAGGGGTTGTTGTCAGCCCATTGCTTTGGGCACGGAACTTCGTTCACGCGTGTTTTGGCACGTCCGCGGATCACTGATTTGTACGCACATACTTGTGTGCAAATGCACGCTTGTGTGAACGAGGCCTTAGAGTATGATTCCTGCTCTCCCTCATTGCCTCTTCCTACTTGGCCATGAGTTCCCTCTTGATTCTTTAAAGTGGCGGCTTAGGCCTGATGTCCCATATAATACACTGCAGGGTAACATACTGCTGTGTATACCCTGTGAACTCTTGGAGCCCTTGATGTGTTTCTTACAGCCGCAGCTTACTCCAAACCTGATGTTTTTGAAACTTTTTTCCCCACTGACTTCAACAGAAAGAATAAATGGTCTCCGGCAGCTCTGACTCCATCCTCCTGTGCTTTTCATTACAACTCGGAGCTCCGTCTTCTTGCAATGCCCCTATTTCACTCTTGTGACTTTCAGAGATTTGGGGCGAGGACTTTATTAGCGTCAGTGCTTTTGTACGGAATTACTTGGCACTATTTCAATCCAATATTTCTGGCACGGTCGCCACTTGTGGGACTCTGACACTCCGTTGCACTTTTATCTGAACGTCAAACCGGCAGCACGCTGGGTCCGCGAATGTCAGACGAGAGGCCCTGCGTCAGCAGCAAGACTCGCCCGCTCTAGGAGGACTCGTGGGTGTAGCTTTGTACCCAGCAGGACGTGCACAAGGCAGCCGTAGACGCTGCGCCCTGTAGAACTGGACATTCCCCCAGGATGAGGGCTGCTTCTATCGCCTCCAGTAGTAGTGTGCGCCGAGCCCCTCCAAGGTCTTACTGACACGGCGGCTGGATCTGCATTTTACTGCAGTTTTTGCTCAGTTTTACATTTTTAATGCATCCTAATGCAATTTGTTTTTCACATGCATAAAAAAACGGAAGGCGGCGCAATTGATGTTAATTAAAACTGCTATAGAAGACAATGGGTGAGTGAAAAAAAAACGGAAAGCACTCACAAGCCAAGCGAGGCGGTTCAGTCTTTCTACAACGCACTCGGGATTCTCGTGAATGCACACATTGACTTTCATGGGTCCGAGTTCTGGCGGTCTGAAGGGCTTACTCACGCAGGCTTTTTTTTTTCATGCGGATGCCGTCTGTTTTTTAATAGGTCCAAACTTGCGCAAAAATAGAATACATTGATTTTAGCAGTTCTATTCACATGAGCGTTTTTTTTTTTTACATAATGTCCTTGTGAAAAAACGAAGCAGCTCCTCATAGTTTATTTTTCGGTCGAGAATTGCCCATTGAAGTCAATGGGGACCTAAAAAAAACAAGCAGATTTCAGTCACATGATGCATGTGTGATTCGTTTTTAATGCATGTTGCAGCATGTTCTATCTTTCGGCGTGTTCTCGCATCGCAGCGCCCCTTGTATTCAATGGCTGGTGCAGCATCGCACCACATGATAGGTGAACACGATGCGGTGTTTCCCCATTGAAAACAATAGGAGAAACTACACAATCCTCCGCCATGGCAGTCGCTACTTCACCGAAGTGATGCGACGCTGTTTTGTTACATAAACGTCTCGCATCCTCGGCCAAATCACATGTTGGCGAGTGCGATATTGGGCTGTGACTCATAGCCGCTGTCGCACTCACTTCTGTGAAGTTTGCCTGATAGTTGGGGCCATGGCTTGTCTGTTTTTAACATAGCAAAAAAATGGATGACACACGCAAGTTAAAAAAACACGAAACGCCTACAAAATGCATGAAAATTACATGAAAAATCCGTCAGTATTTCTTGGCTCACAATCATAGATGCCAGTGTGATGAAGGCCTCAGCCCTAATATTAGCGTTTGCTCATTCATCAGTTTTCCCATGGACAGCGCCACGGAGAGGTGGGATTTTTTTGTAGATTTGCATAAAAAATGGTAATTCCCAACAGAATATTCTTCCTTACTGGAGATTTAAATGCCATATTCAGTCATACATGCACAAGTGTTGAAGGTGGGCTTCAGGAAGACATATGAGTAATTTGGGGTCATAAGCCATACCCCCATTGTAGGACACACCCCTTTTACTTACCACGCCCTCTTTTAAAGGCCACTATTTTTCACCAAGATTTTGCACCACATCCTCCATTTTTAACTATATTTTTCACCCCAACATCCTCAACTGAAGCACAATTAGGCAGCCCAAGCCCGACTACAGCCCAACCAAGTCTCTCACACAAACTGCCATTGCTAACTGTGGCCTATGAGGCCTCTCTGGCTCAACGGAACTGCTGTACCCAGCATGCAATGCAAAAAAAACGGTTCTGTCCATGAAGTTGGAAACTTGGCAGCTCTTCTTGGAGTCCAGGAGGTCTCCTAGATAATCCAGGAGAGTTGGCAAGTACGTATATAGTGCTGCTGTCCTCTATGTAGCAGCAGGGGTTTACGGGGTTGGCTACTCCCTTTGTCCCCTCAGCAGCTAATCCCAATATATAGTAGTGTGGTATCTGCGCTTCTACATGGTAGACATAATAAAATATCACATTGTGTTATCTCAAAGCAAAACAGTGGCACGTGTATATCTGGTGATCAGGGTCTTCACATGCAGGTCTTGGGGTCCTACTGATCCTGTCCAGGAAGGCAAGTGACACAATGAAGCAAATGCTGGTACAAGGTGGTTGGCGCTGCTATGCGGTGCCCCTGTGTTTGTGCAGTACATCTCTGTAGTGACTGGAAGGTGCTTTATGTATACAGATTAATAACGTATCAAGAATACGCTGAGCCCTGGTGGTTCCTCTCCATAATCGGTGTGCTCAACCTGACTCCTGGTGCCGACGCCTTTACTGGAGGAAGTTGACAATTTAACTTGGGATCAATATAAGAACCCTAAATGTATATCAAGATGAAAATATCTTATTCCTGCATTCTTCAAGTTAGATGGAATTTGGGGCTGCCTCCCCATGACAACACTTCCTGTTCTCTGCCAACCCATGGTTATCATAGAGATACTAGGGCTTACTGCAAGCCTTCTCTCAGCTACCTCTATAATAACCCTTACTGTAGGTGTTCGTGCACAGGGAGATTTGTCATGGGGGCACGGGCACTCATGCTTTCCAAACTGTATTATTTTTGTATATTTGTGAATCTGAATTATATGTTTGATCTTGTACCAAGATAACAAGTGAGCTCCTATCCAGGGGTCGCTTCTCCCCCCGCAGTGATGTCATCATGAAGGGAGCGCTGGCCAAGCATGTACAGTAGACACGCCATTCATTTTATTTGGGCTGATGGAAATACCCAAGCAGGTGGCGATTTGCTATCCCTGCTGTCCCATTGAGAGTGAAGGGTGTACTTGTAAGCCCACAGTGAGAAGGATGGGGTAGATGGGACTCCCGTTCTTTAGATCAGCGAGGGTCTCCTATGGATAGGGAAGAACTTGTAATTCTGGTACAACCCCTTCAAGGTATAATAATCATGTATGTTTTTTTTACTTAAAGCAACCCTCCGATTTGAGACCAAATTTCTGTCCCGGGGCAGGAGGGTATATTATCTGCAGTTTTTCTTCTCTGCTGCCTCTTCGATCCACCGGTTTCTGCCCTGTTTTTGGACACTCAGGATGGTTCTAGCATTTTTCTAACTAGTTTATGTACACTGTTTACCGCTCTCTGATTGGCCAGTGCTGATCATGTGAGTAACTCTGGCTAATCAGAAAGCAGGTATAGTGCATTAGTAGTCTAACACTACCAATACAATGTGGGTATTAGGTAGTGTGAAGATTATGTCTGCCATCTTGGACAGCCAAAAACAAGACCCAGAACCAGCAGATAAGAGGAGTGGAAGAGAAGAACAACCGCAGTCAATATAGCCCTTTACCCTTGAGCTGCAATACCATGCTCAGCCACTACACAATGTACGGTGCTGTGCCTGATGTACAATGAAGAAGCTGTAGAGCTCACCCGAGTGTGGCTCATGCAAACAGCTGATCCTCAGGTGACAGGAGGCAGACCCTACCGATCCCATATTGATGACTTATCCTGAGAATAGGTCATCAATATTTAAGTTTTGGAAAACCCTTTTAAAACCTATAAAAAAGTAACTGCCCCCTCAAATATAATAATTAGTTTCACCAGCCTCAGCAGCAATGCCGTCTTGTTTTCTGATATGTGTGGAGTCTAATGAAGTGCTTTCTCATGAGCTGATAGCTGGTGAACACAACATTTTTGTATGTTGCTACTGTATATTTCGCTTTTTTATTTGCATTGAGTGTTCATTTAAATGCCCCCATTATTTCTCAGCAATAACGATGATGAAGATCTGACACCGGAACAGAAAGCAGAGAGAGAAAAAGAAAGAAGAATGGCCAATAACGCCCGTGAGCGCCTCCGAGTGCGTGATATCAACGAGGCCTTCAAAGAGCTGGGAAGGATGGTTCAACTTCACCTTAAGAGTGACAAGCCACAGACCAAGCTTCTTATATTACATCAAGCTGTAGCCGTGATTCTTAGCTTAGAGCAGCAAGTCCGAGGTACGGCTTCACAATAGTCGTGATTCCTATTACGGAACCGCAGTTATCACGTTTAAGTCAACATAACTGAATCTGCTAACCCTGCTAATCTCTCATTATATCCTCAAAGTGGCCAGAGCTCTGTTTTTTGGTTTTTTTAACATGGAGCACCAAACCCCTGCATAGACATAATGTTATGTCCCAATATTGCGGCCTGCAGGGTTCAGGAGGCGGTACTTAGTACATACTGCCTATACATTAAACCCAATCATAAAACAGTATTCAGAAAGCTCTCCCTAGCGTTGACTTCAAGTAACACTATATTTGGAGCTCCGTATCAGAAAATCAAAGCTAAAGGTTTTTCAATGTTTAATATTTCAATTTTTTAAAAATATTTTAAGAAATGCTATTAAACTTATTTTTACAACTTTTATTATTTCCCATAGGGGATTTGAACTTGCAAACGTTTCATTACTTGTACAATAAAGTTCTGTATTGCAATACATTTTCTTTTTAACATTTGCCTATTAAGCCCTGCCACAAGCAGGGCTTAATAGGCTTGAGGTCATGGTAGCCGTGACGACTTTAAGTTGCCATAGCAACCATCAGCTCCCCGTGATTCCCGATGGAGCGGTGGAGCTGGTCTTCCCCTTCTGTCTATTGGCCGAGATGCAGGTCCTGTTTACACCCTCTTGAGTGAAGGGGGTTAATGAAATATGTTGTATGTGATAACAGTTTAGCATTTCTATTCTGTTTTTGTCACGTTTGCTTTTTTAAGTCCCTTTGACTTTAAGTATTTGATTTTATATTGTTTGCAGAAAGAAACTTAAATCCTAAAGCAGCATGTCTAAAGAGAAGGGAAGAAGAGAAAGTCTCCTCGGACCCTTCACCTTTGTCTCTTTCAGGACCCCATGGTGGAATGGGGGATGCATCAAATCATTTGGGACAGATGTAAAAAGGCAAGTTAAAAAATACTCTGCAAACCAAATCATTTTTCATTAAAGCAAGGCCCCTCCATGTGGGGTTTGGGAGATCTGCTCTAGTATGTCTGTTTTGGGCAAAGGTTAGGTTGGATCTTGGCAACAGGAAGGGGGGAAACATTTACCCTCTTAATTGTGGTGATGTCTAATCCTCCTGTTTACTAATTAGTCATATAGTAGAGTTGATCTCCCGAATGCTATGTGCAAGGGGCCTAGTAAAGACAGTCTACTACAACCTTGTGTGTGTAGGCTCCATGTGTTGCTGTACAGGCTCCATTGCTACCATTTGTGAAGAGATATTTTACCCCTGAACAATACTATGAATCCATCAGAGAAAAGCTATATGTGTCTCTATATGACATCTAAAGACATAAGGAGGTGGCACACGTGTCAACTTGGGAGAGTCCTTCACAGGGTGATACTTGAAGGGGTTTTCCCACTTCTACCTGCTGTTTTGCTACAGGAAGCAGACAGCTCTATACATTGCACAGTGGCTCAGTTCGGTACTGCAGGTCTATTGAAGTGAATGGAACTAAGCTTGCAGTACCAACCCAGGCCTCTGTGCAGTGTATGGAGCTGTTTGCTTCCTGCAGCCAAACAACTGAAAGTGGGACTTCTTTAGGGCTCGTTCACATGAGCGCTGTGGGTGCGCAGTATAGCCGCACACGGCTGTGGCAGAGGATCGCGATATTCTCTTTATGTCAATGGTGTCGGTGCTGCTGCCGTCATAAAAAATTAAATAATTAAGCAAAAAAGACAAAAAGAAAAACTATGAAAGAGTGATGCTGCACCATAAAGCTTAGCTTTTCCTGCCCTCATATCCTGTATTTCTGCCTGTCTATAAACCATCTGAGGTCATTTTTCCTCTTTTTCCCTATTTATCCCCTGTCCGTAAATGCATCCTCACTAATGCTCCATTTTCCTGTTTTCTGTCATTTCAGGTCCAAGTTTTCTTTGCATTTCTTCATTTAGGCAAGAAGCCACTTCCTTAACAGCTGTATTATCTTAAACCCACATAAACATTTCTCCCCTGACCTTTTTTTTTTTTGTAAAATACAAAATAAGACAAGTCTGAGTAGATATATGCATTACAGACGCAAGAGGTTTCAGCATTCCCTACGCCAGAGGAGAGCGCATCTTGGAGGAGGACTCTCTACATATCACACAGAATGTTCCGAGCAGTATGTTCAAGGCTACAACCATGCAGCCTAAGACAGTGAATGGCAATCTACTCCACGCCGTGGATCAATGCATTTGTGCCTAAACTTTTGAAGAAAAAAAAAAATATAATGAATTTGTAAGTCTGAAAAAAAATTATTTAATTTAAAAAAATTGTTACTTGCAATAATGAAAAAGTGTACTTCGGGGGTCAAAAAACAACAAAATAACAAAAAAAAAGACAGTTTTTGTTGGTGTCGAATTCCACTAGTGTTTATATTTTCTCGGGGGAGGGGGAGGGAGGCGGGGCTTTGGTGCCCGGATATTTACAAAACCAGCAAGTGTCCGATTAAAAAAAAAAAATGGAGGTGATGATAGTAGCCATTCCTAAAGGTAGGAGGAACAGATGGATCTAATAGACCTATGACAAATATATAAATATATATATAAATATATATTAAAATGTAGTGCATATGGTAAACTTCGGTTCATTTGTTTAAAAACTGTTTTTGCTCCTGTATAAATAATAATGATAACTTTTTTTAAAAAAAAGAGACTTTACTGTAAATAGTTTTTTTTTGTGCGTCTTTTCTGTCCCTTTTTGTTTGTTTTTTCTTTTTGTTTTTTTCTTTTTTCTTGTGACTTGTCATGTGAACTCTGTGTGGGGGAGGTGATGCAGGATAATACGCTGAGCCTATAGTTGCTTCTCAGTCATTAAACAGAGTTGTTATTCCAGTCTATGGGAAAGCAGGTCTTTAAAAAAAAAAAAAGACACACCATTGTACATAGTGCAGGCAGCAAAAAAAAAAAAAACATAAAAAAAAGAAGAAAAAAAAAAGAAAAATGGCATCTTGAGTTTTGCCAAGCTGCACATTTGAGTCTATTCTGGGATTTTTTCATAGGTACAAGGTTAGAATGCTACAAAAAAATGTTACCACTGTGCCTTCCAATGTTTGTATCATCGTTAAGGAAATAATTAAGAAAAAAAAAAGAAAAAAAAACATTTAAAAAATTTTAAGTGGCTGTGATATAGCTAACCAATTACAAGTGTTAACTACATATGTAGCGAAAGCGGTATGCAACAAGAATTTTTTTGTTTTTTCCTGATGTGGTCGGATTATTTGATAGGTGTCTACTAGGATAATTGTGTGCTTGATGACCACTTGGCTGTTGCAGCAGCTTCATGGCCCAATCTCATCATTATGGAAGGCATCGTGGCCGGAAGGGTCAACCTTAAGACTACGCAACCATCATCTAACTTTTTTCTTTTTTGTGGGCCAGTATGAATGTTTTGTTTATGACTTTTTGTTTTTTTTTGACAGCTTGGCGTCACTTGCTTTGCTGACAGATCTTGGCATGTACTGACCTGGCTACCACTACAGATCCTTATGGGACTCAGTATAGTCTATACACTAGACATTTATTAGACTCTTTTTGTCCCATACATCAGCCTTTATTTTTTCTTTTTTTCCAGCCACACCAACTTGGCATGTATTAAACTTTATCCCTCATTTTAAGTAGGATTATCACCGTCGCCCTAAACACGGTCTAAACGTCCATCTGTTCTCCAGCTATATACATTCAACAAGCGCATTTGTAAATTTTATGCAACGAAAAAGACAAAAACGTATCATTATTTTGAAATCGTGTATGTAAAATTTATATTTTTACATGTAGACTTGTTATTATGTGTTTTAATATGTTGTATTGGAATTTATTTTTTTTTTTTTTTTAAATCTGTGTGGTTGACAAAAAAATATCAAATTTTAAAATTGAATCTTCAAACTATGCTACGATTTTTTTTTGTGTTCGTTCCCATTCATGAACAAGACTGACAGTTTCCCTGTAATCATTTCATATCTTTCATATGTATGATGAAAAAACAAATCTGTAAATATGTTAAATGTGGGGGGAAAAAATGAGATGCCGTCATCAGTTTATACATTTCTTTTGTAAATGTGGAGGTGGATTAGGATTGTTTGTACATTACATTATAAAAAAAAAAAAAATCAATGGGTTCCATATATAGGTATGGCCCCGCCCTGAGATCAGGCGATTCCTTCTTGCCCGTGATGTTATTTCAGTTATCGAAGAATAATATTGCATATTGTATTATGAAATGTTTCGTTTTTTTCTCATTCTTACATTTTCGCAGGTTCTACCCTGTCCGAGAGTTAATTCCAAACTTAACATGGGTTGAACCAAGAAAATAAAGATTAAAAAAAATAATCAACACCGATTATTGTAGAATTTCACGACCCTTTTGGTGCTTTTTTCAGTGTCAGTTTGAAATTTTTTGAAATTTCGAATGAAAGTATCTGGAATTTTAAAAGGAGAAGGAATTTGAAAAAATGCAAAGTGATGGCAAGGCGGGCATGAGTACTATGTAATAATAGAGCAAGTATATACATGAACAGTTATGTAACTATTTGACAACATAAAGTGGTGCTTCTATTTTTAACTCAAATTCGATGTCAACGCTTCTTTTTCCAACCTTGAAATGTTGCGTAACTTTTTTTTCTTCTTCAGAAAAGTCATTAATGCTTAAAGGAAAATTTCGAAATGTATTTGTAGACCAGTGACATAACCCAATTGTCCCACCAATACTAGTTATCCTTTATCTGAGGGATAGGGGATAACTAGGTGATCGGTGGTGTCCGATCATTGAGGTAGCAGCAAACATGAGAACAGGGTCTCAAAGGCCATCGAATGAATTAATCTATCTCTGAGAGTCTCATTGAAATGAATGGAGTGGTGGTGAGCATGAAGGAACCTTCGGGACCCTTGTTCTCATGGACAGTTGGGGTCAATTGGTTGGATCTACACCAATCAGCTAGTTATGCCTTAACTTCGGTTACTGGGACAACCCTTTTAAGCTGTCCATATATATATATGATTTTGATTTGTCCGAACACAGTCAATCAATCGTCTGTGGAATCTTTTATACAAACAGTCCTACCAGGAACATGCAAGACTAAACTGGCCGATGGAGAAGAAGGTCTAAAAATAAAGAGTGGGCTTATACAAAATAACAAATGATTGACCAAATTCAGCCTATCATGTCTTACCACAGCCAAAAAAAAATGTATCCTGACAGATATTTTCAGCGGACAGAAGTTTGCCATCAGCTATTATGAACAAACGTTTCCATATCAATTTTAGACGATGGTCAGCTGAAATGGTCAAAATCAGCATTTCATCCAAATTTGATTTTACGTGTATAGGCAGCTTTTCATTTCATTTGAATAGTGTTTTAGAAAAATTATACATTTTTTTTGTTTCCAAGACCTTTTTAATAAACATTGTACATCCACACAGCAAATTTATGCAATTAACTATACAAATTGATGACTCCTCCGCCCCAATGCCAAATTCACATAATAGCCTCCATGTGCTATTACTAATAGTGGTGTCTTCTTTCATGGCAGAGGGGCCAACTCAGGAACCAAGGACTGAGCATAACCGCAACCTCTGCACCCCCTATGTTTATGCCATTTTGTATGGCAGCCGTTATAAAACTGTAAGGTCTGCACCTATACCCAATGAGGCTCAATGCTCTCCCCTACTAGCTAACAGTCAGATCCAACACTCCACTAAATAGTAGTACACTAGTGTCCTTCTGGTGGCCAGTTACCCAACATAACTTGTGTTTTGACTACCCATTGCTTCGAAAGGTCTTCTGGATGTGGTGTCATGATGTAAATTTGAGGGAATGCAATGGGGTTTGCAATTACCCCTGATAAGCCCAAGAGATTGGCCGATGAGATCCAAGGGCAAAAAGGGTTCAAAATCTGCACTTTGGAATATTGCTTTAGAAACAAAGTAACTCACACACCCACATCCCCTCCCCCAGTGCACATATGACATGTTTTTTATTTTCTTTTTTTAATGTCATACGATCCACCTCCACATTGAAGTCGGGATATGTTTCACCCAACAAATATTCTGTCTTGTGGAAGGGAGTTTTCTGCAACTGTCCTTCATGTAGGTACAAACAACAGGAAAATGAATACAACTGTTAACCCAAGTGGCAATGCAACTTGTTCTAGTTCAGTCTTCCAATTTTGCATCCTTTTTTTTCATTTGAGGGAGGAGGGGGGGGGGGGGGGTTGGTGGAAAAAAATCATGGAGGTGCAAAAAGTGTAAGGCAAGTAGAATATTCTATGTGCCCTAAGCGCCAAGTGGTACCGCCCTAGTGGAAAGCGTCAAAGCATCGGAACAAAAAGAAGCACAAATGAAAACTGGAACACAAAAAAAAGTATCAAGAATAAACATGGCTCCCGGCATATTGAGGTACATAGTCTCTGTGTACCCCTCATTGTTTGCCATTTAAGGACTTGAAATTAATGCATTTGTGTGCAGTGCTGGGCTGTCAATATTCATTTCAAGTATTATAGACATATGTAATGGTGAAAATTTATGAACTGTGGCCTTTTTTCATTGTTACTTGTAATGCAATTAAGTAAAGATAAGGAAAAAAAGCAGAACTTCACCATGTATCAGTGCCTGGCTTTTATTATAATGTTTCTTTTGTCTAGTGCTCTTTTGCTATACAAATAGACTGTAGTATTCCCTAAAGCATAAAATACAATAAAAAACTAAGAAAAATATATATTTGGCTACATTCAAGATGATTTTTTTTTTTTTTTTACCCCTCATTTTGTTTTAAAATTTCAATCAAATTTTGTCCGATTCTGAATATTTTTCTCTAAATTTTAGAATTATCAACTCAAAATCTCATTTTTTTTTGCAGTATTTCTACATTGTTCTTTATCTTGTGTTACAAAAATGAAAGTGTATGGTGGTTCCCTCTTTTTGTTTTCTATACTTTCTTCTTATTGGTCGCAGAAGGGACAATTAAGTTTGCGACACAACAAATACATGGAAAAAAATAAAGAAATTAAAAAAAATTGGAAAAAGGCAAAAATAATAATAACAAAAAAAAAAAGAACAGTTACACCTTGTTCTCAACGTGTGGCTGAGTGCCTCGACTTTTTCATGTTTTGGTGTGGTTCTGATTTGTAGACGTGTCCAAACAGGTTGTGTGCTGGAGTTTCTTTGAGAAAAAAATGCACAGCTTAGTGTAGGCCATTACCTGTCTCTCAACAGTAGTTATTCAATGCAGCCATGTACATAACCGTTATGTAGCAATAAATGTGCCGTTTTTATAAACTGCTCGATGCCTCTTTTATTGTGTGTGTGTTTGTGTGCATGTTGTATTTTTGTCGATTTATGTTTGGAAATTTTGTACTAGTTTTAGTGAAGAGTGTGCAAAAAAATTTGCCATAATTTGCCATTAGAGGCATAATTTGAAGCTCTAGGGCACCGACTTAAAATCTGAAACATGGCCCTCAAAATATCACGCCATTTAACATATTGGTGTCCTGATATTGGGGAGTAGGGATCCCCCTTATTCTTTAGGGCACCTCATATCATTATACCACCAATCATATTGCAGTTGTCATTTTTAAACCCTTTGCAATCCAATTTTGGATGCAGGGTTTCCTAGGGGGCTTTCTCTTTCTGCCATTTTACAATGGTGCCATCTGCTGGCTAGAGGCAGTACTGCAGTATGTGACATGCCGGAGAGGCCCCCGACAACAGAGTGGCCTGTAATATACAGTAAGAATACCCTGCCGGACATCTTCTGACATCGGAGCTGTACAAGCTTCAATCAGAATGTTGGAAGACACCAGACAGTGGATTGGAAAGGGTTAAAAGCAGGTTGGGAAATATTGTTGTGGGAATTTCTGGTTTTGGACTAGCTTTCTTTTTTCCCCAAATTGTTTTGAGCTACAAAAATTTTGAATTGAAAGCTAAGAAAGAAAGTGAACTCTCTCTCTCCACATATATACAGCTCCAATGTTGCAAGACGCGCTTCTGGGTTCTCTTACTATATATTGCCAGCCTCTCTGTTGTCTGAGCCTATCCATCGTGTCACCTCATGCAGTACTGGCTTTAGCCAGCAGATAGCACTGTTGTATAACAGCAGAAAAAGAGTAAGCCCCCTAGGAAAACCAGGATACAAATTGGATTGGAAAGGGTTAATTTTAGAATTAAATTGCAGTATCATGTGGGATCTTTTTTATTGTTATTTGCATATTATTTGGACACTATATGGCAGTGCTATCTTGAGACTATATGGTGGTATTATATGGATGAAATGAGAAAACAAACATGGGCCTACATAGCTTGTTGCACAAGGCCCCATTTTCTGTAAGACTAGCTCTGCCCAAATCGCTCCCCTTAGCATTGAGATTTGTTTGCATTATAATGCATGATGGCTGCAGGGAATATTCAGAATACAGCTGATTATTTATCTGTATTTTGCAAATGGAGACAGAAGAGAAGGTTTTGCAAAGTGCCTACAGGCATGGAAGCAGCCCCTTTGTTCACCCCATTCACAGAGCCTGCTTTGCTGTATTAGCCAAATCACTCCTGTTATGATAAGGGTAATCATGGTAATAAATGGGCATTAGAGAATCGCTGGTACCAGAATTATTAATATGGCTTAAGAAGACTTCAAATTGGAGCTACACCTTAATCTGCCACTGTTCCTGTATCATTACATTTTTTTTGTAATTTTTTATTTTCTTCATAAAAAAAAGTTTGGCAACTTTTTTTTTTCAATTTCAAATATATTTTTCTTGGATGCAACCAAATAATTAATAGTATATGGAACACAATGTGTCCACTAAGTAGAATACACATAGAATCTATTGTACAAATTTATGGAAAAAAGAAGACAGTTCCAGTCCAATGACATAAGACTGTTGGCCATTGAAAGACTGATAACCATTGAAGGGGCCTAGGAGGCAAATGACAGACACAGAGGGTAGAAAATACTGGGCTAGAATGGATTAAAGAAGGAAGGTTGTGAATACTTTCAGGTCAAGGACAGTCGGGGAGCCACAGAGTCCACACCCACAGAGGGGGGTTTAGCAGACACAGTATGGCTTATTTACTTGGAGCAATGTTTCATACACTGGACTAAGTGGATTTTGTGCCTGTGTAAGTGCCACAAATGTATTAAGAGGCATAGGTTTCATGTATAATTTACACTAGTTTCTGGCATAAAGTATAGTAAATCTGGTGGGCTATGCACCATTTTTCTCAGCCCCATTCACTTTTAGAAAAGGGCAAAAAGTTCCAAAAAGACCAAAAGTCAGACCATATGCCCAAGTAAGGCTCTTCACACAGGGCAAGTGCTATTTTAGGCTACCTAAGCACAGGTAAGGGAGGGTGGTCCTTTCACTGTAAGGGAGGGTGGTCCTATTGATGTAATTTTAAAAACCCACTGAAGTCAATGGGAACATGGAAAAAAAAAAAACGAGCACATATCCATGCCATGAGAGTGCATTCTGTTGGCACTCATTGACGTGAAAGGGCGATTTTCGTCCAAGAATCACACCAGGTAAGGACAAGCTGCCATTTTTTACACCATTGGTCCATGGTGTAATTACACATTGACTGTAATGGGTCCAGGTTCTGTCCAAGTTCTTTCAGTTTCAGACTTGGACAAAACTCAGACATTAAAACTGCCCGTGTGAATAAGTCTAAGTCAAAGTGGAGAAATCCCTAGAGATTTACCAGGATCTTTAATTGTCCGACATGATGTATGCATCGTCAGTTCCTACTAGGGGAACTCTTTAAGCTTTGGTCAAATTTTTTTTTCCAGTACTGGAAGGTTGGACAACAAAGAAAATTTCCAGATGGCCGAGATCAATATTCTGAACGTCCCCAACATGGCAGACCTTGATATGGGTATACTGTATATATTTTGGGGTGGTCAACCATTTTGATAAGGTGCATCTATGTACAATTTTCTCGTACAAGGATATACCTCAAACTCCTTGCCAAACCAATCTATCTGCAAATGTGTAACATGAGACCCAATGCAAAATCTGTAACAGGATCCCCACCTGCCATGTGCCATTCATAATACTGCTATAGTCGTATGTGTCAGAGTAGCTTTTGGGCCCCCTCAGGCACCATGCTGTTGCAAGAAAAAGATAGTGAACCCTTTGAAAATACTTGAATTTCTGCATCGAATACTAATAAAATATGGTCTGATACTTATCAAAGTCACAATCATAAACAAATGCAATGTAAGTAATAACACACAGACAGTTGTACCGCTCATGTCTTTTATCAAGCACACTGAGTAACCATCCACAGTGTAGGGATAATAAGTAAGTGAACCTCTGTGTGAATGACTTCTGCAAGAACTAATTCACAAAAGGGGTTCCAATTGAGGAGATGAGACGGAAAGTACAGTTTTCACAGGTGTTTTGCCCATTAAATAAAGGCAAACAAAGCCTGGTTACTGACACGTGTTCTTCTCAAGAAAGATTGGTTAGTCCAAACTGTGCCTCAATAGAAACAACTTTCAGACAATCTCTGAAGATGTGTTACAGAGACGCGTTAAGATGCAAAAGGCTACAAAAGCTGAAAACCTGGGAGTACATCAAACAATGGTTATTCAAAATTAACTAACTGTTGAGAGAATTCAGGACTGTTCCTGCTATCCCTAGGAGTGGGTATGTTGTTAAAATCAGTCCAAGAGCACAATGCAATCCTGAAAGAGGTGAGAAAAGGGGAATAGTAAAAGATCTACAGAAGACTCTACAAACTGCAGTAACCTCTGTTCATGTGTCCCCTATTGGAAAAACACTGATCAAGAATGGTGATCATAGAAGGATACCACAAAAGAAACTGCTGCTGTCCAAAAAAGTCATTTCGGCCATTCTGAAGTTTGCCTGAGATCAGCAGGATGTTCCATAATGCTTCTGAGAAATGTTCTATGGATGGTGAGACAAAAGTGCAATGTTTTAGCACAACTGCACATTACTATGTTTGGAGGAAAAAGAACCCTGCACACCAACACCAAACCCTCATCCAACTGTAACACCCGGTGGAGGGGCATCATGGTTTGGGGATACTTTGTTGCCTCATGGCCTGGACACCGTGTGACGATTGGGGAAACAATGAATTTTGAATGAATAATTTTAAAAAAAGGTCTGTTTTTGGAATAGGCAAGTCTAAGTCCTGATTTTAACCCTACGGAGATAGTGTGTTATGACCTGAAGAGAGCTGTGCACACAGGGCATCCCAGAAATACTGATTAAATGAAACACATTTGCAGTGAGAAATGGCCCAAAATTCCTCCTCAATGTTGTGCAAATCTTATATGCAGCTACAGTAAATGTTAAATGGAGGTGATTGTTACTAAAGGGGTCTACAAGTTATTAAATTCAATGGCTCACTTACTTTTCCTTCCTGCACTGTTATTCAATGTGCTCCATAAAAGAACGGTTCAACTGTCTGTTATTAATTACATTGTGTTTGTCTCTAATTGTGACGTAGATAACAATCAGACCACATTTTATTAGTAATCAATGCAGAAATCCAGGTAGTTCCAAAGGGTTCACATAATTTTTCTTGCAACTGTACCCCTGCACTCCCTATAACGACAACTTTAATTCTGGACTAATTGTCTTCAGCCCATGCTCTACAATTGTCGATAGCTCATGGATATATCTGGGTAAGACCTGCTTGTCTCCTTGGTATACTGATAACCTAAATGCCAGTGATATACAATAATGTTATAAAATGCTGACATGACATGAATTTTGCAGCAAAGACGAAATAGCAGCTTGTTGTTCTCTGGTAACAGCCCACAAATAACCCTGCAAACTGCTGGAATTTAAGAGACTTTTCAATCTGAGATAAGCTTAAAGACGCGCTAATCCACAGAATCTCTACAAATGTAGAGTATTTGTCTGCTGCTGGAAGTCTACAAGCTGTTTAGACTCTTCTATAAAGCAAGATGTCATTTGCAAAGAGAACGGCCCAACCTTCCAGATAAACTGAGGGATAAAACCACCGAGTTTGCCTGGTTACACTGATGTGTTTCCCTCTGCTTCTATAGCTTAAAGGAAAAGTAACATTTTGCTGTATGGTTGCATTGGCTAATGAGCTCAATGAACAAGGCATGGCAGACCTGCGCTGGTTCGTGTTCTGCTTGCTCTACACATTGCAATCTTCATAATGAAGAGTAACAGATACACTATTAGAAACACCTAGTACCTTGGACATCTGAGCTGTAAGCTTTTATTTTCCACAGAACTCACATATTGCACCGCCATGTCAGTCTGGAAGAAGGAGGGAGACAAGCCACGGACACACAGACTAGAGTACTGGTGTTAAGGGAGAGGGAACACCTACTGAGCTCTGAACTTGCAGCTCCATAAGCAGACATGAAATAAAACAGGTTCTGAGAAGACATGAGAGAATGCAAATCAGCATAGTGCAACTTGAACTTCTGTAACCATAACAACACATACAAAAAGGGTGGAAAGGCAGATTTTATAAATGCAGAACCAGTGATGTGCCACCAATGTAGGCAGACCATGCAATAGCTATGAGGCCCGTGGGACAGGCGACATGGGGCTGATTGGCCCCACTCCCTGACTCACCTCTTACTTACTTCCCATTCTCCTGCATGTCCATCCAGCAGCACAAGTCTTAATTATACTTTAGCGTTTCCAGACACTGCTGTGCTGTTTCACAGTGCAGGCTGCTCCTCTCCCTCAGTAGTACTACTATGAGAGCAGAAAGGAGGAGCAGGAACAGCCTGCACTGACTGAGAGAGCAGCATCCGCACAGAGGGGGTTCTATTATCTAGTGCGGCCACAGAGGGGGGACAACAGTGCTGAGAGGGGACACATGGTCTTTATGGGCCACAGAGAGGGGTCACCAGTGCTATGTGGGGCTAGAGAGAGGGGGCACCAATGCTTTTTTGGTCACAGAGAGGGGTTTTCAGTGCTTTGCGGGTCACAGAGAGCGGACATAAGTGCTATATGGAGTCACAGAAGGTGACAGCAATTTTTGTTGGCCACTGAGAGAGAACATCAGAGTTTTGTGGTGAAAAATACTTTGTGGAGTCACAGAGAAGGGACACAAATAAGTGGGGGCACAGAGGGGATAGTAGTACTACAGGGAGGTTGCTGAAAAGTTCATTGGGTGTAGTTTCTGTATGGTAAGACTGCACAGAGGCAAGTCATGGCTAGAGGAAATCTTCATGGTCATCCAGATAAAGAATGAAAACAGATAGTGACGAGCGAGCATACTCGCTAAGGGCAATTGCTCGAGCGAGCATTGCCTTTAGCGAGTACCTGCCCGCTCGAGAGAAAAGGTTCGGGTGCCGGTGGCAGGCAGGGAGCTGCGGGGGAAAGCGGGGAGGAATGGAGGGGAGATCTCTCTCCTCCCCCCGCTCCCTCCTGCTGACTGCACCCGAACCTGTTCTCTCAAGCGGGCAGGCACTCGCTAAGGGCAATGCTCGCTCAAGCAATTGCCCTTAGCGAGTATGCTCGCTCATCTCTAAAAACAGACTATTACAATCAGAGAAAGCGACACCCCTGATCACTGTAGGTAACTGTATTGTAATCACTATCACTGAGTGAAATTAGTATCTTACTATTATATGGAGACCGTACTATTTAGCGGTACACCAGAGCTGAGTCGCTGTATCTAAGCCTGCTGTGTTTATATTTATATATATTATATATACATAGTGGCAATGTCTGCGTGGTGGGGTGGGGTCGGCGACAACACAGTGGCTCACTCAGTCCATGTAAACAGTAGTTTCCTAACTCACTACTTATACAGTGGCCTAGTGCCACTACACATACCCAACCGGGTGTCAATCTGGGGGCGTCCTTCCCCATCAGACTGGTGGCCGTACCACTGCCTGGTCTCCCACAGACGTCAGGCGTTCAGCGTCCTCGTAGCCTCCCTCTCAGGTAGTAGCTCCAGCTTTCTCTTTCAGAGCTTGGCCTGGCTCTGGCTTTCAGCCTGGAACTGAATGTATCTGGAGTAGAGCTGAGCGAACGTACTCATTTAGGGCGATTTCGCAATCGAGCATCGCTTTTTTCAAGTAACTGACTACTCGAGCGAAAAGATTCGAGGGGCGCTGGGGGTGAGTGGTGGGTTGCAGAGGGGAGTGGGGGGGGGGAGGGAGAGAGAGCTGCCCCGTTCCCCATTGCTACCCCCCGCTCCACCACGCCGCCCCCCGAATCTTTTCGCTCGAGTAGTCAGTTACTCGAAAAAAGCGATGCTCGATTGCGAAATCGCCCTAAACTGGTACGTTCGCTCATCTCTAATCTGGAGATTTTAGTTCCTACAGCCACACCAGTATGGCTTTCCCTGCTGATTATGCTGATTAGCACACCTTCCAGTACACATAAGGTCTGTTTACATCCCCCTGCAAACCATGCTGTGTAATATATATATAAATTTATTTATTTTTTCTTAATTTCTGAGTTCTACCATGGGGTTCTGGGGTTCCATGACCTCCATTTATATGCCTGCGCAGGATCAATTAAGCTGGCTACTATGAGAACTAGCAATTAAAGCCACCCTCCAGTCACACACAAACCAAGAAGGCCACATCGCTTCTATGACTGCCTGATTCACACTGCACATTAGTCGTGCCTCAGTAGTCTAAGACACTACACACTGCTCTGATTGGCCAGTGCTGCTCATCTGACACAAGTATTGCATTGGAGATTTCCATAGAAAGACATTTTTGAGCATTGAAAAAATGTTAGCAGATTTCTTCATTTAGCAGAATGGAATACTGTACTTTAGCATTTCAGCCCTAATTGCTATGTATGCTGCCCATATAGTGTAGTGGCCCAGAGTTAACGGGGCCCCTCCATAAGTATCAGTGAATTTGTCTTGTGCATCTGTATTCAGTGTCTTCCATGTTGTATGAATTTGATGTATATTGGACCTCTGCAGCACTGAATGGGTTACTGTCTGGGTTATGTCTGAAAAATGTATCTAGCTGTGTGTCATGTGACCATGTAATATATATGTGATGCAAGGTGTATGCAAAGGGGTATAAGAGAGTTAGAGAGGGAGAGGGAGTTAGTGGTTCTTCTTGTAATGGTTAGTCTGCAAATTGGCTGGAGTCTGGAGAGCTGAAAGACTTCTAGTGAGTGGGAGAACTTGTGCTTGATCCTACGAGGAGCCCTAGGATGGGAGAGGCTGAGTGATTGCCTTGTGTGTTCCCTGGGACCAATTCACCCAGGCCTGCCTGCTGTTGACCTGGAGGACTGAGAGAGTGAGATGACCCACCATGCGGCACTGAGTGCCCTTCTTTAAACGTGAGTGTTGACCAGTAGAGAGCTGGAGAGTGGCCGGGAACAGAACCCCACAGATAACTTGGACTGTGGACTCGTCTGTCATACTGTGATTCCTCCCTGTCACACCACTAATGTGTTTGCATCAGTGTCCTGATGGTGTGTGTATATCAAGATGTTTGGACTGTTGATTGTTAACACCAGTAAACGGGCTTAACCAATCATTCCTGGTTCTGCCCAGAAAACATAACCCCTGTGTGTGGACTCTTTATTTGCAATGTCAGAATTCACTGTAGAGGAAGGAACGATGGTGTCACGAGTGACAAAAGGATATTAAGGTAAACCGCCACTTCGGTTACTCTGTGAAACTCCCCCAGCAGCAACTTGTACGGGTCCCGTGCTTCCCCCAGGGGAGGATTGGTAAAGCCCCGTGAAAAGGACTCAATCTACTCTGCTAGCTCCTTGGCTGTGGACCTGCTCCTTGGATGCTGCAATAGCTCCACCCACCAGCAAGTTTCAGACAAACCAAGTTTTCAAGGGTTTGCTCTGAATGTAAGTGTCATCAACCAAATGTTTCTGCAATGTAACAATCTGACAATACGATGGGAATTATAGGATGTTCGTTGATGTGATGCGAAGTGTAAAACGGTGGGAAGGGGGATAGCTGCTCTACACGCTTATACGAAATGGTGTTAGATTTACGTGAGACTAAGTTACTTGAGATGATATTCACATCTACAGTGCGTGTGAGCCCGTAGTGACATGGAGCTCCTAAATTTAGTGACCTGCTCCGGCATATAAGGTGCCTTATGTGGTGAAGTTGACATGCCGTGGACCTCCAGTAATACGGAGTACAATGACGAGTATGAAGTACTACAAGGACAATGGTTGGTGATGATGGATAGAAGTATAAGTCCAAAGTGTCCCACCCAAGTAATCTCCTTATGTGTAGTAGACATAGTGGCAAGAGACACTGAGGGAAGGGCGATGAAGGAGACGTATCCTGCACCTACAGTGCAATGAACCCACATGGCAGAATACAGAGACAGTTCTATGAAGATATATGTTATAAGTGTGAAATTCCAGTTAACTATATGTAGAGTTAAACATATTCATCCCCTTCCATGGAGTGATATATGTCACCGCTGCGCCATATTACCACTATCTCCCTACGTTACAGATGCCATTGCTTCTGCATTTCAACATAAACCATGGGAACCTTTGACGTCATTGGTGACATCACGGCAATTTCCTTTGGGCTGGAGGACATGCAGGAAAGTAATCGGTGTCTTCTGTGCATATTTCAGTACGCAGGTCACCAGTAGCGGTGATCTAAATGTTTGTAACCATGATGCCACTGTTGCAGACTGCATGGCCACTTTATTAGGCACTCCCATCCAGTAGTGAGTTGGGCCTCCTTTGGCAGTCACAACCACAGCAATTAGTTTGGACGTCTTTGTACAGATATCAGAGGACCAAGGATGAGCCAAGAGAACCTTCCCCACACTATTACTCCACCAGCTGACAGGAAGGGGTCATTGATTCATGCTGCTTGCACTAAATTCTGACCTCCCATCAGTACGATACAACAGAAATCTGGATGCATTTGACCAGGAGATGTCTTTCCGTTGCTCAATGATACAATTTCCATGCTCTTTTGTCCACTTAATTCTTGTTTTTCTGTTTCTCTTACAAAATAGTGCTGGAACTGGTTTTCTGCTGTTAAAGCCCTTCCGTGCTGAGGAACAATGAATTATGGATTTGGACACGTTAGTTGGAGCACCAGTCTTGTATTCAGCTGCAGTTTACCTGACTGTACAGCCCCTGTTCATCAGAATGATTCTTGACATCCTCCACTGACCCCTTTAGTTGATTAATTATTTATGTCCACAGGATCCTCCTTGATCACACCATTCTCAGCATACTCTCCACACCACTGATGAGAAAACCATATAAGGATGGCAGTGAAACCTTGGCCCCCAGATGTTTGTCACCGATGACCCGGCCTCGTTAGAAGTTGCTCAGATCGCTGGATTTTCCCATCTAATGTAGATTTACACTAAAACTGATCCACGGAAAACTTGTCACGTGATTTTATGCTGCCCCCTGGTGTTACGGGGGTAATGTCTATACATGGAAGCTCCAATTCTGAGAGTGCTGGGGTCTCTAATAAAGTAGCCATTCCATGTAAACACAGTAACGCACACACTTTGTTCCTTACTTCACTGTTACCCAAATTACCCATTTTACCATGTGCATTAAAAATATATCAGTTCCAATTTGGAACAAAGAATCTCCAAGTATCCTGTAAAGTCAAAAACACCCCCAAGTCATGAAACATTTGAGACAAATCTGTCCAGATTATCAACATTTTCTAGTGTGGGCTTGGTTATGGCCATCAGTAAGTCATAGCGATTCTCCACAGTCATTGGACACCATGATGTGGGGACCCAGCTTTCCTGGTTCCTAGCCCCATATGATCCCTCTTCATGCACTTTCCAGCAGCTCGTTCCCATTGCTGACCTCCTCACACATTTGCTTACAATTCAGTTTTTCACAGAAGTTTTAGAAGTTTTTTTCAAAAAGCAAAACACAAACACTTCTGGGGAAATTTGCCAAAAAATTCTTTAGATCACGAGGAATAATCTGCCACCTACAAAGGCAAACAAACAGTCTGTTCTCTTTAATCTCTGCGCTCCACAAAAACATATGTGCAAAATGTGGAATGTATGAGACTAGTTATTTTGGCTCAAGCGTCCAGTTCCTGTTTCCACATCATGGTCATAAGCGGAGATGTTACTCATTCACGTTAATGGACTCTTTCTCTCCATTTCCAGAAGGCTTAGTACTGTTGTGAAAAGTCTTGTTATCCAGCAGCAGACACAGAAATCACTGGGCCCCAGAGCAGAACACAGAATGGGCCCTACACTCTACTAAGACCGCTGCCAAATGTTCTGTGCAAATTACTTAAATATAGATCCCTGTCTATCTGACTTGATACCCTGTTTTCCCAAAAATAAGACCTACCCCGAAAATAAACCCTGTCTGGATTGTTCAGGATTTTCTGGGAGCTTGAGATATAAGACCTACCCCGAAAAAAGGTCCTAGGTGAACTGCTTTAAAAAAAACAATACTGCCCCCTATGTGCAGAAATATAACTACTATATCACTGCCCCCTATGTACAGAAATATAACTACTATATCACTGCCCCGTGTACAAGAACTACCATAATACTGCTCCTGTGTACAAGAATATAACTACTATAATACTGCCCCCTATGTACAAGAATATAACTACTATAATACTGCTCCCATGTACAAGAATATAACTACTATAATACTGCCTCCAATGTACAAGAATATAACTACTATAATACTGCCCCCTATGCACAAGAATATAACTACTACAATACTGCTCCCATGTACAAGAATATAAATACTATAATACTGCCTCCAAAGTACAAGAATATAACTACTATAACACTGCCCACTATGTACAAGAATATAACTACTATAATACTGCCCCCTATGTACAAGAATATAACTACTATAATACTGCCCCCTATGTACAAGAATATAACTACTATAATACTGCTCCCTATGTACAGAAATATAACTACTATAATACTGCCCCGTATATACAAGAATATAACTACTATAATACTGCCTAATATGTACAAGAATATAACTACTATAATACTGTTCCCTATGTACAAGAATATAACTACTATAATACTGAATGATATGTACAAGAATATAAATACTATAAGGCTGCCCCCTATGTACAAGAATATAACTACTATAATACTGCTCCTATGTACAAGAATATAACTACTATAATACTGCCCCCTATGTACAAGAATATAACTGCTTTTATACTGCCTCCTATGTACAAGAATATAACTACTACAATACTGCTCCCTATGTAAAAGAATATAACTACTACAATACTGCCTTCTATGTACAAGAATATAACTAATGTAATACTGCTCCTATGTACAAGAATATAACTACTATAATACTACCCCCGATGTACAAGAATATAAGTACTAAAAAACTGCCTTTATGTACAAGAATATAACTACTATAATACTGATCCTATGTTCAAGAATATAACTACTATAATACTGCCTCCTATGTACAAGAATATAATTATTATAATACTGCTCCTATGTACAAAAATATAACTACTGTAATACTGCCCCCTATGTACAAGAATATAACTTCTATAATACTGTCCCCTATGTACAAGAGTATAACTACTATAATACTACACCCTATGTACAAGAATATAACTACTATAATACTACACCCTATGTACAAGAATATAACTACTATAAAACTGCCTCCTATGTAGAAGAATATAACTACTATAATACTGCTCCCTATGTACAAGAATATAACAACTATAATACTGCTACTATGTACAAGAATATAACTACTATAATACTGCCTCCTATGTACAAGAATATAAATACTATAATACTGCGCCTATGTACAAGAATATAACTACTATAATACTGCCCCCTATGTTTAAGAATACAACTACTATAATACTGCCCCCTGTGTACAAGAATATAACTACTATAATACTGCCCCCTATGTACAAGAATATAACTACTATAATACTGCCCCCTATGTACAAGAATATAACTACTATAATACTGCCCCCTATGTACAAGAATATAACTACTATAATACTGCCTCCTATGTACAAGAATATAACTACTATAATACTGCCCTCTGTGTACAAGTATATAACTACTATAATACTGTCCCCTATGTACAAGAATATAACTACTATAGTACTGCCTCCTATGTACAAGAATATAACTACTATAATACTGTCCCCTATGTACAAGAATATAACTATTATAATACTACCCCTATGTACAAGAATATGACTACTATAATACTGCCTACTATGTGCAAGAATATAACTACTATAATACTGCTCCTATGTACAAGAATATAGCTACTATAATACTGCCCCCCATGTACAACAATATAACTACTAAAATACTGCCTCCTATATACAAGAATATAATTATTATAATACTGCTCCTATGTACAAAAATATAACTACTGTAATACTGCTCCTATGTAAAAGAATATAACTAGTATAAGACTGTCCCCTATGTATAAGACTATAACTACTATAATACTGCTCCTATGTACAAGAATATAACTACTATACTACTGCCTGCTATGTACAAGAATATAACTACTATAATACTACCCCTATGTACAAGAATATAAGTACTATAATACTGCCTTTATGTACAAGAATATAACTACTATAAAACTGCCTCCTATGTAGAAGAATATAACTACTATAATACTGCTCCCTATGTACAAGAATATAACAACTATAATACTGCTACTATGTACAAGAATATAACTACTATAATACTGCTCCTCATGTACAGGAATATAACTACTATAATACTGCCCCCTATGTTCAAGAATATAAATACTATAATACTGCGCCTATGTACAAGAATATAACTACTATAATACTGCCCCCTATGTTTAAGAATACAACTACTATAATACTGCCCCCTGTGTACAAGAATATAACTACTATAATACTGCCCCCTATGTACAAGAATATAACTACTATAATACTGCCCCCTATGTACAAGAATATAACTACTATAATACTGCCCCCTATGTACAAGAATATAACTACTATAATACTGCCTCCTATGTACAAGAATATAACTACTATAATACTGCCCTCTGTGTACAAGTATATAACTACTATAATACTGTCCCCTATGTACAAGAATATAACTACTATAGTACTGCCTCCTATGTACAAGAATATAACTACTATAATACTGTCCCCTATGTACAAGAATATAACTATTATAATACTACCCCTATGTACAAGAATATGACTACTATAATACTGCCTACTATGTGCAAGAATATAACTACTATAATACTGCTCCTATGTACAAGAATATAGCTACTATAATACTGCCCCCCATGTACAACAATATAACTACTAAAATACTGCCTCCTATATACAAGAATATAATTATTATAATACTGCTCCTATGTACAAAAATATAACTACTGTAATACTGCTCCTATGTAAAAGAATATAACTAGTATAAGACTGTCCCCTATGTATAAGACTATAACTACTATAATACTGCTCCTATGTACAAGAATATAACTACTATACTACTGCCTGCTATGTACAAGAATATAACTACTATAATACTACCCCTATGTACAAGAATATAAGTACTATAATACTGCCTTTATGTACAAGAATATAACTACTATAATACTGCCTTTTATATAAAAGAATATAACTACTACAATACTGCCTCCTATGTAGTAGAATATAACTACTATAAGGCTGCCCCCTATGTACAAAAATATAACTACTATAATACCGTCCCCTATGTACAAGAATATAACTACTATAATACTGCCTCCTATGTACAAGAATATAACTACTATAATACTGCTCCTATGTACAAGAATATAACTACTATAATACTGTCCCCTATGTACAAGACTATAACTACTATAATACTGCCCCCTATGTACAAGAATATAGGTACTATAATACTGCCCCCTATGTACAAGAATATAACTACTATAATACTGCTCCTATGTACAAGACTATAACTACTATAATACTGCCTCCTATGTACAAGAATATAACTGCTATAATACTGTCCCCTATGTACAAGAATATAACTACTATAATACTGCCTCCTATGTACAAGAATATAACTAGTATAATACTGCCTTCTATGTACAGGAATATAACTACTATAATACTGCCCCCTATGTACAAGAATATAACTACTATAATACTGCCCTATGTACAAGAATATAACTACTATAATACTGCCTCCTATGTACAAGAATATAACTACTATAATACTGCCTCCTATGTACAGGAATATAACTACTATAATACTGCTCCTATGTACAAGAATATACCTACTATAATACTGCCCCCTATGTACAAGAATATAACTACTATAATACTGCTCCCTTTGTACAAGAATATAACTACTATATTACTGCCTCCTATGTACAGGAATATAACTACTATAATACTGCCCCCTATGTACAAGAATATAACTACTATAATACTGCCTTTATGTACAAGAATATAACTACTGTAATACTGCCTCCTATGTACAAGAATATAACTACTATAATACTGCCTTTATGTACAAGAATATAACTACTGTAATACTGCCTCCTATGTACAAGAATATAACTACTATAATACTGCCCCCTATGTACAAGAATATAACTACTATAATACTGTCCCCTATGTACAAGAATATAACTAGTATAATACTGCCTTTATGTACAAGAATATAACTACTATAATACTGCCCCCTATGTACAAGAATATAACTACTATAATAATGTCTCCTATGTACAAGAATATAACTACAATAATACTGCCTTTATGTACAAGAATATAACTACAATAATACTGCCTTTATGTACAAGAATATAACTACTGTAATACATTGTACTTGACAATCCAATAGTCCCTTTACTTTATACAGTATATTGGTGGTTCTGGAGTGTCCTGTGGATGTGAATGCCCCATGTTGCAACTGGAATTCTATCTCTTCAGTTGTGTCCGGCTCTTGTACACTCTGTTGTCCTGTCCATCCTTCTCTGTTCTCTACGGCTGCTTTCAATTGCCTTACGTCCATTCCTGTGTCCTTCTTGATGGTGTCCAGCCATCGGGTCTTTGGTTTTTCCTGTTTCCTTTTACCACTGACTCTTTTTACAGCAAATTCGCCCTCATGACGTGTCCAAAGTAAGTCATTCTCCGTCTGGTGGTCTTGCCTTCCAGGGACACCTCCGGGTTAATATGGTCCAGAACAGCTTTGTTGGGAACCCCAGCTGTCCAGGGGACTCATAGAAGTTTTCTCCAACTCCACGGCTCGGAAGACATGTTGTCTTAATTAGTGGTGTACTTTTTGTGATCTCCTCACATTTGGCCTCAGCAGAATGCCGATCTTCTTCATGTCTGTTTTACAAGAGCAATAAAGTCTTTAATAATGTGCCGTGTGTACGGCCGCCTGGTGCAGCATGGGAGCTTCAATAGCCGGAGTTACATCATAGGCACATCTGATACAAAGTTGTTACAGTGCAGAAAGAATAGTGTCAAAGGAACTGAAGTGTTGGAGAATGGAGCAAAATGTAGCAAACTGATCAGCATGGAGTCCTTGACATCAGTCCAGCGCAGTCACCTGGACATGTTAGACACATCGCTAGTACTAATAAAGTGAGAAGAGGAGCAGTTACAGCAGTAATCACCTCCGGACCAGGACATGTGTTACCTCTGAGACTCTGATGTTTACTGGCATCTGGCTGATGGAGGGATATATTCCATCCGGGTGAGTATGTGATGATAAGTTCTGTAGACTAAGGAATATGTGACGTCCGCTGATATACTTCCTTTGGCAATTTGTAGTGGCGTCCATCCACAAAGGTCAGAGGACTTAAAGTGTGTCAAGAACACCTTCCCTGCACCTTCACACTATCCCACAGCAGAGAGGAAGGGGTCATCGATTCATGCTGCTTTTGCCGAATTCTGACCTCCCATCAGAACGGTGCAACAGAAATCTGGCATCATCTTATCAGGAGATGTTTTTCTGTTGCTCTGTGATACCATTCTTGCGCTCTTTTGACCACTAGACGCTCGCCTTTCTGTTTCTCTTAGACACAATGGTGCTGGAACTGTTCACCCACTGTTATAGTCCATCCGCATCAAGGAACGACAAGTTGTGCATTTGGACATGTTAGTTGGATCACCAGCATGTAGTTTACTTGACTGTGCAGCCACTGTTCACCAGAACGATTCCTGACATCCTCCTCTGACCCCGTACAGCGATGAGTTGCTATCATCCACATGATCACATTTTGCTGGATGTCTCTCACTGCTACACGAGAAAACCCCACACGGTTGGTAGTAACGCTCCGGCTAGTCTAGCACCGATGACCGGCCTCGTTGGAAGTCGCTCAGATTGTTGGATTGTCCCATCTTATGTGGATTCACTCTGAGGCCTCGGTCACACGGGCGATTTTTCGTGCGATCTGAGCATGCGCATGCGATCGACGATTTTATAGAACCATTGCTTTGCAATGGTATCGGACACATAAGCGCTTTTTATGCGCTCGTCCGATTAATTATAGAACAAAAATCGCAGATCGCGCCTATCTGCGATCTGCAATTCCTGTTCTTCTCTATATGCGCTCAATGGGGCCGGCGGCAGCAGCGCCGACCCCATTGAGAACATATACTACACAAATCATTCTCCTCTGCCACAGCTGTAACAGCTGTGGCAGAGAAGAATGATGTTTGCCCATTGAATTCAATGGAGCCGGCAATCCAGCTCTCAGCTGTCATTCAATATCTGAGAGCTGCCCCTGATTGGTCCCTGCGCTGAGCCAATCAGAGGCAGCACTCACTCACCCATTCATGAATTCATGAATGGGTGAGTGAGAGCTGCCTCTGATTGGTGAGGGCTGTGACCAATCAGAGGCAGCTCATTCAGCAGGCGGGGATTTTAAATCCCTGCCTGCTGAATACTACTCACAGCAGTTCAGGAGAACTGCTGGCCGGCCGCGGCTGAACTCTGTCTGCCAGGACAAGGTGAGTATATATATTTTTTTACTTTTTACACATTTTTGGATGATTTTCAGGGAAGCTCTTATATTTTTAAGCCCTTCCTGAAAATTCATCCTGAGATCGCCCGCAGCCCATTGCTTTCAATGGAGCCGGCTGTATTGCTGGCTCCATTGAATTCAATGGGCTGGACAGCGCTCCACTGCTCGGGCCTGTTTCAAATGAAACGCGGCTAGGAGCAGATTCTTCGGGCTATTTTTCGGCCCCGGTCAAAAAACGCCCGTGTGACCGAGGCCTGAAACTGATCCATGGAGAACTTGTCACGTGATTTTATGCTGCACTCCGGCTGTAATTTCTTTACAGGGAGGCGCCAATCATGAGAGGGTCGGGGCTCTAATAAAGTGGCCATTCAGTGTATATGAACGCTACACATCCAGTACTTTTATCTGTATTACTTGTGTCTCTCTGCTCTGCTCGGGTCGCACTTTTAGTTTAAAATCTCAATTTTTACTTTTTAAAAAAAAAGAAAACATTGCACATTGATACAAAATTGTATGAAGGCGCTCATGGGTGTAAAGTGCTGGTGATATTTCCACATTGCTCCAGGTGTCTACACGGCATTATAGGATTAAGGCCTCATGTCCACGGGTGGATTTCAATTGCAGAATCCGCGCAGGCACCTACAAGGACGATCCACGGGTTCAAGCTGCCCACAGGAAGACATGGGCGTCCGCACATAAATTAAAGCAGGCGGATTTGTTTTGCGGACCTTTTGGTCTGGAAAATAAAACGCAGCATGCTCCATTTTACTGCGGATCCAACAATGGAAACCAGGTGATCCGCGGCCCGTCCGCAAATTCCATGGAAAAGCAGTAAAAAAAGTTTCTATTGCGCGTGTGCAGCAGTGCGCCCGCACACAGCTGCAGAGGACAAAATGAAGACCCGGATGGGTAAGTAGGGAACCATAGTGTCCTCTGCTATGGGCAGCATGCAGAATCCGATCTGCCCGTGGACATCAGGCCAGGCACATTTTTGCTATGAAATCCGTATGCCCACCGATTCCGCAGCAATGCCCATCCATAGGATACAATGGAAACGTGATTTTTTTATGTACATGAGTGGAAATCAGTCGCGGTTTCCGCTCACGGGTAAAAGAAATTGCAGCATGCTCTATGACTTGAAGTCAATGGAAGCCGTCCGTTCTGTGGCCCTTCCGCAATCATCATTGCGGAAAGGCCACGGGGTCCGCATCATCGCCTAGCGACGGCGCAGGGAAATCTGTACTGCACATGTGCTCTGGTGGCCTATCCGCAGTGCAGAAGAAAAGACAGGTACGCAGGGTCGCAGGCGGCCTTAAAGTTTTTTGTTTTTTTTTAAATAGCAGCCAAGGGGTTACAATGTAGTTCTGAAAACTTACTGTAACTTCTGCATTGAATTAGGCTCCCAGCCCCCAAGATCGCATTTTGAAACTCTTGCTTTTCCGAAACTCTACAAGTCTGTCTGACAACTAAACTGCATCATCTTGAGTCAACCTGGAATCAACATTTGAAGAGCTCCCTCTGCTGGACAGCCCATGTTATAGCAGTGAGAAGATTTCCAAGTTACACTTATAAATGTGCCATTTGTGGTCAGGCTGTTTGCTCTTGGTAAATAAGCCCTGAGGAGTTGTCCTGTAAGGTGGGTTTAGGGGTAGTTTGTTTCAACTGTGAAGTTTATGCTGTTACTGTTGTTTGTGATGTTTGGCGCTTTTAGAGCGCCATGCTGTGGGACCTTGGGGTATGGCCGCTCCTCCTCAGGTGACACACCGGGACAGCGGCAGAAGTGGCAGAATCCTGAGCTGAGAAGTCATATTACAGTGAAGCTCTCTCAGGTTGGCTGTTCCCTACAGGTAACCAGCTCATACTACCCAACGGGTGGAAGATCAGTGATCCCACATATGGCTGCGCCAGAGTTCAGGAGTGGTCCCCGCTGAGCCATTCACAAACAGGCTCGTCTACCATCGGTGGTACCAACCTAGAGAGAGGAGTACCGTGAGTACATGGCCAACCTGAGACATTGTGCGGCTGCGCTATTGGACTTAACAAACCCCGTGGCTGCTAGTTAATAGTGATGAGCGATTAGTGGAATAATCGGTTTGTGTCGGTATCGGGCCAATTTCACAAAAATAACTAGAATCAGGACGGCCGATCCTGACTCCCTTTAAAGTCAATGGGATTAAAAATTGGGTTCACTAATTTGCCCTCTCAATGCAGCCAAAGCCCCCCAAATTGCATGGGAATACAGACACACATCTGGGGAACACTGTTCTCCTCCCAAAAATTGGTCTAAATCGTGTACAGCAGTGAAGGCATCAATCATAGGGGTGTCGCTGAAAACAAAAAAGGGCAACCTAGGGTGAGTTTGCCCCTAACCAAGCCAGTAGCTGCTGAATTGGTTTGAGTAAAAGCAGGAGATAGGGAGCGAGTCCAGCCAAGCTCTGGCCAACCTCACAGCCCCATGAAAAAGTGTATCCGCTGTCCACAGGAGGTTCATCCACTGGGACCCCCACAATAACAAAAATGAGGATCACAAGGTCTCTACTGCTCCATTCATTTCAAGAGGACGGCTGCTTCAGTAATGGAAGCTCCGGAAACAGAAATAGCCTGGGGCATAGTGTTACATGGTAGATGGCGCCCTGGTACAGACTTTGCACTGAGGCCCCTATTGGAATGATGGCTCATTACTGATATTCTGTTGCAGCTTCTATACAGATCAGCTCCTTGATCTGCTGGATGCTAGGATTGCTTGTTGTGATTGGCCAGCAGGTAGAATTGGGCCGAGTTTCATAGAACCAGATTGGGTCAGCTGATCTTTGGAAAAAAAATGCATGCATGGTGATTTGAACATAAACTCCAGCACAGCAAGGCAGCAATGCTAGAGACTGAGCCACCATACTTGTTCTTTCTCCTCTGGAGGAGGAGAAAAATGAGAAACATAAAGAAAACATACAAAAAGTCCATGTAGATGTTGTCATTGGCCAGATCTGAATCTGGAACTCCAGCTTTGCAAGGCAACAGTGGTAATGACTGAGCCACCATGCCTGTTCTTCCTTCTTCTCTAGAGGAGAAAAAGAAGAAAGTGAAGGAGAAGAATGAGAAGAATATATTCTTTTTAGGTCTTCTTTTTCTCAGTCTCCTTCTCCTCCTCCAGAGAAGGAAAAACAGGAGGAGGAAGAAGCTTGGTGGCTCAGTGGCTAGTACTGTTGTCTTATAGCGCTGCAGTTCTAGGTTCATGACTACTGACATCATGTGCATGGATTTTGTAGGTTCTCTTTGTGTTTATTCTATTTTCTTAACCTTCTCTGTAAAAGTGAGAATAAAGAAGTGTGGTGGCTCAGTGGTTAGTACTGTTGCCTTGCAGTTCTAGGTTCAAACCGGCTAAGGCAACATCTGTAAGGAGTTTTTCAAAGTCCATGCAGACTTTGTGTTTGCTAAGCTTGGAACTCAAGACCCCAACACAGGAAGGCAACAGTGCTGACCACATTCATTGAAGAGGGACTGCCACATACGGTAGACAAAAAGTGGCTGCATCCCCATGTAATTTGGGGGCAGTTGGCTGCATTTTAGTAAACCCAATTTTTACTTCCACTGATTTTAATGGGAATCAGCTGTTCAGATTCTCGATTATCTTCGGAAAGTTGGCTTAATCACTTGCAATCCGATTATTAAAATAATTGCTCATCACTACACTATTTATTCCAATCGCGTGGCAGATGGATCTGCTCATTATTAGAAAAGTACTCAGTCCTCCCAGTGTTCAACAGAGCTGACCATCTAATTGCAAGCATTACATAGTAGAATTATAACTAGACTTTACTGTATACAACGCCACAAAAGCAAACTGCATCACTCCTCAGGCTGTGTAATAGCTCATGATTATGCTGCCATCTAGTGGCAGGTAGTAATATTACTAGTCTAATGGAAACATATCAATGCTCATTTTATCTGTTCTCATCCCAAAAAAGGGGTCAAAATTTCATATTATTAAAGTAAAACTCCAACTTTACTTCTATTCTGACTAGACCATGCCAGGTAATGATTTTCCAAATTAGTGATCCATGCGAACAACCCTTTATTAGCCTCAGTCTGTGTGAAACAATTTCCTAATAATATTCTTCTTCTCACTGGCAGTTTAGTTGCTTATAGTTTACAATTATTTCATCCTTGCTGTACTGGAAATCAGCTTTACGTTACATCATGCAGCAAACAAGCAGATATGCAGTATAAAGCATGGAGGAGGGATGCAGCCGCATACTGACTCAATGCAGATCAGGTGGGGACATTGCTGGGTGCTAATGGAGCAGAATTCAAAAGGAGCCAACCCTGAATAACATCAAATATCAGGTAGGCATAGGGGTGTAGATGTAGTAGTGGTAACTAATCCCTGGTGCCAAAAGGGGCCCAAAAGCTACTCTTCCACAAAGTTCTGTGCCCATAAGCCTTTTGGGGGTACGTATGCTGATTTCCATGATTTGGGGGACCCAGCAATACTTGAAGAACAGCTGAATACCAGCGGATGATTAAAGATCTTTATTAAAGCAGACTACGCATTTCAGGGTCAGAATGACTCCTTCCTCGGAACATTATGGCTTCTGTTTCTATGCCGAGTTGGAGAGCAGGGGAACAGCTGAAGACGCAGTGTGAAAGTAGCCTAACCTGGTGTCTTCAGATCTGGAGACTAAGGCAGGAGAGGACACCAGATAGGAACGCGTTTCTCTTGGTGCTGAGTGGTTCATGACTGATGGCTAACCCTACTACTTCCAAAAACCCAAAGACAGCACCTATACTTCATCTAACGCCACTGTTTATTGCACTACATGGCAGCATGTCCATGGCTGCATTACCATTCATCAGTAGAACCACTGGCCATGCTGGTGCGTTTCACATTGGGTTTAGTTGATGCTACATGTGGATTCAAGACCTGCTATCAGGCACACTTTCCACCCAAATCCCATAGCAGTGACATGACTTATGTCTACAGAATATACAATCATCCTCCATAATGGAGCCCAGTCAACAACACCCACTCTAACGTGTTTTACAGATACAACCAAGCCAAGTCCAAATCGCGTCAGTGTCTTCAGGACCAGGGCATCAGGAGAGGACCCTAAACCGAAACACATTTCTCTTGGTGCTTGGTTTCTGCCTTAGTGGCATCGCAGTGGTATGACTTGTGTCTATGGAATGTACAATATTGTTCATCCCATAAGCATATTAGATGGAAACCCAAGATGGAGAGCAGGGGAACAGATGAAGACAGTGCGAAAGTAGCATTACCCAGTGCCTTCAGAGCCAGAAATTAAAGCAGGAGAGGACACCAGACTGAAATGTGTTTCTCTTGGCGCTCAGTAGAGGAGTGGTTCATGACTGATGCCAAACAATACTACTTCCAAAAACCCAAAGACAGAACCTATACTTCATCTAACTCCCATGTTTATCCCACAGCATAGCTGCTGGATCATTCTTCCGAATGGAGCCCATTCAACAATGACGCATTTCACGTCTACAACCAAGGTTCTTTAAATGTGTCCAATAAAGTGAAGATTTTATACAATGTAGTGGTGGCTTCCTTCCACTTCATGTATTACCAAGTGACTTCAGTACTGAGATCTGGTGAACAAAACAGGAGAGGAATCATGGATGAAACGCATTTCTGTTGGTGCTGCTACCCAAATCCCACAGCAGTGGTACGGTAGATGTCTATATTAGGTATGGCAAAGATAGAAGTAATCCAGCAGCAGGAGAATACATTAAAACCAGGCGTTTAGTTCACACGGAGACAAATTCAGTTGACGCGTTTTGGATGGAACATCCTTAGTCATAACATAACGCATTCTCACACTATCACATGAAAACGACCACATGATCTGAAACAGGCCAATGCAGAATTACACAAGTAAGATCTCAGTGTCTAAGTGAATATGACCATCGGTGACAAGTGACGTCCGGTCTGATGTCCGGGCCTTTAGAATACGGGTTTGTAATTAAAAAAAAGTCTTGCCGAAAAGAGTCTGCGCCTCATCACCCAGAGGCAGGGGGTCTGATAGATCTGGTTTGTAACCTTACTAAATAAATGCCTAGTTGTAATGAATTCTGCTGCTGGGCTATTTCTATTTTTTCCATTTTGTGGGAACATCCATTCACGGAGTATAAGAACATATCTGGTCGCTGACTATATACAGGTGAGCTGGCTGAAGCTTTTCTTGTGTTTTCTCTATCAGGTATGACAATCTTCATGACAAAAAATTGCTGCTAAATGATCTTTCAAAGTGAAGCTCGCTCAAAAATATTGACGCGTTTCACATTTCAACCACCTTTCCGTTGTAACTATAGACTGGGATTTTCTTGTGAGGTTTCTCATGGATACTTTTTAGAACTTGCCCTGAAGACTACCTTCACAGCTGCACATCTTCTTACCAATCCAAGGTTAAGAGGCTAAAACATAGTTCTATTGGTTAACGGTTTGTGATGTCATCCGGCCCTCTTTTCATCCAAATCCCATAGCAGTGGTATTGCCTGTGTCTGTATCAAGAACAGCACTGGTCATGCCACAAAATGACAGCTGGATCATCCTCCAAAAGTAAACCCCACTCAACGCGTTTCACAGCTACAACTAAAATAAGCTCAAAACATGTCAATGTTCAAGTAAATTTGTAAAGTTTCCAATAAATGCAGATTTTATACGCTGAAGTGGTGTTCATGTATTACACAGTGAATTTGAAAGCAAAATTAACCCTTTGGTATTAATTCTCAATAAAATACAAACCTTTATTATAACGTAGACGGATAAACGCCTATATTTAAAAACCCAGTCTGCAAAGGCCAGTCCATAAACATGGCAGTACCAAGACTGCTCCTATATAATATAATAGTTTGGTGACTGAAGTCATCTATGGAGGATGGCCAATCCTATATTCTTAGTAGAGATAAACCTTCGGACTGAATATCAGAGACTGATATCTAAAAACTAGCTGTATAACTCCTAATAGTAAAGCTCCAACACGTTTCGCTGCCTAAACAGCATCATCAGGGAGACAAGGTGCTAGCTATAGTAAAATACAGTTCTACTGGTTCTGATTAATTCGAACCTCTCATTCCCGCCCTCAAGACTTCTCAAGAGCAGCACCTGTCCTCTGGAACGTGCTACCAAAAAATGTCCGGGCAATCACTGACACACTAAAGTTCAGACGTGCTCTAAAAATGCACCTCTTCATACCATATCCCCTAAACAAACCCCCCTGTACGCCGCCTGATAACATGCTCCCTGTCCCACAGACTGCAATCCCTGCTAGCTATAATCAACCGGCACCTGCAGTCATCCTGATTCCGCCACTATACGGCCTGATCATTGTCTGTGTGTATAGCATCCCTCACTCTCCACCTCGCCATACCGGGCACATCTCCAGCCCCTTTACCTTCTGTATCCCCCCATTACTTGTAGTATATAAGCTTGTTGGAGCAGGACCCTCACCCCTACTGTTCCCATCAACTGTCTGCTCAATCATCAGCCACGATAAGTCCCACTCAACAACTAAACATGCCACAACCTACCTACGCCTACAACACATCGATGTTTCAGTAAGTTTTTGTGAGGGAGATTCCAATATAATGCAGATCTTATATGCTGGAGTGGTGACGTTCTCCTGCTTTATGTATCGCACAATGACTTCAGTGCGGCAGGTCTGGGACCAAGCGAAGAGGAGAAAACTCTGGACCAAAATGCTTTTTTCTTGGTGCTTGGTTTTCACCCAAATCCTGTAGCCGTGGTACGGTCCGTGTCCATATCATCCCACAAAATCGCTACTTAATAATCCTCCGGTGTGAAGCTCAAACACCAACGCGTTTCACACTTCAACACATTTTTTAGTTGTACCTACAAATGCGTTACTGATCCGGAGTTTTCTTGTAATGTTTCTCAAGAGCAGGCAGTATTTATATCGTAGTTTGGGGTGATGGCTCACTCCTGCTTTGTTTCTTCTCTAGTGCCTTCAGAGCTGCAGTTCTGTTACCAACACAGGATGCAAGGCCATAACATACTTCTACTGGCTCCATATTGTTAGGCCGTCATTCCATCAATATCCCATAGCAGCGGCATGTGTCTGTATGAAGGAAAGCATTGTTCACCCTACAAAATTGCTGCTCATCATCCACAAAAAAATCCACCAAACCACCAGCGCGTTTCGCAGCTACAACCACAACATGTCAATATCCCAGTAAGGTTTTGTCAAGTTTCCAATAAAATGCCGATTTTATATGCTGGAGTGACTTTTCCTTCTGTCATGCATTACACAATGACTTCCATGTGACAGCTCTGAGGACCAAGGCAGAGGAGAGGACCATAGACTGAAACGCATTTCTATTGGTGCTTGGCTTTCACCCAGCAGTGGTATGGCCTGTCTCTATATCAAGTATGGCAATATTCATTGCACAAAAAGTCTGCAAAGTGATGCTCACTCAAACTTTCTAACGCGTTTCACTTTTTAACACATTTTTCATTTTCACCATCAGACGCGTCAGTGTTCAGAAGTTTGCGGTAATGCCTCTGTACTGCCTTCTTGTAATGTTTCTCATGAGCAAGCAGTTTTTATAGGTTAGTATGATAGCTCACTCCTCCTTCGTTTCTTACAGAGTACCTTCAGAGCTGCAGTTCTTGTTACCAATAAGGGCCAAAACGTACTTCTATTGGTTCCCAGTTTGTGATGTCACCAGGCCCTCTTTCCATCCAAACCCCATAGTAGTCGTATGGTCTGCGTCTTTATCAGGTACGGCAATGTCGATCCCACAAATTTGCTGCTTAATAATACGCAAAAATGAAGCTAACTCAAACAAACTGACGCATTTCACAATCCAACACATTTTCAGTTGCACCTAAAGACGTGTCCGTGTTGAAAAGGTTCCGAATAATGTCTTACTACAGCTTCATTCCCTACCGAGCGCCTTCAGAGCTGAAGTTCCTGTTACCAATGCAAGGCCAACGTGTCCTTCTATTGGCTCACGGTTTGTGATGTCACCAGGCTCTCTTTCCATCCAAGCCCCATAGTAATAGCAGGCCTTGCGTCTGTAGCAGGAACGGCACCGTTCGTCAAACAATATGGCTGCCGGCTCATCCTCCAAAATGGCCGCCTTTCCCACATAATAACATCATAGAAAGAATTTAGCAGTAAAGTTTAGGAAGAACAAAGCCTCGGTGAACCTCCCGCTCGCCTCCCGCTCGCCTCCTCCGTGGAGCCCACTCAACAACATACTAAACAATCTAGTATTTAAAGCCAGGTCCATACTGCGTTATGTGTAAATTTACTACAGAATAATTTGTTTTAGTAGACAGAGCACGAAGGGATATTTTAACACCAGCAGATATTTTAATAGTCCTGGTGCCGCGGGAAACGGCGTACTTCTTCAAACGTGCGGAAAAAGGGGGATTTTTCGCTTGCAAAAATTAAGTTCTTGGGGAGGGAGCAATTTAGAAAAGTGGCGCTGAGCGTACAAGTCTATTTTAAAGTTCTAAATGGCACAATGAGTGAAGTCAGGCAGATATTTCCATACCGCAACCAAATAATAAACACAGTTGGTTTCTGAGGAACCACCAGGGATGTCGCACTGTGCTCGGCTCAGCGTACTCGCCGCTAATTACTGCAGATCCACTTTAACACACATCGACTTTCTAACTATTTTTATGAACTTCAAGTTTTGCTCTTACTGTATGTTACTAGAATCCTCTATTGCTGCTGCAGAACATCATAAAACATGCCTCAGCTGCTGCAGAACATCGTAACACGCACCACAGCTGCTGCAGAGCATCATAATGCACACCTCAGGTGCTGCGGAGCATCATCATGCACACCTCAGCTGCTGCAGAACATCATAATACACACTTTAGCTACTGTGGGACATCATAATACACACTTCAGCTGCTGCAGAACATCATAACGCACACCTCAGCTGCTGCAGAACATCGCAATACACACCTCAGCTACTGTGGAACATCATAATACACACTTCAGCTGCTGCAGAACATCATAATACACACCTCAGCTGCTGCAGAACATCATAATACACACCTCAGCTACTGTGGAACATCATAATACACACTTCAGCTGCTGCACAACAACATAATACACACCTCAGCTGCTGCAGAACATCATAATGCACACCTCTGATCTGTAGGTAATATCCTCAAAGTGTTTCCTGTTACTACAACTACATCAAGACACCTGCCTATTGATCTGCGTTGCTCCTCCGGCAGTCATGTCAAGAGATGAGGGATGAGTACTTTCCAGTTGATACTTCGAGGCTCTTTCAGTCTCAGTGTATAGATTGTAAGTTATTCATTGCAGAATGAGACTTCCACTGCTATTTTCCAATATACTTTATCAATTCCTCACAGTTTTTCAAGATCTCTGCTTGCTGTCATTCAAAAGGAACCTTCATGATTTACTTTACTAGTGAATCCCAATCTGTCCTGGTCCTGTCATGTCTTGCAAGGAGCCGTGTACCTGTATGTGCATCACATGACCTGCATAGATTTTTAACCCCTGAAAGTGAACAATGTGCACAGATTTACCAAAATGTAACTTACACTTAATGCGGCACGGGAGGGGAGGCACGGGACCTTTTCAATGGCTCTTGTTGTATTATAACAACTTGTTGCAACAATTTACCAGCGTTGAGAAAAACTTTGCTACATCTGTAAGCCTCTACGAAATAACAGCAAGCAGAGGTCTTGAAAACCATGAAGAATGGATGCAGAAAGTATATTGAAAAGTCACCTTTTCTCCTGGAAAGTCCAGCAGACCCCCTGAAGGAGACCGGTAGGCCAGCATGGACTGAGCACATTCAATATTTGCTTCAATTACCAAGATAGAGCAGCAATGGCCGCTCCAACAGGCGTTAAATCCAGCTTCTGGTTGTGAAACGCATCACAGCCCAAGAGATCTGCAAAAAGGGAGATCGGGGGCCTTGATCCTTATGGGCCCTTGAGGCTTAGCGGGCCTATAAGGCCTCTCTTCTCCATATAGGGAGCCCAATACTATGAATAAAGCCTTATAGTTGGGGCTCTGTTAGAGATTTTGCATTGGGGCCCAGAAGCTTCAAGTTACGCCTCTGTGTTAAGGGGTTAAGAGAAGTTGGGAGGCCCCAAGATAAACTTTTGCACCTGGGCCCATGAGCCTTTAGCTATGCCCCTGCCAGGCATCACAAAAGTTAGCATGAAGCCAGGGGTCTCGGTAAAGGCCTGCTATAACCACAGCAGGTGAAGACAAGGGGTGAGAGGAAACGCCTGCAGGACCATAAGGGTGGCTTCACGCGAGCATGCTTTTGCACGTACATAGGTGCATACACAGGTTCGTACATGGGAATGCAAGCATTGTTTTCAATGGACCTCGTGGCTGCTGCCAGCGGCTCCATTGAAAACAATGCTCTGCCGGCCCTCTGCATTCTTTTTCAGGGAAGGGCTTTACATATAAGCTCTTCCCTAAAAAAGAAACATTTCAGTGTAAAAAGCAATAAGAATAAAAAAATATACTTACGGCCTCCTGTCAACGGGCGTTGCGAAGTCCCACGGCTTATCTCCACCGCGGGAGTTGCTGCCTGGGAGCAGGAGCCGCTGCCTAATCTCTGCTGGTCAGCCCTATCTGATAGATAGGCTGGCCGCGAATTGCCCGCCGCGAGCGGAGAATTGCAATGATTCTCCACTCGTGGACAGGGGCCGGCGCTTTCCATAGCAACGCTTTCCAAACTGCTCCCCATGTCCTCTCCTCTCTCACGAACTGCTCCCCATGTTCCCTCCTCTCTTACAGACTGCTCCCTATGTCACCTCCTCCATTACAGACTGATCCCCATGTCCCCTCATCTCTCACAGACTGCTCCCCATGTCCCCTACTCTCTCACAGACTGCTCCCCATGTCCCCCCTATCTCACAGACTGCTCCCCATGTCCCCTTCTCTCTTCCAGACTGCTCCCCATGTCCCCTTCTCTCTCACAGACTGCTCCCCATGTCCCCTCCTCTCTCACAGACTGTTCTCCATGTCCCTCCCTCTCTCACAGACTGTTCCCCATGTTCACTCCTCTCTCACAGACTGCTCCTCATGTCCCCTTCTCTTTCACAGACTGCTCCACATGTTTCTTCTCCCTCACAGACTATTGTCCATGTCCTCCTGCTCCTTACAGCAAATACTGCGGAATACGTTGGCGCTATACAAATAAAAATTATATTATTATTATTACAGCTGCTCCCCATTCCCCTCCTCTCACAAATTGCTCCCCATGGCTTCCTCTTTACTCAAAAACTGTTCCCCATGTTGCCCTCTACCTTCCAGACTGCTCTACCTAATAGCACCCTCTTTCTCACAGACTACTTTTCTCTGTCTTGTTCCAAGTTCTCATCTCCTTCATCCTCTTCCTCTCCACTTCTTTTTTCTTGGCATTACACAGTTCATGGTCATAAACCACGTAGCTGCTGACCTGTGACAAGGTCCCCCCCATCGGAGTGAGGAAAAAAGGAGAGGGTTTCCGGCTCATTTCGTACTACGCAGTAAGAAGCTATAAGTGTTAGAAGATGGAAGCGAGTTCAGTCAGAGTGGAGAAATGGAGCAAGAAGCAGAGGGAAGGAATGGCTGCAGCTATGCTTCCTTCTCCTCTGTCCTGTTGTAATTAGAGACGCCTTATGTAAGCCTTAATCCCGTGTGCAGCAGCAAATAAATCACCTCGATGCTGAGAGAAACTGTTTGTTCTTCAAAACCTTCCAGCCCTGCTTTCTACTGGGCAGCAACACAGACACAAGCTTCAGGCAAGCAGTAGAGAATCTTCATAGCAGTTTCAGGTTGGCAAAACTGTTAGTGGGGATGATAGATGTTGTTGTTTTCAGTCATAGTTAGTTCTCTCTCTATAGCTCCCCCTTAGCTCCGATGCTGCCACCCCAAGGCTTGTTTATCTGCGTATAAAGTGTTAAACTGTATGCAAGTTGTATATGTAATTTGCTGGTGTTTAGGATTATTGCACACAGCCACAAGCCTGAAAGTAAAGGGTGTGCTTGTCGTTTACTTACATCCGTGTGTTAGTCCTATTTCGCTAACAAACACTTTTAATCGAGGTACTGGCGTCACGATCACCTAATTCCATTATTCGTCCAGATCCTGTTGTATACCTTCAACGGTGCATGAGATTACAAGGAGTGTGCTGCACTCATCACCAGCCTGACACTGTTCCTTAGCCACATCTTAGAAACTACTCAGAGAGGGCAGGCCTAATCCCGCTTGTCGCACGATGCATGCTAATATTTTAATTATAAACATTTAAGTGTACAAATATGGATGGAAAATGGATTTGTCACACAATGAACCATAAGTGTCCCTCCTTGAATGCCCAAAACGTTGGGAGGTATGCTGATCATCCAAAAAGTTGGGACAGATGGGTAAGCCCCTCCCAATGAGTCCAGTTATGTGAAGCACCAAGAGTACCATGACACGGGACTCTTTACAATCCTCTGCTCTGCAGGACCTGTGTTATGTGGCTAAGATGTCAACAAAGCTCAACAGTTCTTGAAGGTTTTGCTACCAATGCAAATCCAGGGTGCAGGGGGTCCATCTTCATAAAAATCTGTCACACCTGGTTTCCATCAGAGGTACTGTGTCATATGTTGACACGGGAAGCTAGGGGTTGACCGGGCAGAGCTGGAGGTAATGCAACGGTCACGCCCCTAGCTTCTGATTGGCTCCTGGTCTCTGCTGTGTTCCATCCCGTTCCCTCCCCTCTTCACTGTTGCTTTGCACAGCTGTGCCATCTTCAGCTCAGGACCCTCAGCTCCGGCATGCCACCCCCTCCGGACGGACGGCAGTGTGTCACAGATGGTGCTCTTCCTCCTCGCCCGGCCAGTTACTTGCCGGCTGACAATCGTTTGCTGCTGTTTTGTTTTTCTCTTGTCTTCAGCCCTGGCCCCTCCAGATGGTAGTCCCCAGGGAGAGTGATAGTGGGGTCGGGAGCAGACATGGGTGGCCAGCAGCAGGGGGTGGGGGAGGAGAATGACAGGAGGGTCGGTACAGCGGCGCCAGGAGGCGATATGGGAGCCCGGCAGGAAAAGTGACAGTTGGAGATGGGAGCCCAGCGGGGAGAGTGACAGCAAGGCCAGGAGCGGAGATGGCAGTAGTAGGACCAGGAGTAGGAGAAGGAGTAGGAGGAGGAGGGCGAGGAGATGTGTGAGCTGTCAGCGGGGAGAGACAGTACATGTGTCTCTGGGGAGCTGTGTGCGGGGCATCAGCCAATCCGCAGCTGTGGGAGTGATCTGCCCATCCCCTGTAACAGCCCGGCCAACCCATGTCTCCACCCATACATCCGGTGGAGACATATTACACCAGTACCTTCATCAGATTCCTTCTCTTGCTATCTCCTCCTTATTCAAGCCACCTTCCACACCCCCAATCTCTTTCCTCCTTCCTCTTTTTATATGACCAGGAGCACAAAGGGAAAGATTTAATGTGTTACCCAACAGCACATGATGTGCCTAATGTGTGCCTCTTCATACAGAGGCCTGTTCAGGTGCCTTCACAGAAATCTTTGCCAGCTAAGAGCTAGAGTAGATTAATGGCATAAATTATACATAAATGTGTTGGTCATGATGGCTCCGCCAACTCCTTACAAGCCATGCCCATTTTTTAGGAAATTTGCATACAGGACAAAATCTTGCAACTTTTGTACACCTGTTTTTAGTCCATAAATCTCCCTTAGGGCTCAGTTACACGGGCGTTTGTACGTACGTCTGTCAGTTGCGTTTGCGATCCGCATCTATATAGTACCAATGTTTTCAATGACAGCGGTCACATGTGCGAATTTCACATGCGCACAAACCTATGCATCAAAAATTATCGGACACAAAAATTAACCCCTATGTAGTCACCATCAATTTCTCATGATAGAAGGGGAAAACCCCAAATAAATCACACAGGCCTCATAGGAATACATGCAATGCTCAGTGTTGTTCAGGTCTGGTCACGTTCACCCCCATCAGCAGCCAGTTTAACCAGGTAAGCTGGTTTGGCGTATGATCACATGGAGAAATACGCCACAGAATTTTCTGTGTGAATTCCACCTCCAAAAACAGTTTGTGTCACGGATGCGCTAGCAGATATGGTCCTGTCAATGCGCAAAATCCGTGTGCGGAAGTCAGACGTGAAAAGTGCGCCACTTCTCGACATCGAAAAGAGCAGAATCACACCGCAATTCCACACGCATATTTTGTCTATTGACAGGGATAAATACGAGGGAAGATCTGTATCAAAAAACCATGGCAGAAAACTGCGGATTTTTGTGGTTTTTAGAGCGGAAGTCGCCGCAGTGAGACCCCCTACTCATCAGGTTATCTCTTAGCCTGTGGATAGGGAAAACCTTACAATCCTGATAAAACCCGTTTAGGAGCCAAGCTCTTCTGTACAGTACTTGATTGTGTCTATAACCATCAAGCTCTGTGCATTGTACTGTAACCATTAAGTCTTGCACACAGATTTGAAGTATAGATAAATTCCAAGCGGCTGTTGCGTCTCTGCCTCTTCCTACGCCCTCCTTGATGCCGCAGTGACGGTGAAGGGACACACAGAACGGAGCCTCTCACAAGTCCTTGGATCAGATTTAAATCAGATATGGAGAAAAATCCATCATATAATTATATTACAGTATATTGATTTCTGCTGTAAATTTTCACAAAGATTTTCCCCATTCAATGGTCTATGGTCGAAATTTCGTAGAAACAGAACTAATCTCTGCCCTTTACACGTCTCTGTACTTATACTCATACGGATATACACTAATCCCTGTTTCCCATACATTGGACTGGGAATACCTTTCCTAGGACTGACTTGCTTAGAACATTATAAATAGATGACGGAAAACAAATGGAAATGAAAACAAGATTACAATTTGTGTACAAAGCAATTAAAACCCGGCACGGTTAATACACGGCAATAATAAAGCAATAAACACAGCAGTAAGGAATGAGGAATTACTCCATAATTAAATGTATGAACTGGGACACGATGTATCACAGCAAACAGCTGATGGTTTCCAAGGCACAGTTTCTGACATGTCAGCTTTATTTTAACTGATCCCTGATGTATGATGGTGAATGCAAGATCTGGACATTCATTCTCTTAAAGTGTTGATTGACCTTTAAACACCATTTTACTACTCATTTATAGTCTACATAAAAGGCAGAGTCACTGTGTACATACATTACTTATCCTGTACTGATCCTGAGTTACATCCTATATTATACTCTAGAGCTGCACTCACTATTCTGCTGGTGGAGTCGCTGTGTATATACATTACTTATCCTGTACTGACCCTGAGTTTCATCCTGTATTATACTCCAGAGCTGCACTCCCTGTTCTGCTGGTGGAGTCACTGTGTACATACATTACTTTTCCTGTACTGATCCTGAGTTATATCCTGTATTATACTCCAGAGCTGCACTCACTATTCTGTTGGTGGAGTCACTGTGTACATACATTACTTATCCTGTACTGATCCTGAGTTACATCCTGTATTATACCCCAGAGCAGTACTCACTATTCTGCTGGTGGAGTCACTGTGTACATATATTACTTATCCGGTACTGATCCTGAGTTACATCCTGTATTATACTCCAGAGCTGCACTCACTATTCTGCTGGTGGAGTCACTGTGTACATACATTACTTATCCCGTATTGATCCTGAGTAACATCTTATATTATACTCCAGAGCTGCACTCCCTGTTCTGCTGGTGGAGTCCCTGTGTACATACATTACTTTTCCTGTACTGATCCTGAGTTATATCCTGTATTATACTCCAGAGCTGCACTCACTATTCTGTTGGTGGAGTCACTGTGTACATACATTACTTATCCTGTACTGATCCTGAGTTACATCCTGTATTATACCCCAGAGCAGTACTCACTATTCTGCTGGTGGAGTCACTGTGTACATATATTACTTATCCGGTACTGATCCTGAGTTACATCCTGTATTATACTCCAGAGCTGTATTCACTATTCTGCTGGTGGAGTCACTGTGTACATACATTACTTATCCTGTACTGATCCTGAGTTATATCCTGTATTATACTCCAGAGCTGCACTCACTATTCCACTGGTGAAGTCACTGTATACATATACATTACTTATCCTATACTGATCCAGAGCTGCACTTACTATTCCACTGGTGGAGACACTGTGTACATACATTACTTATCCTGTACTGATCCTGAGTTACATCCTGTATTATACTCCAGAGCTGCACTCACTATTCTGCTGGTGGAGTCACTGTGTACGTACATTACTTATACTGTACTGACCCTGAGTTACATCCTGTATTATACTCCAGAGCTGCACTCACTATTCTGCTGGTGGAGTCACTGTGTACATACATTACTTATCCTGTACTGACTGATCCTGAGTTACATCCTGTATTATACTCCAGAGCTGCACTCACTATTCTGCTGGTGGAGTCACTGTGTACATACGTTACTTATCCTGTACTGATCCTGAGTTATATCCCGTATTATACTCCAGAGCTGCACTCACTATTCTGCTGGTGGAGTCACTGTGTACATACGTTACTTATCCTGTACTGATCCTGAGTTATATCCCGTATTATACTCCAGAGCTGCACTCACTATTCTGCTGGTGGAGTCACTGTGTACATACGTTACTTATCCTGTACTGATCCTGAGTTATATCCCGTATTATACTCCAGAGCTGCACTCACTATTCTGCTGGTGGAGTCACTGTGTACATACGTTACTTATCCTGTACTGATCCTGAGTTATATCCCGTATTATACTCCAGAGCTGCACTCACTATTCTGCTGGTGGAGTCACTGTGTACATACGTTACTTATCCTGTACTGATCCTGAGTTATATCCCGTATTATACTCCAGAGCTGCACTCACTATTCTGCTGGTGGAGTCACTGTGTACATACGTTACTTATCCTGTACTGATCCTGAGTTATATCCCGTATTATACTCCAGAGCTGCACTCACTATTCTGCTGGTGGAGTCACTGTGTATATGCGTTACTTATCCTGTACTGATCCTGAGTTATATCCCGTATTATACTCCAGAGCTGCACTCACTATTCTGCTGGTGGAGTCACTGTGTACATACGTTACTTATCCTGTACTGATCCTGAGTTATATCCCGTATTATACTCCAGAGCTGCGCTCACTATTCTGCTGGTGGAGTCACTGTGTACATACGTTACTTATCCTGTACTGATCCTGAGTTATATCCCGTATTATACTCCAGAGCTGCACTCTCTAGTCTGTCAGCATAATGCTCTAGTTTTGACAATACCCGGAGAAAGAACCAACTAGGCAGAACAAGTTCACTTTAGGGTCCAGGTCCTCAGCAAGCTCCAGGACTTTGTAGCCTCCAGCTAGCCCAGTGGGTGACTCTGTGGATAATGTCAGTGGACGGGGCGGACGTCCTCAGTAGAATAGTTAACCTCCGATTACCCGCCTGAACACATGCTGTTTATCAGTGGTCCAAAGGGGATTCAGCTTCAGACAAAATGGTGCTGAGCCTACCGTATTTTCCTCCTGCAAGCATTGGTTGTCTCTGGTATTGCAGTGCATTCCCATACGACTGGATGGGGCTGAGCTGCAATACCATACTCCACCATTGAACAAGGGGGGCTCTGTTTCCATAATTAAAGTAACCCTTTTTTTCTACTTTCAGAGAACCCTTTGAAGTGTTAATAAAAGGAACAATGCTGCAATCGTATCTCCTTCCTTGTGACCATCTCTGCGATAAGTGACAGCACAGATGCCGCTTGTCTGCGCTTTGATGCCTTGTTATTATTACATTGTATCCCCGGTTCGGAGTGTTTGTGTTGGTGCCACACGTCTTCAGCGCTGATGCAGCCTCTTTAAGATGAAACATTGGAGATTGAAGTAAAGGAGATGAACTAAATGTCACAAATGGCAGAATGACATGTCTCTGGCAGGAGAAAGAACCCCGCCAGACGGCCTGACAGCTGCAGCAAATCCTGAAAGGGCAGATAGAAGAACAGGACACGATCGCTCCGAGAATCACATATCAGGAGGCAAGGAACTCCGCACTCACTTCACTCAATAGTTTTGTTTGTTGTAACATTCTGTTTTTTTATACAGGTCATGACTGCGGCATGTAAAGGACCGGGGATAAATGTCTGAGCGTGAGGATGACCCCCAGCGATCCCAAGATCAGCGCACCCCAAATAACCTATGTGAATGGAGGAATGGAGTGGCGATTTGCTCACTTGACTGCTATAACATTCACCTTTATGGGAGAGAGGAAGATGAATGTACTCGGCAATCTCACTCTATCATAAAAAAGTGAATAGGACAGCAGTCGAGCATCATCACGGCTCCCAATAGGTGGCGCTGCAGAGGCATTCTTCCATCTTCCTCATTTGCATATATTTCCCAGAGGAGCAACATGACCTTATAGGTCTCCTCACTCACCTTCTAGGTGCTCTCCGTAAGGAGAGATGATACCTTCCCAACTCACATCATAGGCTCCTCACTAGCCAAGTCAGAATCCTACTGCACACTAATGAGGGGCAAAAAAAACCGAAACAGCTGTCTGTGTATGGATTCTGGCTTTTGGTCTTCAATTCCCAATCATTGATATAAAGACTTGTATAAAGGGTCTGACATTAATTTGCAGGAATGTTGCCATACAGTAGGTGGAGCTACAGAGGTATTATTCCATCTTCCTTATTCACGGCTCCATTCACATGGGGCATTTGGAATTTGCTGATCTTGGGATCCCTGGGGTTTCCGGCAGTTGGACTCCTGTGGATAGGGGGGAAATGTCTTTAATGGTATGTTCATGTCGCGGGGAGGTGGTGGGTCTGCGGTACTGGTTTCGGGATACGATGGACCCACGGAGTTAACAATAATATATAATGTTTTTGCGCATTTGCGCATGAACAAGTCAAAATTTTGGGGGGGTTTTGCTGTTTAAATTTCTCGCTATTGCGCATGATAAAAAAAACTGGAAGAAAGGGCCTGCCCTCGCTTTTCTTGCACATGGTAATATCGCACGAGAGTCCAGCTAGTCAAAATGAAATCAATGCTTTCGTCTCGTCATGTTTTGCAGCTGTGATTTTCACGGCCTGATGAAATAGCGTTCGTCTGTTTAAGCCCATAGACAGGTAACAGGGGGACGCGGACACATAAAGCAGTACACAGTCCTTTTTGTACAAGGTAGTCACTGCGCTACTATGACCGCGCTATAGCTAAACGCAGCGCCTATACTCCCAAGACATATGGTGGGGTATTATATTAAGTCTCTGCTTGTAAACCGGGGAGCGCTGTCTCTTTAGGGCTCCCGCAGACAACAGTAGGTGTACATGCGCTCACAACAACGCAACGTATTTGTGCTGTGAAGGGAGCGCTACCGCGGGCTAATGCGAGCATATCGATGCATTTTACTGTACATTTCTGCATTGGCTTATGATACATCCGCACCACGATTTAACAGGTTGTGCAGCCTAATTAGTCCCGGTGTTATCGATTTTCCCCGTGAAATCCTGCAATTCAGTGCGCAATTTTGTGCAGCTCAGTTGCACATTTATACACCCCCATAGATTCTTATGGGACTTTTGTGTGCAAATGCGCACAAAAATAGAGAATGTCACGTGTTCTTGTGTGCACGAAATTTGTGTGCCAAAACAAGCGCATATTAAGGGAACCTATTGAAATCAGTGGGTTCTATTCTTTGCATTTTGCGCATGCTAATTTTGTGCACAAAAACGCCTATGTGAAAAAGCCATTAAAAAATTACTACAGCATGGGGCCTGTTGTGATTCTGTACTAGTGTGCACACATCATCCAGGTTGGAGCCGATCTCACTTACAGTTTGTCGCTGAAGAGTACAAGCGTCTCTGTTCTGATATTCCCTTAACTGGTATTCGATTACACAAGCCGTATCACGTGGGCCGTGTAAAAGCAGCACCAGAAATTGATCCCCCTCTTTGCCACCTTATCACAAAAAAATACTGCCCCAGGTAAACGTGGGTGAGGTTTGGGGGTGGGGTTTATCATCGCTTTATCTCCATTATTTTAGGGGGTGCAACTGTCCCCAATAGTAACAGTGGTCCCAGTAGTAACAGTGCCTCCAGAAGTGGCCTAAATAGTAACAGTGCTCCCAATTGAAATAATGGCCCCAATAGCGACCCGAATAGTAATAATGCTAAATACCAACACCGGCCTTTGGACATGATTACTGGCCAGGGCAGTGAGGTACCAGATGGGTGGTAACCTTAATCTCTGCAGATTGCGACTCCATTGTCTTCTCGGGGTTCCGGTGGATTCAGGAGGCTCCCAGTGTCTCTCCTTCCAGATGCTGTGCTCCCCTTTCATTGAGGGATGTGTCCACAATGTCCTTAAATCCTGGCAGTGTCTTCTCTTATCAGCCCTACACCCTCAGGCCGTCTCCACACAAGCACCTCTCTACATGCGAGTCCGTTGTTTTTTCCTTGTGGTCATAGGAAATAATGGGCGATTCTAACACAGAATCATGTCAAAATAGGACATGTAGCAAGTTTTCAGTCTCGCATCATCGGTCCAAGAAAAAAAATCGCTCATATGGATAAACATATTGCAAGCCACATGTTCTTTTCATGTGCGATATCTGACCATATCGCAATCTATCAAATCTCCTGCGTAAAAATCACCCTTAGGCCATTTTCTCACGGCCGAGAAAATCATGCGAGGTTTGTGCGTTGCGAGAAGCACAAATCTTGTACGAATGTGTACTGTATTCTTTTGAATGGGGTCACATACATGAGCAATCTTTTCCTGCATTGCGGCGTGGGGGGAAAATCGTGGCATGTCCTATCTTTGGGCGTTCCCTCGGAACGCATCGCCTATTGTTTTCAACGGGACTGGCTCAGCATTGCACTGCGTGCGAGGGGAACACGATGTGATGCCATGCAAAGTTTACCCATTGAAAACAATGAGAAACACTCCCCTGAACGGATGCGAGGTGGTTCTAACACAGAAACAACTCGCATCTACGGGGACATTACATGTTGGCGAGCGCAATATTAGGCCAAGTTTCACGGCCCGATATCACACTTGTCCGTGTGAAAATCCATGGCGGAACTTGAAGTTTCACAGATTAGGGGTTAAATGTGTTTGCGGAGCTTTTTGCTGCCATGAAAATCGTGGCCATAAAAAGCAATGAAGTGAAGCCACGGATTTTAATGGCTTCATTCTCACAGGCGTAAATCTTGTGCGCTATACCTATGCGCTAAAATAGATAGGACTTAGGCTAACTGCACACGGGCGAGCGCAATATGGGGCCGTGAAGGATGCAAGGCATTTTCATGACAAAACAGTCTTGCATCACTCCGGGGAGCATATATTGTATTTCAGCCGCATTTCAGTAGCGGTGAGCGATTCCAGCAACCTCATTGGTTGTTGGGTACACACACCCCTTTGGAGATCTGCATGAGTACTACTTCACGAGACCCGCGGGGGGTTAGGTTTAGGGGTTAGGGTTAGGGTTGGGGTTGGGGTTAGGGGTTAGGGTTAGTTGCCGACCCTTCTATGGCCGTGCTGCTGCTTATTTAACAGGCCGCCCACTCGTGCACATCTCCAAAGGGGGGGGGTGTATCCAACAACCAATCAGGTCGCTGGAATCGCTCACCGCTACTGAAGTGTGGCTGAAATACAAAATATGCCTCCGGGGAAGAAGGAAAATGTGATTGTTCTCAGCAAGAGAAACCAAGTAATCTTGTAGATATGATACCAGAACTAAGCTCATAACATATGAGTATATACAGTAACAGAACTTAGCAATTGTGTTGCAAGGGATCTGTGGGCTGACGGCAGCGCCTCGAAACATGAGAGGGGAAGAGAAAGAACCAGGATGAGGATGCTATCACATGGAGGAAGAAGATCATTTGGCCAGATGAACCTAAGGGGGCGAGAAGAAGGGAATCCCCCGCCGCAGCTGTTAGCTGCAGGGGGGAATCGCAGAGTTTCTCCCATTGTTTTCAATGGGAGACCTTGCATTGCGTTGCAAGAGCACACAGCGTGATAGAACAAGCCGTGATTTGCATTGGGTGCCATACAGGGAAACATCGCTCCTGTGTATGACCCCACTCAAAAGAATGGGGTTCATATTTGGGCATCTCGCAATGCACAGATCTCGTGCGATTTTACCTATTTTTCTCAGCTGGCTTTTTTCTCACACACAATACCGACATTGACGATTTTTTTTGCGCGTATTTCGTGCACACGCAAAAAAATAGGTCCTGGTTTATCTTTCTGCATATTTGCACAGCAAACGGCCCCATAGAAGGGCCCCAAATGTGGCACAATATGCAAGGGGATGCGCAAAACGCCCAAAGGCATTTAATTGCCATTCTATTCCAAGAGAAGGGTGGAACACGACAGTGTGTGGACTGGCATTACGATCGTAAAAAAACAATACATCTGCTGGCACGGACGTATCAGCCGGCTTCTTGCCATCCCCCGACTTCCTTCACGCGAACGTATTAACGCATCCTGAAGATGGATTCTGCATTAAATCTGCTATATGAACATGGCCTCACGGCAGTTTCACACGGGCGTGTTTGTACGCGCAATACCTATGAGAATAGAACCCATTGGTCTCAATGGCCTTGCTCACATTTCCTCCTTTCGCGCGCGCAAAAAAAAACACAGCATGCTCTACTTTCCTGCGAATTTGCCCACTAAGGGCACCTTCAGACGAGCATAAGAGCAGAAACGCCCGCAATGCCACGATTTTTTGCGCTGTGCAGGTCGTGCTACTGCTCACCTCTCTGCGCTGTCAGGGACCTTCACATTGGCACAACTGTGCCCTAAGGCCTGTGTCATACACATGTATTTGCTCAGTGTTTCACGTACGCAAAATTTGCGTGAGCAATATGAAATGAATAGTAGCCACTGATTTCAATGGGTTTGTTCACATAAGCATATTTTGCACGCACATTTCGTTTACGCAAAAAAATGCAGCATTCTCTATTTTCCTGCCCATTTGTGCACGAAAATAGCACATATTGGACTTGCAATAATCGGGAGCATGCTTGCGTGTTCTTTTGTGCGTGCAAATGTGCAGTTTACACGCGCAATTAGTACAATGTGAGGGCAAAAACAGTCGGCCGTATGTGGAACTACGCTCACCGCTACAGATTGTAGCTGCCTAGGAACAGGATTTTTTAAAAATTTTCGGGCCATTCAAATTCCACGCCATAGCGATTTCGATTATCACGGTTACATAACGGAAGAAATACAAGCCCATGTAAAGAAGCCCTAACAGGGCTAAATACTAAATACCCAACGCTCCTTTCACAAATACGCTGTGTAAATGTGCTTATGCCCATGTGGCACCTGCCTAACTTTGCCACTCAGCAGGCCCATAGCTATGTTAGCCACAAAGCCCGCGTAGTGACGACTACAATTCCCCCATAGTGCCAGACACAGTGCTACCTCCAGCTCCCCCTGCGAATATTTTCACATGTTGCCGATCTGCTGCAAATTTTCTGCAGTGGAAAATCAGTGAATCCGCAGCTGCAAAATCCGCATTAGATGGAACAGAATTCATGAAGAATTGCAGCAGATTTTAAGTGCTCATGTGAAGGAGAGAAATCCACAATATAAACTGACATGCTGCGGCTTTAAAATGTTCACTCCCGCAAAATGTGCTGCAAACACATTCGTGTGTCGAAGCCCTCAGTCAGTAAAAAACTGTGTGCAGCGTCCGAGGAGCGGGCCCACAGCCGAGGAGATAGCGGGTAGATCAAGGCCTTGTCACAGGGCTCTACCATCTCCTCCCCTGGGGGTAGCTCAGGACCCGTCCACATTACAGGTCACAGGGAAAAGGCAACTTGAAAATACCTTGAGTCTCTCTTGTCACTCGTGACGCCAGCATTCCGTCCTCTTTGGTGAAACTGGATGTTGTAATAAAATAGTCCTCACACACAGGGCAACTTTTCATGGACAAACCGGGAACGGTCGGTAGTGTCCGTTTACTTTAACTTCAGAATAGTTCCAATAAACACTAGGGTGCGGACACAAATTACTCTTCTAGAAGGTGGTGCAACAGGGAGGACTCTCGGGTTATTCCGGACAATCCACAGTCTCAGTTATCTGTGTGATCCCGCTCCCGGCAACTATTTCTCTCACACTTTACAACTCTCTACCTGCCCTCACTCATGCTTCCTATGCCGTACTCACGACAGACAATGATCCCTCTCCTCACTCGGTACTCAGTGGTTGCACCGGTACATCCCAGGCAGGAGTCGCACAACAGGGAATTGCTCAGCCTCTTCCATGCTTTCACACACAGACCGATGGTGTCTGTGTGTGGGCTGACTCTCCTCCAAAACCACAGGGAGCACACACACACCACACCTGCATTCACCGTGCAAACACATATACAGTAAAACCTCTAGTTTCGTTGGTAATCCTTCTGAAAGCAATCAGCTAAACTTGAAACCAATAAAACTAGAGGTAATTATTTCCATAGGACTCAATGTAAATACAATTAATTCGTCCTAGACATTCCAAAAAACACAAGCCTTATTTTAGCCCTGCGTCGCCTGTTGGAATGAATGGGCAGCGGTTTCAGCGCTACCGAAAAGGCGGCACAACTTGATACTGCGTTTTTGGCAGCGCTAAACACCCTAGCTACACTGCCTGAGAGAAAAAAACATCTATATACTCACCTTGCAGGTGCCATCGGTGTCCCAGGGACCACTCTCCGGAGCTCCATGCAGGCTGCAGAGCATCTTGCTAGTGAAGGGGGATTTGGATCCCTCACTTCTAGCAAGAGACTGCTCTGATTGGCTGAGTCAGCTGAGTGACAGCCTGCTCAGCCAAACACAGCCAGTGCTAAACGCTTCAATCACAGCCATTCATTCATGAATGGCTGTGATTGGAGCAATACACGAATCACTGTAACGTCAGCAGCGAGGTCACGTGGGCCAGCGGCCGCCGACGAAACCAGAAGCAGCTGACGTAAGAAGAGGTAGAATCGAGAGAGGACCTCGGTGAAACTGGAAGCCGGCGAAAAAAGAAGGTGACGAAATGAGAGGTATGACTGTATATCACAAGGTCACATAAAATACAACGGGATACATTTCTCAGACATAACCCAGACATTAACCCATTCAGTGCTGCAAAGATGCAATACACATCAAATGCATACACATAGAAGGCACTGACAATACAATTGCACAAGACAAACACATTTAACATTATGGAGGGGCCCCGCTAACTCTGGGCCACTACATGTGTATAGACAAAAAATACATCCGTGTGAAGGAGCTCTTAGGCTACATTCACACGGCGCAGTTCGGTTGCAATTAAAACTGCGCCAAAAAGTGCATATTTGAAACTCTGTGTTTTTTGCTACATTTTACTAGAACTCTGGCAAAAGCACACAAGGTTTTACTAATGCACTTTTTGGTGCGGTTTTAATCGCAACCGAACTGCCCCATGTGAATGGAGCCTAAGACTGTCAGCTGCAAAAGACTCTATTCAACTATTAGGTCCCTGAGTTATAAATGGGTCTGCCGACACGTTTAGAAAGTGTCATGTCGTCCTCCGGTCACCCTGGGTCTACATACACATTAGCCCTCATTTATCAAAACAGTCCAAGGGTGGCTTCACACGAGCGTATGGGCAAAAAACGCTTGCTGCAATGCAACGTATTTGCCCATGATCAAGGTTTGAAGAGTTAGATTTGCGCGCTCCTCTGTCATTTTTGCGCACACAGGGCTAGTTCACACGTGCGCTACACATCTTTTCCATGGAATTAAAGGTAATTAGCCTAATGAACTCCAGTTGTGTTCTTTTTACTGCATTTTGCGCTGTGTTTCATGCTTCCCTTTGCATATTTGCGCACCTCCCATAACTAAGTCTATGGGACTTTTGCTGCGCAAAATGCAGAAAAATAGAGCAGGTCCTACTTTTTTCCGCTGCGCGCATGTGAACGAACCCATTAAAGTCAATAGTCTCTATTCTCTATGAAGAAGCTCTAACAGTAAGACTGGCCTGGATACCCCTAGCAACCAATCACAGTGCAGCTTACATTTTACTGGAGCAGTTTAAGAAATTCAAGCTGAGCTCTGATTGGCTGCTCTGGGCAACAAGGACCATCTTACTGTTAGACTGTTTTAATAAATAAAGCCCATTATTTTCGTCCATCTTTGGACATTAAATTTAACTCCACCGTTATCTTAATTAAATAACATTAGAGAAAAAAAGCCTAAAAAATGATCTGTGGGGATTTGGCCAATTTTTTTCTTTCCTATTAAATTGGTGTGCCGTTAAAACACCATAATGAATGATGTCCTATGTCGTCTTTGTTTTTTTTCATCGAGTGGGTTGAACCATCTGTTAGACAAAAACTCGGTGATGTTTTGTCTGAAATATCAGACATTGTCACACTGCCTCTTCAAGACGATGAGCATCAGCAGTGGGCGTCGTTTGGAACAAAACCTAAAATGTGAAGTCACATTACACTTTGTCCTTTGTCGAGTTCCTGCAAGTAATATTGATCCTGCAAAACGCGTGAGTCACGCGGGGAGAACAGAAAGTCTCTTTGTACTCTGATTATTGCCATTTCTGTTGTAATGAAGAACACCACCAAATAAAACTTCAATTAAAGGGGTTGTAACAAAATCGCAAGTTATCCCACATCCACAGGATAGGGGCTAACACTGCTGAGACCCCCACCGATCTCAGGAACAGGGGTCCTGTGTCCCTCTTAGCCTGTCACTGCGGGGGTCACTTCTCCCCCCACAGTGACGTTAGAATGACTAGAGCACTGGCCAAGAGCATTTGGTCATTTCAATGGGGCTGACAGAAATAGCCAAGCGGGTGCTACTTGGGTATCTCCGCAGTCCCATTGAAAGTGAATGGAGCGCCAGCGTGCTTACTCAACCAGCACTCCATTCAGTCTCCTCCTCACTGCAGGGGTGTAGACAGTTCACAGTGAGGAGGACAGGAGACACAGGACTTCCTTTCTCTGAATCGGTGGGAATCTCTAACAAATTAGGATAGGGGATAACTTGTGATCTTGGCGCAACCCCTTTAAAGGGGTGTCCCATCAGGACAAACACTGCCCAAATGTGCTATTGGGCTATATAGACAATATACAGAGGGATCTATAAGAATGGCTGCCAATCTGGTGAGGAGCTCCTTTGTCATACCATTTTACTCATACTTTGATTACGATAACAGAGGTCTACAATAAGGGCTTGTTATGGCCGCCGGTAATGGCTCCTCCCCTCATCTCCCACTCCCACCAGTCATGGCAGTCAGCATTTTCTGAGTTTTCCATGCGGCAGACACCACACAATTCCCTCAGGTGTCTCTTCTGCCTGTAGGATATGTGCATGTGCTCCGCTCCTCTCTAATCAGCCCAGCTGGGGCACCCATCTTTGTCTTTCCCAGCATATCCAGATGCTTCCTGGATTATTTAAGGCAGACTCCCCAATGACGAGTGCCTGAGCAACAGTTCCCTAGTGATTCCGTGAAGTTGTACTTGTATCCTAATTGATTTTTAGTTTTGTCCATTACCGGTGTACCCAGCTTTCCCAAACTCTGTCTCTCTTGACCTCAGCTTGTTTTCTGACCATGATATGCCTGAATGGTACCTGTCCCGGCCTTCTTCCTTATTAACTGTATTGCATGAACTCCAACCTTGTATACTGACTACATTCGTGCCTATCCCTTTAGTATCACGCTTTGGTGTCTTTAACCTGCCTGGGTCTTACTATACTGAGACTACATCTGGGGAAGCAACCTATGGGTTCCCTGCCATGAAGACCATATCCCTTAAAAAGGGGTTGAAGGGTGAAAACCCCTTACAGCAGCCCTCAGGAGTAGCTCAAAGCCAAATCAGTCAGTGACACAGTTGGTCTATGCCCAATGCGCTACAGCGCTTCTTGGACAAAAATAAATATTTACGCCAATTAATTGAAGTTGCTTTCATAAAGAGTATTATTGGTGCAGTTTGCAAGAAAAGTCTTGGGCAAATTCTGTTCAGCCCCAAACTGGTGAGCTACTGCATTTCAGCTTATGGTCAGATCAATAGGAATTCACCCTAAATCCAGTTTGGTAGCCCCATTTTCAAATAATCCCTTAGAGAATCCTAATGGAGGTCCTTATTTAGGACCCTTATTCCTTAGTTAGAGTGGAGTGCAGCTACAAAGAGCATCTCTTACTCTGGAGGACCCAGCATGTCCAGTCATTACATGGACAACCCATTGAACTGTGTAATGCATAGGTTCACCTCTTGTGGTGCTGTAGGGAGGTTGAATACTTACTACTGAAAAGCAAATCGCACAAATTACAGCTGATCATTGGGGGTCTCAGCAGCAGGACTCCCTGTGATCAGTTTATTGACTGGAGACCCATCTAACAAAGCTAAATTGTCCAAAGCAGACAACTTCTTTATGAGTCTCTGGTAATGGATGATTCCTCTTTCCTTCAATGATGACGTTTTCTGGGTCCTGAAGAAAGAAACCATGCCCACACACCATCACATTGAACTATATAATGCAATGCTCCATTTCTTTTAGACAATACATTGTAGGACTTAGCATTCCCAGTCAATGACATAACTCAAGGCTAAAAACAATGGACTAATATGGGCATCGGATAGGTGAATAGTTTTTTTCAAATCACTGTACCACACTAAAAGAGTAAAAGTAGCAAATAGTACCTCTCTTTCTCAGGAGGACTCAGCAGAAATTTGCCTTACAAAGACAACCCTATAATGTTAATGAGACCATGTCATGCCTCACTTCTCCTGTGGGGGTGCTGCAGTGTAAATAAACACTTGCTTTTTCTTCTTGCAGACCAAAGCTGATCACTGGTGGTCCCAGCAGCAAGATATCCTGTAGTCAGCGTACTGCTTAGCAACTCTGCTAACAAAAAGTGATTGTAAATAGTAGACCACCCCTTTAAGAACGACAGTACAGAAAAGACCAGTCTTCAAAGAATTTCCCATTTATCTGCTGAATGTTTTTATACATATGCAGTGTGGCAAGATTTCAATGAAGACAGCAAATGTGTGGATTTTGTGTGACCATATGTTGAATTTACTTAAACGTATGTTGCCTTCTGCTGTATTGGCCACAATAAAATATTCCACTAGAATGGCTGATTAAAGCAAAAGTCTTATTACACACAGTGATAAAACCCTGAACATACACTGAGTGTCCACTTATTACTGACCGGCATCTAGTAGAGTGTTAGAGCTTCTCTGGCCTTAAGAACCGCAATATGGCGTAGATTCTGCAGGATTATCGGCCCCTGTGGACAAGAAGCTTATCATAGATGCCACAGATTAGATGCAAGCACTGACATGTACTGATCAGCTGACAGGAAGGGGTCATCCATTCATGCTGCTCATGCCAAATTCTGACCTCCCACCAGCACGGGGCAACCGAAATCTGGATTCATTTGACCAGCAGATGTTTGTCCACTACTCAGTGATGTAATTTTTGCACCCTTTTACCCCCAGAGTGTCATTATATTATTTCTCTTAGACACAATGGCGCTGGAACTGGTCGTCTGCTGTAATAGCCCATCCGTGCTGAGGAACGATGAGTTGTGCGTTTGAATGTGTTAGTTGGTACACTAGGGTTGCTTGTCTGTGCAGCTCTCGCTCATTGAGACGATTCCTGACATCCTCTTCTGACCTCTTTAGGTAAGAAGTTCTTTCCATTCACAGGATCTGCATGTTTTCCTTGATCACACCATTTTCGGTATACACTACTGTACAAGAAAAAACAAAACACGGTTGGCAGTGATATCCCGGCCCCGGCTAGTCTAGTACTGATGACCAGGCCTCATTGGATGTCCCTCAGATTGCTGGACTATCCTTTCTAATAATGGTAATCTGATTATACAGCGTTTGTCTCTCTTGTAGAGTGTAAGCTCTTATGGTCAGGGACCTCTCTGCTGTAGAGTGTAAGCTCTTATGGGCAGGGACCTCTCTGTTGTAGAGTGTAAGCTCTTATGGGCAGGGACCTCTCTCCTGTAGAGTGTAAGCTCCTATGGCCAGGGACCTCTATCCTGTAGAGTGTAAGCTCTTATGGACAAGGCAATCTCTCCTGTAGAAAGTAAGATCTTATGGATAGGGACCTCTATCCTGTAGAGTGTGAGCTATTATGGGCAGGGGCTTCTCTTCTGTAGAGTGTCAGCTCTTATGAGCAGGGGCTTCTCTTCTGTAGAGTGTCAGCTCTTATGGGCAGGGGCTTCTCTTCTGTAGAGTGTCAGCTCTTATGGGCAGGGGCTTCTCTTCTGTAGAGTCTCAATTGTTATGCACAGGGACCTCTTTTCTTTTGTTTCATTGGTCATGTTTTATAATCACATGTTATTTTACTTCATGGTTACTTTGACTATTGTATAGCGCTGCAGCATATGCACATGCTGTGCTCTGCAAACAGCTCCCGAAGGCCCTTTTACACGCAAATAAAGCTGATAAAGTATTAATGAACATGAATGCCCATTAACACTTTATGCAAAACGATCACTGAAACAGTCAATCTTTCAATTGTTTGAAAGATTGTCTTTGCGTGTAAATGGGTCTTAAGCGTAGATTCCAAAAAAATGTGTTTTAAAAAATCACGTAAAAATGAGCCTGTGCGTCGGCCGTGAAAACGAAGACATCTTTAAACTGTAGTTTATCCGTCCTTAAAACTTGTCGGCATTCGCTCATGTCAGTGCTGTAGCATTTCCATATCTGCTATCTTGTGCATTTGCATGTTCGCCTGTTTACTTGAGTTTTTCCGTGTTAAAATGACTCTGGGGATTGACTGCACTGCTCAGATAGCACATTCAAAAACGCCCTTATTTACAGAATAAAGCAATTTATATGTCATATAATTGGTTGACAAGAAGCGTAACCACTTTGTTACTCGTTATGCAATGCCTCCGGCAACCATTTCCCCGACACAAAAGCAAACAGTGGATTTGTTCTGTGAAGTCAATATATAACTTTTCTCTTGATTTCGGCTTTGGTCTAACAATAGCTACAATCACAAATGGCTCCTGTATGGCTACAAAGCTGACCACCTACCGGGCTCCTACTTACTCTTCTTAATTATGTAAATCACAATAAATTTGCTGGTTTTGTACGTCTGCTTAATTAATGTGAGGGGAAAACTTTGGCATCATGTGATAGCAAATTTTTTTTTTCGAAATTATAAAAAAAGTTACGTTTTTGAAGGAACAAAGCAACGTGGGCCGTTTTATTTAGGATTTCTTTTCTTTTTTTTTTTTTTGCAGAATTTATATTTGAAGTCACTTTTTGCTTTTCATTAAATCCTAAAGAAGCGATTTATCAATGGGGGATCAAGCTGTGGAAAGTATCTTTTTATATAAAAATGCAGAAACGCCGCACACTGTTAATTATGCAACTAAAGGGACTTTGAACAATATTGGAAATCATTCTTGGACTTAATGAAGGCTGATACCTTTGGAGATCGGAGTTAGAAAAAAAGTAAACAATTTTCAATGCCAGTGTTAATTTTTTTTTTAATTCTAATCAATAAAATATAAAAATATTAAAAAAAAAATAAATAAGCCTGAACTGATTTTTTTTCCCTATATAGTTACGTCTGCCAAAAAAATGTCATGTACTTCTGGCAAAGAATCGTGATGAATCTCAAATGTGTCTCAAAAATTATCATGGTATTTCAATAATGTGACCCTAATGAGGAGGGGAGTGTGGATTAAAATTTGTGACAGATCTCTAAAATTCTATCGTGTCTATGAAAAAAGGACATTTTCCCAACATGAACTTATAGCTTTATGAGACCATCTAAAAACTGTAGATTATTTCTGCAACTTTTAGTTTAGTGTGGAAAGAAATAAAGGGGAAGTGCAATTCTGTGCTTTTAGCTTAGTTTTTGGGAATTTTTGTAGATTTCTTTTTTTTTTTACTTCGTTTCTAGTTGCCCCAAGGAAAAAAACGCAAACCACAAAATGGGCCACAGTTTTCATTCATTACATAACGACTGGAGAACAGTCAACTGGAGTCATGTGCTAAATAAGTCGATTCATCAGCCAGTCAAATATCTACTGGGAGCCCCCAACTTTTTGACCTACAGTGCCTACAAAAAACAACTTATGATCTATCCAAACCAAGAGGTTGGCAAGGATTCAGGATTGCCATTCTAGCTTTGCTTATACAGAGGGCAAGCCAAAAATTGACCCGTTGCTATAAATGCTGATGGACAAAACTTGTCCACTGGCACTCGTTCACTGACGTGCACATACGACAGATGCTTATGTCTAAGGAGATGAACGATCATTAATACTATCCCTATCACAGGAAAGACTGAAGTTAAAAAAATAAATTTTATTAGTGGTCCTTTAAAAACTACACTCAGGGCACAACATATAACGAAAAGATTAGTGTCGCCAAGACAAAAAGGTGGCGCACCGACTAAACTAGGACAAACAATCACGAATAGCTTCAGACCCCACCAGTTGGAGTTCTTGGTGGTATATCAATTACAGGGTAGGCCCAATAGTGGACTTAGGTAAGGCCAGTAGTATATTTAGTAGGATGCCTATTCTGGCTTGAAAAATAACTCTGATAGAAGCTGATTTGCAGCCTAAGCACTTTGGACCCCTACTTTCGTGTCAAGACCCTGTGAGCGGTCAGTCTTGTGGTAATTAGTTGGATCTTGTCCTGTAGGTATTACCCATACTGGTGGGACCTTGGATAAGGATATTTTAATTCTCCAATGACCAATTTTGCAGTCATAGAGTGTGATAATAGTATATTGGCTAATAAGACTCTCCAGAGAGTTTGTTCCAAGAGATACAGCGGTATGTAACTAAAGTGGATATGTTGATTCCAAGTAATGGGTCTTAGTGGAACAGATCTCTGTAGGGTACAAGCTCGTTGGTGATTTACTTGGATATACTAGTGATCTATTGTACAGATTTTGTACAGTATACGGTTCAGCTCTCTTTATAGTATACGATTCAGCTCAGCTCTCTTTATAGTATACGATTCAGCTCAGTTCTCTTTATAGTATACGATTCAGCTCAGTTCTCTTTATAGTATACGATTCAGCTCTACGTGTTTCGCCACTGCATGTGAGTGGCTCTTCAGGAGAATTCGTATTTTTAATGTGAAGAGCAGATATTGAGGAGTTTGGTCTGATTGAGCTTATTTTTTAAGAAAAATAGATTCAATCTCAAGGTTATGTTAGTCCAATAGTGAATATGCACTTTCAAATTCTCTTAGAGCGTAGGGAGATAAGAATAGGCATCAGCTGGGGTCCGGATCCAAAGCATATCCCAGTCTGTTGTCTAGTCTCTTCTAGCTTTATGTAGAAACCTGTAAGGTTTTCTTAGAGAATAAGATATCCCTCTTTCGAGACTGAGTATAGACTTCAGATTCAGAGTTATAAAGAAGAAAAAGTGGAAATTAGTGAGAGCTCAATTGTGAGAGCATATCTCAAATCTGGCCTAATTGCTCTAGCTTTTGGTGTCTGCCAGTATTCAAATAAAAGCCAAAAGAAATGGTCAGGCTGTCAAGGCTAGTTTTGACATGAGAGAAAAAATTCCACTCATATCCCACAGAGTTCTTTTATGCTTGTTGAAAATCCATGATCAGCCGACATGTTTCTTCATTTGTCAGCTGATTGTTGGCTCTTTTACATGACCCAATGATTGGGTCAACATTGACACCTGAAAATCAGGCCATGTAAAAGGCCCTTTAGTTCTAGCTGTCCCGAGGAGAAAGACTCAAACCACAAAACGGCCACAGCTTTTATTCATCCCTTATATAGAAGGAGTCATATGCTAGTCAAGTATCTGTGGAGATTCTACAACTTTTTGACTGACATTGCCTACAAAGAACACTAAAGAATCGGCCACACCAAACGTTGCTCGGAATTCAGGATTACCATTTGTGCATAGTTTATACACTAATAGGGCCAAAGACCCTACTAAAGACTAATTTAGGATAAATGCACTTCTGTGCGCAGGACTACTGTAGGTATCCCCTGTTAATGGGCCCAAGGACTTATTAACAGCAGGAACTGTTGTTTATTGCCAATCCCGGACTGTCCATGCATAGGAATTAAAAAAGAAATATGTAAATGGACTGAGTTCTGGTTGAAACAATTGCTAATTGTTGAGAATAAAAACTATTTATTTGTTCAGCAATGACCTCTCCTGCAGCCTTTGTGAGCTTCCCTAGGAGCCTCCTACAGCTACCGACTCGGCCTATTTTAGGATCCTTACCAAAACCAGCATGACCGGAAGAGTCCCTAATCTTCCCATTGCCCACACATGAGAAAGGGACCATGACCCTTATAGTGGAGCTGGGCCTGGCGATCCCAGCTTGAGAATCAGACAAGCTCTAAGTCCGCCAAGCTGATACTGAACCGTAAAATCGGGAGAGCCCAGAACCAGCTTCCCGCGCACCTTTACAGATATTTCATAAATGTCTGAGATGGGAAGTCCCCATCTACATTCAATTGTGGGCCTTTGGAGTGTTACAATTTGTCTCTTTCCATGGCTATTGTTCCATAACGAAAAGCCAGTGGCACTATTTTCACCTCTTCCCCTCTAAGGGAAAGATGAATGGGGTTACACATGATGGCAGAATCAGACTACACATGATATAGTTCTACTCTGTAACCATAGATACATTTAGGTCTTCATTGGAGCTGTATGCGCAAAACGGTAGGAGAATTTTTAATCAAGGCTCAGGAACGTAACTAAGGGCTCACGGGCCCAGGTGCAAAATTTCAGCTAGGCCCTCCTCCATCTTACCCATACCCAGAGGCATAAACCTGAATATTCGGGGCCCCAATGCAAAATCTCTAACAGGGCCTCCAAAGTATAATGCTTTATTCATATTACTAGGCTCCCTATATGGAGATGATAGGCCTTATGGGCCCCCTAAGGGTCCTGGGCCCGGGTGCAACTGCATCCCCTATAGTTATGTCCCTGTCAAGGCTATATGCAAAGTTACGTCATGACTTTAAAGTTCCCATACTTTGGAGCAATAAAAGAAATGTGTTGCAAAAGTATTCATACCCTTATACATTTTCCATATTTTGCAGGAACTGTCTGGTCTCCAACAGTTGACATCCTGTTTTTTTGCTATGCAAATGTATGTTTTCCCAATGTGTTTTTCACTTCTATTCTTTTTTTATTGTAACGAAATACTAAATTCTTCATCTGGAGATGAATCACGGTCAATTAACAGGAACAATTCTAATTAACTGGCATAATTATAAAACTAATAATGTTGAACATTATTGTTCTGTACAGTGGCATTAGCTTCTAGAGAGGCGCATCAAGTCTCCATTTAGATAGATGCACAGTAGATCATTTATACTCGGTTGCCGTGGCGACCGCATCGACAATCGTAACAGCGAAGCGAGGCCCTAGATTGTTCTGTTGTACAGCGCCATAAATTATGCCACTAGAAGTAATTGTAATGTCAGTATAATCTCCTTTTAATTATCTGTTAATGAAAATTACATTCATTTAGGAAGAAAAATAAATAAAAAATAGTCAAACTCAAAATTTTAGTCACCTGGTTAAGTCTTGATGTCGGTATTTTCTTCCCCGTAGGGTCGGGCTGCGGATTTGGAAGTTAATGGTTCTTGAAAACTTTTGATACAAAAATAGAACTTTTGTGCCTGCTTACATGCTATATTGTAGTGTATACCTCAGAGGCGGGGTGGGAGGGAACCCTTGCCCAAGCAGCAAAGTGGGCACTTGTGCTGAGACCATACAGTCCTGTGCTGGCTGGGAAAGGTATTTGGTCAGGGATGGATTATAAGGAGTGCAGAAGGCTCAATTACCCACAGGTCTTCTCCACCCAGTTCCCTCCAGGGGCTTGCAACCCTCAAGTTGCTTTTCTCTCGAATTTTTGCAAATATGAAGGCCCCTGTGGATTATGGGGCTTGTGCAGAGTCACACTACCCATGGAGAAAGATGGAGCACTGTAATTTGAGCCCTTTCCTTTAAAGATTCCATAGCAGTCCCCTTTGTGTGTACCGTGTTTCCTTGAAAATGAAACACTGTCTAATATAAATTTTTGCCCCAAAAGAGGCACAGTTTCTTATTTTCAGAAGTGTCTTGTAATACCTAGTAGCCGGCGTTCAGGTCCCTCGCGCTGGTCTCCAGCACTGCTGCAGGCTTATGTGTAGTCCTCGGCGGTGACAGAGCATTTCTTCCTGGTAGTGGGGCTTGAATACTCCACCTCCAGCAAGCGATTGCTCTGATTGGTTCATCGAGCGCCGCGTCAGCCAATCAGAGCCGATGCCCGATTAACCAATCACTTCATTAAATGGCTGGGATTGGTTAATCGAGCACTGACATGGCATTCGATGAGCCAATTAGAGCAATCGCTTGCTGAAGGCTGGGTATTCAAGCCCCGCTACCAGGAAGAAATGCTCTGTCACCGCCGAGGACTACAGGGAAGCCTGCAGCAGTGCCACAACCCAGTGTAAGGGGCGCCTGCTAGGTGAATTTTGCTTTTTCTTTCCTGTAGTGTAGCTTGAGCTTATTTTCAGGGGAGGGCTTAAATTTCAAGCCCAACCCCACCCCATGACCTCAAAATCAGGGTAGGGCTTATTATCAGGGTATGGCTTATTTTCGGGGGAACACGGTATGTCTTTAGTCAGATACCTCTATCCATAAAGCACTCCACAATGCTGCACCACCCTATATCTCGTCCCTCATCTTTTTCTACACCCTACCCTGCTCTCCATTCTGCTAATGATTTTAGACTAACATCCTCCATAATCTGAATTTTCCACGCTGACTCCAAAACCTTTCTTGAGCTGCACCAGTTCTCCTAATTGCGCTACCCCGGACAATCAAATTAATCACCAATATTCACAGCATTAAGTGTGCCCTAAGAACAGGTCCGGATCTAGGTTTATGGAAGCCCTTTGTGGATCCCTTTGTAGTGTGTCACTGCAACAGTGTACTCCATTGTTCCACTGTGTGCTCCACTGTTTTTTACCTCACTTTCCATAAGGATAAAATAAAGTGTTAACGCTATTATGAGACTTAGTTTGCTATAGCTGCAGTCAGAGCCAGAATACACAATGCCACTGAGTGACACAAAGGGGACATCCTCAAGAATCATTCCTTTTATTCTCCATCTGGTCCAGAAATTCATGACTTCTCCCAGCTACATCTTGCCTCTGCAGATTCTGTGGTCCAGACATGTTTGGCTCCTATGAAAATAACAATGCCACACAATGTCACCTGAAAACAGTGCTACTAACTAGACCCTCAAATAAATTATTACATACATTGTATGCTTAAAAGTAAATTATGATACATGCTTTGCAAACAAAAATAACTTATACACTGTTCCCACAAGATATAGCTTATAACATACCGTGCACCCTGAAATAAGATAAATAATACACTGCACCCCCAGAAGTTAATAATACACTTTGCCCCCTGGAATGAATTATCTTTTCTTCTCTATCCGGCCAAGCCCACCATGAAGACGTCATCCAGCCACAACTAATCTGTATACACTCTCCCCATCCTGCCACTACTTCCAATTAACCTCTCACTGAACCCCCTACACAGTAATTAGCCCCATTTGTGACTTCAGTACAGTACGTATACCTCTCTGTGACCACCCAATAGTAATTATCCCCTTTTGTTGCCCCCACACATTACTTATCCAACTTTGGTAGCTCCACACAGTAATTAGCCCCCTTTATTTCCCCACACAGTACATGTCTCGATCAGGGCTTCCCACACAGTAATTATCTTCCTTTGTGGTTGCCTCAGAGTGTTTATCTCCCTTCTTGCTCCCTACAGTAATAATTGCCCTTTGTGCCCCCCCCCCCCCCACACACACACACACACACAGTAATGTTCCCCTCTGTGGCTCCCACACACATTAACAATCTCCCTCTGTAACCTCCAAATATAATAATCCTTTCAGGACCAGAGATTTCTCTATTTTGGTTTTTCCTTCACCTTCCAGGGGCCATAACTTTTTATTTTTTCATTGATATGGCCGTAAAAGTGCTTGTTTTTTGTGGGATGAGTTTTATTTTTTAATGGTACCATTTAATATACCATATACTGTAGAAAAAAACTATTAAAATGTTTTCAAGTGGGGAGAACAAAAAACCTGCAATCTGGACATTCTACGGTTTATTTTTTTAGAGCCTTCACCGTGCGGTACATATATTGTAATATTTTAATAGTTCAGACCTTTATGTACCCAGTGATACCAAATATGTGTTTGTTTATTTTTTAGCTTTTTATTGGGAAAAGTGTTTTTTTTTGTTCTTTATTTTTTATTTTACTATTGAAAATTCTTTATTATATTTTTTATACGGGACTTGAACTTACAATCATTTGATTGCCTGCACTATATACTGCAATACATCAGTATTGCAGGATATAGAGGTTTATAACCTTGCCTATCAATGGATATCAATGGCCTTACTACATAGAGCTTGATAGGCTTCATGGCAGCCCTTCAGTAGACTTGCAGGGTGTGCTGATGGGGTGTGGGAGGGGCTTCCCCTTCCGCTGACTGCTTAGATACACGGTCAGCTTATAACTATACCAGTCTCCTTCCCTGCAGTTTGTAAACAACAGATCTGTAATCAGCGATGCTGCAGCCGCTCCACATCGTGCACGCCCCAGAGCCCTCTGTATTTGTACTTCTGTGCATCTTTAATACTGATTCCCCAAGGAGTTAATGAAAATACACAGAAGTACAGATACACAGGGTTCCGGGCCGTGCACCGCAATGCAAAGAGGCTGCAGCGCCGGTGATTACAGATCTGTTGTTTACAAACTGCAGAGAAGGAGATAGGGATATTTAAAACTCCTTTTCCTCAGCCATCCTTCCCAGTGGGTGGGCGGATAATGACTATGCTAGGTCCCACCTATGAAAGTGCCATCTTCTCCGGTGCAGTGGACCCCGGGACCAGTCTTGGTTTGCCGGGTGTGGACGCTGGCCCTGCCTAAAAACACATCTCTTCTACATTTTTCTTCAGAACCTGATCCCTTCATCCCACTTTAGACCCTACACCCCATACACCCTAATACACATAATATCAGTAAATACACAGATACCTTAAAGCGCCTGATACCCAATGGAAAATCTGGCAATAAGGTGTAGAGACTCATCCTGTTCTTGGCACCAAAATGTACTGCAGCTGGCCAGACCTGTGGAGGGTGCGATTGGCAAAGACAATGAATGATGGTAGTCATGGTGGTGCTGCTGCTCTTCTACCTGTAAGACGCAGCCTGGCGTCCGCGCTGTACAGCGGCAAAGAGATGTTACAATTTGGCAGTTCTTTCTAGGGTGCTACCCGCGGAGTCAGGTAGGGTATGATGGTAATACCCCTTGGGATGCTACCTGGAAAGTTGAGGTAAGATGCTGTTTTGTAGTGACTCCAGTCCGTATACGGGTAGGATGTGAGCAGGCTGTGTGGAGTTGTAGGGGATGGTGAGGATATCCTACCTTCATTTTACTATGAGCCCCTCATACTATTTTCTACGCTCCAGATTATAATTATTCCACAACATTTGATCCCTTTTTCTGTTTTGACTAGAAATTACAGAATTTTGCGCCATGAGAAACACACAATTTGTGTCCCCTGAAATTAATAATAAAAGGAAATTGAAAGAACAAGTTTCCTGAGAAAATCCATATTGGAAGACTAATTGCAATAATTATGCCAGCACATAATACATAAACCTGAGGAGCAGTTTCATCAGAGGCATAATGAGCTAAAGAAAAACTCAAGAGCCACAACAAACAGATTCACATTACCGAGGAGTAATTGTCACCGCAGCTGCACTGGAATACAACCACCGACGATGGCAGAGATACGCTATTGGTTGTCACATTGATGACGGCTCCCATGTACAATATCATATATTACTGTATGTGTTTGATCCAATGTCTAAGTGACATTACAGGGTATAAAGCCTATAAGGATGTATGGGTGGTCTGTGTTCGAGACACCCCTCTACGAGCCAGATAGTCAAGAAATGTCTTACATGCTGATGGATTTAAGTTGCCCATGAGTTACAACACTGGCTATGGCTACTGGTCAAATTAAGAAGCCTGACTGGAAGTGATCAGTGGATCGCCACCGGAGCTCTAATGTGAAAAGAGTTGCCCCTGATGATGAGACCACCCCTTTAGAAAGTGATTGGTCAGTATGCTGTATAAATGAAGGGATATTAAGAAAGAAAAATTGTAAAGTTAGAGGAATTGTCCCCAGATAATGAGCTAATGGTGTTGTCCTCAATCATCTGTGATCACAGGTTTGGGACGAATGGTAAGAAAAAGACCCAGTATAACAAAAGACAAAAAACAAAATTATTAATAATAACCAGCTACCAACTAGAACCTGTTACACCTCTATAATGACTGCGATAGACTTAGAGCTCAGTGCTAACAATGAAAATCAGATTTTCTGTATATGCCACACGGTAAATAAAAATTCATACAAGTTTTCAAATTGTCTTCGTACCCTTCGGGCACCTTTTAGTCCCCACACCGCTAGGTCAAACCTCATGTCCTTGCACAGTCTACAATTCTGCTGCCGCTACTGTAGTATGTGTGCAGACACAACAATCACCGGAGACCGGTCTCTCTAGCCTCCAAATGCTGGCACTGTTGGCAGAAGGAGATTTGCACAAAGCTTCCTTAAGATCAAGCTTGTTAAGGATTTGAACCCGTTCCCTAACCTCTGATTTGATCACCGGGAGTTTCCAGATTAATAGAAGATGCCTCCCCTATGTAGCAGCAGTGGAGTTACAGCGCCAACAGTTCTCAGTCATGGTCCTTCAGTAGGTAGTATATCACAACAGTGCCAAGACGTCCTAGGACATCAGCACCTGAGCTTGTCCAGCAACATAGCAGAGCTGTCCCGCAACTCACCAGCAGACAGAAGGCTCCAAAGCCTTCCAGTAGGTTTACTAGAAGTCTACCAGAACCTTCCAGTAGGTTCCTTGGATTAGCAATGCTCCTTTGATTCTTCTGAAAAAAAGTCTCTTTCTTTATGTTGGAGCTTCCCCTAATGTCCAAACTTGGTCTCTCCTATATCAACAATGGCAGAGGTAATATGACACCCTGCTACATACTCATGGGGATCAGGGCAGCCAGACCACTTTGTGTTTTATGTCTTATTGACATGTCCGATCAGGACATCCCTAATTCATATACTCTATTACTCCTTTTCATAGGAACATGCAAAAAGTGTCTTCTGCTCTGGAGCTGTCTTGGCACAACCATAAAAAATAATCACTGGCACTTCCACTGCAATTTCAAAATAAGTTACCCTAATAGGACAAGTGGTACCGCTAGCACTGGGAATCTGGGGCACATGTGTAAAGAAGTGGTAGGTTGTTTTAGATGGCATGTAAGCTAGTGGAGGTAAATTCAATTTGCAGCAAACTTTACTGTACACAAATATACGGGCTTTCACTAGGAAGGCATAATACTTTAACCCTATAATGACCACCCGCTGTAAATTTACAGTGGGTAGTTGCGGACGGTGCATGGAGCGAGTTTGGGAGCAAAGCCTGCCCTTTACCTGGTGGATGCCAGCTGTTTCCGAACTTCCTAGCCAAGAAGGAGCCATTGAGACTTTGGAAGAGCACAGGGTGATCTACATTTACAGTGGTACTTGAAAGTTTGTGAACCCTACAAAATTTTCTATATTTTTTCTTATATTTGACCTAACACAACACTTGTATGATTTTCACACGAGGCCTGAAAGTAGATAAAAAGAACCAAATCAAACAAATGAGTCAAAAATATTAGACCCGGTCATTTATTTAATAAGGAAAATAATCCAATATCATGTCTGTGAGTGGCAAAGGTATGTGAACCTTTGCTTTCAGTATCTGACGTGACTCCCTTGTGCAGCAATAACTGCATCCAAATGTTTCCGATTAGTCCTTCACATCAGCTTGGAGGAATTTTAGCCCATTCCTCCATACAAAACAGCTTCAACTCTTATGTTTCCTCCCATGAACTGCTCGCTTCAGGTCCTTCCACAACATTTCTATAGGATTTTGATTTGGCCATTCCAAAACATTATTCTTTAACCATTCTTATGTATAACAACTTGTGTTTTGGGTTGTTGTCTTGCCGCATGACCCGTGTTCTCTAGAGATTCAGCTCACGGACAGATCTCCTAATATATCCCTTTAGAATTTGGTATAATTCAGAATTCATTGTTCCATCAATGATGGCAAGCCATCCTGGCCCAGATGCAGCAAAACAAGCTCAAACCATGATACTACCACTGTGCTGCACAGATGGTATGAGGGATGTATGCTGTAATGCAGTGTTTTTCTTTCTCCAAAAACAACGCTTCTCATTTAATCCAAAAATTTCTATTTTGGTCTCATCCATCAACAAAACATTGTTCCAATAGCCTCCTGGCTTGTCCAAGTGATCTTTAGCAAACTGAAGATGGGCAGCAATGTTCTTTTTGGAGAGCAGCAGTTTTCTCCTTGCAATCCTTCCATGCACACCATTGTTGTTCAGTGTCCTCCTGATGCTGGGCTCATGAACATTAACTAATATGAGAAAGGCCTTTAGTTGCTTAGAGGTCACCTTGGGTTCCTTTGTGACCACACAGACTATTATACGCCTTGCCCCTGGCATGATCTTAGTTGGTCGGCCACTCCTAGGGAAGGTAATAATGGTCTTGAATTTCCTCCACTTGTACACAATTTGTCTGACTGTCGATTGGGGGAGTTCAAATGCTTTATAGATGTTTTGTTACCTTTTTCAACCAGATGAGTATCAATAACTCTTCTTCTGAGGTCTACAGAAATTTCCTTTGTGTCATGATACACTTCCAGAATCATGTGCTGTGAAGATCAGACTTTGATCGAACTCTGTTCTTTAAATAAAACAGGTTGCCTACCCACACCTGACTGTCATCCCATTGACTAAAAACATTTGACTCTAATTTCAACTTCAAATCATCTGTTAATCCTAAAGATTCACATACTTTTGCCACTCACAGACATGTGATATTGGGTTATTTTCCTCAATAAAGAAATGACCAAGCCAAATATTTTTGAGGTTTTTGTTTGATTCGGTTCTCTTTAGCTACTTTTAGGACTTGTGTGAAACTCTAATGTAGTTTAAGGTGAAATCTAAGCAGAAATATAAAACATTTTTAAGGGTTCATAAACTTTCAAGCACCACTGTATATTGTAAGCATGAGGACAGCAGCCCAAGCAACACTTCATGGAGACTTCTACAAGTCATGCACTAGGGTCCTGCAGTTATCATCCTCTGACAGATCCAATCTGCAGAGTTGCTTTACCCCAATGTGCACTCCCAGGACGGTGATATTGGCGAAGCCCAGAATCAGCCACTGACTGGAAGAAAGGTCAGTCTACACTAGGTGGGTGGGGCAGGGGACATGGCTAGGAGCCGGATCAGCTGAGGAGAAGTTTGCTGTTGAGCAAGTTGTACAGTCTGGCATTGCCATCATGGACGGGACATGCAAAATACCAGTAAAACCTTTACCAGCACTGTCCTCATGATAAGAATTCCTGAGTCAGCTCCTGGTTTACCATGGACGCATAGGAGATTATAAAAGCAATTTTCCTTGGTGCCAGAGGCTGTTTATCACTCCCCGTGGATGGAGACGATATCACTATTAGTTCCGGGTCAGAAAGTTACTAAGACTCAGTTACTAAGTGGGGTCTGAGCTGATGAGACTGTGGTACTGTACAGAGCATCACATGACCCAAAGGACAGAATGACTGGGGCTGAATTTCTGCAACAGTCGTGTTCTATAAATCTATGCACAGTGGGCTTCCCCTAGTGGGGGCTGCAGGCAGCCAAATTTGTATCATTTTACTATGACTGTGTTAGGGGAATCAAAGTATTCTGAGCTCTATGTCTCCAAAACTGAAATTCAACTCCTATAAAGATTTATCCTGATATTAACGAGCACAGACTTTTGGCCAAAAAAAAAAAATGTTGGACTTCATCTTTAATAAATAAAGAATTTATGAAGCTCTCAGTGGGAGGAGCTGTGCTGTATTTTCTGTTTACGCCCCTGAGGGGCTCCTTGGAAAGTGATATGTCAGATTGAGACTTCAGTACATCTTGGCTGAACATTTGCAGCTTTTCAGAGCAGTTCTATTTTTCTCCTGCTTTGTCTATCACTTTCTGACACATTCTTTGCATTCCTATTGTATTCATATTTTCAACAATGCACCAGTCCTGGCAAGCAGCCTGCAAATGGGATCCCTCTGGAATGCAAGACATGATAATAATGTTCCACAGATTTATTTTTGCAGTTTGTACAGTAATTCGGAAGCACCTGTGAAAGAATTCAGTTGGGTCCCTTGTTTTTTTGTCTACAAAATTCCTTTAATAAGAATATATTGTCATATAGCATAATGATTAGTATTATCTACAGCAAAGAGAAAATACCACCGGCCATTCTGTTGCCCCAAAGTGAAGTGGAAGGCAAAGTCGGAGTCTTCAAACTCTAGCACAAAGGCTCTTAAGAGTTCTGGTATACAGTCTCTCACGACAGAGTTCCGATGGTGGATCAATATCCCTGATGGGAATTCTGCTTGGGCGGTCAAATTGTCCCTCCTGAATGTGTAGAGGGTGTGTGGGGGCTCTGCGGTATCCTTGTTGGGCACATCAGATTGCCGAACGGTACTGGCAAAAGATGTAGCATTGGTGGGCGACCAGATTAGTTTGGGATCTTCCTCCCAGTAGAGCGGTTGCCTCCGGAGGGTCAGTCCAGCTGCAACCTTGGAGACAGGGCGCAGCCTCAGATGCCTTTGCACAGGGTCCATCTTACTCAGGTGGAGATTTGTAAAAATCTGGCACAAGGAGTCTGCAGCGGCAGGTAACTCCTCCCCTTTTGGGTTGTTGAAAGACCTGATGGGGGTAGTCCTTCCCCCTACTTTGTGCTTGGTCATGGCGCGGTTATTTTCGCTTCAAATACTTGGCGGGAAGATTTTGGCAGGAATGAGCTGGAGAGAGGACAGCTTTAGCAATTGGACGCCATTTTGCGTAGTCCAGGTCGGAACATATAGTGCAAACATTTGTAAATTAACACATTTCTTCTTTCTGGGTAGTACCTCTGCATCATTGCAGGCATGTCTGTGTGGCATACGAGATTCAATCCTGTTCCTAGTGACGCCAAAAAGAAGAAGGGTCCTGCAGCGTCCTGTAAGGTGACCCCGGACACATGGCATATGCTGAGGAGCTGGGAGGGCAAGATGCTGACTTGTCACAGTGGCACTTACCACACTCCCACCCGGAGAGATGCACGCAGCCAAGGCCAGGGCAGCACGTTTATTGGATGCCCAACAAACATTAGGACAGATGAAGGGGTTGTCACGGGTGATGCCACCGTTCCGGCACCCACCAGCATGAACATCAGCGGGAAAATAACTGAGCCACAGACAAGGTTATAGTACCTCATGTTCCGGGGAACGGTCAAGGCCTGGAATAACTTTACTGGGTAACAACTCCAACAATACAAGGCAAGTATAGACAGTATTTCAAGTGCAGGCAAAATGAAAGATATATACAGACAGCCGTGATGATGAGTACCTCCACACAGCGATCCCAGACTTCAGAATGCCTGCGTGTGTGACAACTGTAGAAGCGTACCTCCACCTAGTAGTCCCAGACTTCAGGACGCTTGGGTGTGAACAGTTGGAGAAAAAGAAAGAATACCTCTGCACCAGAGGTACTCTGACTCCAGAAGACATGGAACTACTTTCCCGCTCTCAAGCACTCACATTTATACCCTCTCTCATACCACATGACAGGACATAAACTGTTACATTTACAGACAGTCAGCTCACACTTTGCAGACATTAACCTCTCATTTGCTACAGCTGTGCAATACACATAACAGAATGACAAGACATTTCTGCAAAGTGCATCCACATAAGACATACATGTATGACATTACGGGGGGGGGGGCAGGAAAGCATGTACTGGGCCACGACAGAACGCAGATGTGCTGTGACATAAACAGGGTTTCCTACATATCACTGCTCCCTCACTCTGTCATCACCAATCTCGATATAACTCCACCTTCCTATACTCTGACATCATCAGCCCTTCCCAGTAAACGTTACTCACCCACACTGTGACACCATTAGCCCTCCACAATTATACTAAAGCACTCAGTGTGTGACTTCATCAGCCCTCCCCATTTATACCCACTCCCTCACTCTATGACATCATCATTCCTCCCCAGATATACCCGCTCCTTCACTCCGTGACATAATCAGTCCTCTCCATTATAACCACTCCCTCTGTGACATCATTCCCCCCAATTATACCCGCTCCTTCACTTTGTGACATCATCAGCCCTCCCCAATTAGAGGTACCTGGCATTTCAAATGGCACAGTGTAGTGTTCAGCAATGAATGGAGATTACGTCTCTGTACCCAGTGTCAGTTTCCAGCAGGATAACACACGGCTGCACATAGTGAACATCCACAGGCATGCTTAGAAAGGTGTCCAGGGGAAGAGGTCACTACACACAAGGAGCCTCTGAGAGCCTTTTATAGGCCAAGGGGGGAACCACTTTTTAGGGCCTCAGGTGACAAGACCGTTCATCTAATCACCACAACTCTAATCATTTGCATATCTGCCTGAGATGGAACTGCATGCTGGGTTTTGTAGCAAAACAACAACTACTTCCAGGGAGGCAGTATGGCTATTACTGCAGGGGAAAAGTACGGCTAATTATTACTATAGGTGGCAGTGCAGCTTGTTATTCATTACTCAGCAAGGGGCTGTAAGTAGTACTGATATACAGTATTAGACACTATTAAGAGTTAATCATCCTACAAGGAATAGAATATGAAAAAGCATAAAACCAGAACCATCTGTGTGGGGAACCTGTGTAGAGACAAGTTGTGTCCAAAAGAAGATGTCATGTCGGTCTGGTCTGGATGGAGAAGAAAACCACAACATTAATTTAAGATGATATCATGTGTGAGTCACATATGAGAAACTCATTGTTTATTCTGCCACTGGCTACCTCTGATCAGTCAGGTAGTCACTGTATGGTCTGTAGAGTGATAGTAGCATTCATCTTTGTGAACTAACAACTTCCATTATACAGGTCATACTAGGAATTACAAACTTAAAAAGCAGGCGCTGACTTGACTTTACAATTTAGCCCTTTATTGATCTTGGTTCTAGTACTATATTTATGTACTGAGCTTGGTTCTTGGGCTGCGTTTATGTATTGAGCTTGGTTCTTTCCCTGTATTTATATATTGAGCTTGGTTCTGGCACTGTATTTATGTATTGAGCTTGGCACTGGTGCTGTACTTATATTTCAAGTACTGTAGTTGTTTTATTGATTATTAATTTAGGGGTAATTTTCTATGGCGTGCTGCATCGCAGGCATTTCACATGCATGATTTAATCACCCAGGTAGGCAATGTGTTGTTAAAGTCGTGAGTCCCCACCTAAAAGCACCTTCTCCTGATATTTTTGGCATGGTCATGGTTGGGGGACTGGGTGTTGCCAGTAGCAGGGACTGATTGGGGGCAAGGCTTATAAAAATTGCCACGGCGCGTTTTGCGCACCACCTTGCCTCTCCCTCTTTCCTTTCCTGTAAATATGGAGGTATTGGGTTACTGCCAGGCTCAACCTGAACTTCTCATTTGACACAATGGCAAGCGCAGATGCAGCACAGTAATTAATGGTAACCCTCGGATCAACCGTAGCGTGTATGAGCGCATTTACACTAGACTAAGAACTGCCACATACTGACGATGTATTGACATGATACTATACAATAGAGTAGTATAAGACCGCGGACCAACAAACTATGGAGCTTCTATAACCTTATAGTTCAGGTAGTTGAGTAATTTGCAAGCTGGAGGGCAATTGGAGGCTTTTTGTCCTCTTAGTACAACTTATGTATAGATTTGATCATTGGAACACGGGGAAGTTCGTTATGTAATTTAACCCATTGTAAACAGGAACAGATGTACGAGACGTAGCAGCATGCTGTCGGATGAGGATTATAATTGCACTATTGATCCAAGTGCAGTAGTTTACAAGACACAATCTGGAGTTATCGGGTTCCAGATACTGGAGGCCTATCGTTACGAGAATGAAGCATGCTAATTAATAGTGTGAAACAGGTTTTACAAAGGAATTAATTGACTACAGCAAACATGCTCTTGGCGTTCCCTCCGTCACCCTGAAATGTAACCATTCGTGATATTTCTATGTCAGGCCTTGGCAACCCGTATCATAGAAGTAATAGGACTTCCTGCCCGCGACGCCAGCAAGTCAGCAACTTCTTCAGTATTAACATCTTTGGCCCTGTCCCCTAGGGGAAGGGGGGGGGGGGCACAATTTATAGTTACCTATTAGTATGTTTTTGGGGTGTGTGAGGAATCAATAGTACATGGTAGAAACCCATACATGCATGGGGAGAACATGCAAAATCCATGCAGATATTGTCCTTGGTCAGATTTGAACCCAGTACCCCGGCATGTCCACCATGCTGAACCTATACAGTGCATACAAAAACAGGGCTGCTTACTACAGTGTGGAAACTTAGAGCAAAAACTTAATTTTGTGCGGTACCTTTCGTGCTTTTTATGTGGGCAAGAGCCTTCAAGCTGGCAGAGTCTAATAGACTTTTATAGACGGCAGATCTGGAGGCTAAGCCTCCATCTACCTTGGCAACAATAGGCACGCCATGAATGCATAGTCTGACAATACAATTGTGTCCTTTGAAAGCTACTAACTAGTACCTTACTGCATGTCACGGACCTTAAGCAGCAAGGGGGCAAGAAGCAGGTCTGGGATTAATTGTGGCTGGCAGCGATGAGGCACTGGGGCACTAATGGGGCACTGTGACTTGCTCCTGGACTGGTACTCATGGAGACATCTGGTTGGCACTGATGGGGTCTCCATGACTCATACTCATTGAGAACTTTATCTAACACTGATAGGTGCACTGTGGCTTGCAATGATGGGGCACTGTTGCTAACATTGATGAGGCCACTATGGGGCAAATATGGTTGGCACTGTTCGGCACACTGGCTGGAACTTTTGAGGGTAGTGTGGCTTGCATTGATGGGGACACCTAGGCTAGTACATTGAGACATTGTGTCTGGTACTAATAGGACAACTATAAATGGCTCTCACTGACCACTATAGCTAGGACTAGTGGTTCTAGTGAAGCTGGTACTGATAGGAGCACTTTGAATGGGACCTAAGGGGCATTATAGATGGTATTTGGGGGATACTGTGGCTCACACTGCTGGGGGACTGGTGCTGTTACTCATGGGGCTAGCAATGTGATAAATGGGAACACTATATCTGCCACTTATTTGCATGGCATGGGGGCACTGTAGACTAAAAAAAACAAAACATTGGTTTTAGGACCAATGTTTGACCCTATTCTCTTTGCTCCCACGTCAGAATAGCTGATCGTAATATAAGATCTCCACACTTGCTTCATGATATGTAGATAGAAAGGCATCCAAGGGCTAATTATTCTTAAGCCATTTCAATCACACCGATCAAAAGAATGATCAGAACTATGCCCAATATCGATCTATGTACCCGTACCTGCTCACATGGAAAACCTTGCTGTGTCATTCATTTCTTAATAGAATGCTCTTAAAGAAAAAGAGAACTTTCAGGCTTGGCTGCACCGCTAACAGTTTTATTACACTTTCTAATACACCATAACATGTCTAGATTCAATTAAGGAGTACGAGGAGAATGTGCTGAACAGTTCTCCCCCTGCAGCAGCTAATTGTGAGAAGCAGGTTGTTCAGGGTTCTGCTTTTGGCTTTGTCAACAGCGCCACCTTGTGGTGACAACTGTCATAACACCCTCACTTTATTTTTCACATAAAATAACATTTATATATGAAGAATTAATAACCATTTTTGCTTTATTCCCCCCTCCTCATACTCTTAATGAACAAATAAAGAATATATACCAAAAAAAATGAAAAGTTAAAAAGCAACCCCCCAGGCCTGGACGAACAAAGATGGCCACACCAGCTTCTCTGACTACCTGATGTACACTGCGTGAGCACTGTTGGAATAAGACATTATTTGCTGATCTGACTAACTAGTACTGCTCACATGAGCAGCACTGGTTAATCAAAGCAGTTGTAGTTGTGGCAGCCGAACATGCCGGGGGAGACGGCGGGGAATAAGATTGTCATCAATGGTGGCTCTGCCAGCCCTCTCCGGAATGTTTAAATGCAGCCTGGCCCGGTGGCACACAGTGGCAATAGGGATCACCATAATAATGACGGGTAAAATTGAAATGTTCTCGCAATGCCAGTACCTTTAGGTGGAAGCGATCTGGTCAGGTTGGAATAAAGAGTCCACACCGGCTTTGATAACGTAAACTGAAGGTACACAGTTTACTCCACACTTGCAAAAGATTTCAACTAATAGTTCCAACTGAGCAATTTTCCAATAAGTAGTATCTTCAACAGTTTAGCAGTTAGTAGCAATCACCCATACCGATTTCTTACTCTTTCTGTTCTGGAAGGTGCACCCACCAGTCTAAGTTATCTGGGGGTTCTTCCGTACGGGTGTAATTTGACAAGACTTCTCTCCTCTGTGTTCTGAGGGGTCTGCCCTGCCTGGGATTCCTCTTCCAGGGTCAAAAAAGACTCCACTCCAGCCTACAGAGCTTGACTTGAACGCAGCTTGCTTAGGCTCCACTTAACTCTCTCTTTCTTCTTCTCCCTTCTCCTTGCCCTCCTTTTTTTCTTTCCTCCTCTCTCTTTCCCTATGCTCTGGCCTTTTATAGTTGCTCCCACAACCAATCCTGAGCTATAGGGTGGTCTACCTAGCCAATCCTATGTCTGCTTAGGGTGACTGACAAGACACACAGGGTTAGGATGACAGACACGAAACCATGACCCAGCATTGACCCAGACAGAGCCAATACACATAGCAACACAGTCTACTGTGTTTCCACAGAAATAAGACCTACCCTGATATTAAGCCCTTCCCAGGTTTTTTTTTTTTTTGGGGGGGGGGGGGGGATTGAGGGGCTTGAAATATATGGCCTTCCCCAAAAGTAAGCCCTAGCTACACTAGATGAAAAAAAAATACTCTCCTTGCAGGCGCCGTCCCGATCCCTCTCGCTGCTCTCCAGGCGCTCCGGTAGTCTTCTGTGTTGTCCTCAGCTCTGAAAGAGCATTCTCTTCCAGGTAACATGAGTTGAATACCCCGTCTCTAGCAAGAGATTGCTGTGATTAGCTCAGGACCATGGCCTCAGCCAATCACAGCCAGCGCTTGATGAGCCAATCACAGACATTCAATGATGTCATTCATTGAATGGCTATGATTGGCTCATCAAGGTGCTGTGTGTAAACTAGAGTAGAGCAACAGATACTTTACTTTTTATTGACTTTCAGTTTCTCTGTGCAGAGCTAGTGATCCCAGCTCTGCTACATCTACCGTTGCTGATTACTTCTTTTATGTTTGGTGTGTTGGTCACTAGTACGGCCCATTGGTAACCGCTAAGTCTTAAACAGTTCTTGTCGACCATATGTGGTTATAGCATACCACAGTGTGATCAGCTGATTAGATAGTATATTAGACAGGGACTGGTTTTCAATATAGGGATAGTGACAGATTAGGTGACCGCTGGCCCATAGGGAGAGTGTTGGCCGGGTCACATTGATAGACTACATAGAGTTAAGCACCCAGTGTAGTTAGGCTCGCAATCATCATATGCCTTCTTGTATGATGACCGTCAGATGAAGAAGTTTCTAGTCATCATCATCATCCTCACTCATCTCCTGAACTGCAGCAGATCGTCCTGGTGGAATCCAGCGTCTTCCATCAGCTACAGCTGACCCAGCATCAAGATCCATTTTACTTCTGACATCTGAGATATATTGTGCAGGGAGTCCCATGCACAATACATATATATATATATATATATATATATATACACACCCGGGTATATAGGTATAGTTCATTGGGACTTCTAGCCTAAATATTGACTACTGTTATATTCAATGTAATGTATATATGTGCTATCCCCAATTCTGACTTTATAGTTGCTGTGATGATATTTATCGTTATCTCAGTATAATTATTGATGTTGTATAATGTGAATATAGAATTGGTTGCCTGTTCCTTGTTATATCAGAGGCTCCATCCTGAGTGGAGACACTGAGAACAACTCAGGATGGAGGTTAGCACCAGGGCCGGTTGGGGAGGATTATTATTCATACCCCCCACCAGGGCTTCACTTGTACAACAAACATTTTGGTAACTTTCTAATGTACTTTGTGCAATGATTCTTCACTATTTTCAAGGTCTCTGCTTGCTGTCAAACAATGAAGCCACTGATATTTACATCTAGAAGATAAAAGCCTGTACAGACTTAAAGAGATTATGAAGTTTGCCTTGGAGCTTAGCTCTGAGTCGCAGAGGTGGGCCGTGCGTATAGGGAGAGAGCTGTCACCCTGCATACTGCAGGTGGGGAGAGGCCTCACGGCCGGCCTCTGTGACTCAGATGTCAGCTGTGAGTCAAACTTCATGAACCTGGTGACAGATTCTTTTTTACGAGGTTGTCAATGTCTACACCATTGATGACCTATTCTTATTCCTAGTTGATCAGTGGGGGTTCGCCACTATGGATTGCAGCCAATCAGCTGTTCTCCTGGGGGCTAGCAGTGTATACAGATCAGGAAGCAAATAGCTCCATACACATTGCAGTGGCCGAGGTTGGTAATGCAGTCACCGCTCTCAATGAAGTCAATGCAATACCAACCAAGACCGCTGCAATATGTACAAAGCTATTTTCTTCCTGTTCCGTGCACACTGACAACCGAGTTCCAGATAGACTTAGGGATTCGGCACTTGTGTATTGACAAATTTTTGTCTGCTTGTATCACATAACCAACATAAAAATACGTATCAGCAGGATAACAGGAGTCTAAGCGCCATCACCCAACTTTAGTTTAGAAGCTGTCCCCATTTTTCTGCGTTCTAGAGATTTGGTTCTCCCATCTCCTGCAGCCATGTAATGCTTGCTCTAGGGTTACCATGGTCATATGAATGTACTATGACCATAACCGTCCTGGATTAGATGCCACACTTTCTCAGGAGGCAGGAGACATGTAGCGGTAGCACAAGAGCCGATGGCTGAAGAGGTGAGTATAAAGTTTTTTTTTACTTTACTGCATAAAAGGGGCCCCTGTTATAGAGAGACACATGCAGGCATTATTACTGAAGGGAGGTATGCCGGGACATTACTGAGGCGAGTATCTGAGGGTACTATTACTAAGTGGGGGGAATGTAGGAGCACTAATATTGAGGGAGACATGCAGGAGCACTTTTACTGAGCGAGGGGCATGCTGGGCACTGTTAACAAGGGGGTATGATTGAGAGGGGTTTATATGCGGTATACTACACTTAGAAATTTTTTAATGTTTCTCAGTACATTATATGGTACATTACATAGTACCAGTGAAAAATACAATCTGTCCCGTAAAAAACCCCCAAAAAACTCATATATCTACGTCAATGGATAAATAAGAGCTATGATTTTTTAAAGTTGGAGGAGAAACCAAAAGTGGGGGGAAAAGGGGCCTCATCCTTAAGGGGTTAATGCCAAGTTGACAGTTGTAGTTTAGTCTCCCCCATATATGACAGCCAGTGTTCTGCTCCATATATATATATATATATATATATATATATATATATATATATACATACACACACACACACCTACTGTGTTTTCCCCAAAATAAGACTCTGTCTTATATTAATTTTTACCACAAAAGAGGAGCTAGGTCTTACTTTCTGGGAGGTCTTATTATACTTATCTACAGCAGGCTCGGCCCTGATGCGGTTCCTGCAGTCCTTGGCCACTCATACAACATCACTTCCTCGTTAGGGGACACATAAGTCCTGCCTTCAGGAAGTAAGCCAATCACAGCCATCACATTGATTCATCGAGCGCTGCATTGATTGGATTAGCAGCATTTGAAGAACCAATCAACAGCCATCTCGTTGTGGAGGCGGGATTTATGAATTGGTTGAGTGCTGGAGCTCAGAAGGGCAGTGGGAGGGTCCTGGGCAAGCCTAGGTTAGTATTCCTTTTTTTTCCTAATGTAGTGTAACTAGGGCTTATTTTCGGGGTAGCGATTATATTTCAAGCCTCCACAAAATCCAGAAAAATCAGACTAGGGCTTCTTTTCTAGATAGGTCTTGTTTTCGGGGAAACGTGGTAATAACAGTCATAGTCCACCCCCCGATAGTAAGATATCAGCCACATATTCACCTCCTGCTGGGCCTCAGTAAGCTGCTACCTTCCCAGAAGTCCTGGTGGTGAGGAAGGAGACCTCTGTATGGGTGCTTGGACTAGGAGCTTGATCAGGCAACTGTAATGTCATGGAAGGTCCTCGTAGTTACAGTGAGGATGAGAAAGCACGGACAGGTTGAAAAGCCTCACACAGCAGCACAGAGGAGCTGCTATCAGAGAAGGTATCAATGCTGGACAGCCTGCTCTCTGCAGCTTCATGGTGCCTCGCTCCTCCATTGTAATGAGAGAGGCATGTGCAGTCGCACCGATCTCCCCTCACATGAGCGTATGCGTATTTCCCCCTCACCTTCCAATTATTTGTGCTGTCAGTGCTTTCTTTACCCTGCAGCCTCTAGTGAGCACAGCGCCGTTGCTCAGGTGATGACACTTCCGCACCACCTGACCAGCAGCGCAGGAGAAGGGCTAGGCTGACAGCGTGAAGAATTGGAAACGTAGCTGACTTCTAGTCAAATTCCCCAACGATGATACGGATTTTGACTCTATTTTGGATGTGGAAATGTTGCAGAATTTGTAATGGAATTCTCTACTTTGGAAATTCCACAACATTTCTGCCTCATGTGAACATACCCTCTTACACAGGATGACTGTTGGGCAGCGCCCAACATCCTTATCACTCATGTGCTTTCATAAAGGAGCAATGATCACTCACTAAACGGAGGTGGATTGTGCCAGAGATCTCTTCCTGCCGCCCGCTTTCATTTAGAGCAAGCAGTTCATAGACTCCCTGCTTACATGGCGCAACTGTCACTTGGTTTTTAGGTGAGCCAAAATCCAAGCAACTCCGACAAGTGAGCAATTCTCACTTACTCGCCCTGTCGGATACTGGGTTGTTCAACAAGAGAACAGTCACCGGTAATCACTCTGCAACTATTGTCCTGTGTAAAAGTGCCCGTAGTCGTCAGGGCACAACTGCTACCCCTCTACCCCCTATAGCTACGGTAAAGTGAACCTACAGATTTAGTGACTTGTGGCCTGTATTTCCCAATCCTTACTAGTGGCGTAGTGTCATCGTATAGGTTACATTCCAGTCATTCCTTCCCTCTGCTGCAGACTAAAATATCCTTTTGTTAGAGTCCCATTTCCAATCCTTCTGGCTCTCATTCCTCATTCAGAAGCCTCAGTATCTTCATCTCATCTTACTAATAATATTATAATAACACAAGGATGCCGTCATCCACACCGGTCATAAGCAATCCACATTCCGTCACATGACCGCGGTTATCGGGTGATACAGCTGAAAGAACATATCATATGTCAGTTCTCTGTTATGTGAAGAAAGCTTCAAGGGGTGCTGGTACAATCCCTATTAAAGATACCTTAACACAGGGTGCTTATCTCCCGAATTATCACTGGAATCAGCAAATTTGGATGATAGTCGTCTCAGTAAATATGTCCAGGGCAATAGCCATCAGTATGACCGCCACTGATGGGGGTTATACTGCAGATACACTGATGGCTATTGCCCTGGACTGATTTAGTGATGTATATCTATTTTGACTTGTATTTTGCTCTCTGGGATTCAGATCGTTATGTGGGGATTTTTTAGATCTAATGTGTTTTTATACTTGTGTGTATTTTTGTGTTCTTTCTTTATATGTATTTTCTATATGTAATAAATATACATATGTTCATCAGTCCTGCACTCCAGTTTTCTTTTCTTTTATTTGCTTTATATTATAGGAGGGACTTTATGTTATTTATATTGGTTGTATGAAATAGATATTCTCTACCCCTGACATGTGATTTGTGATTCCCGGCGGCTTTTGTTAAACCACTTATAGTATGAAATCAGCTGTGGATACGCGGCTTATTTCCAGTCAAAATCTGCACCAAAGGTACATATTTTGACAGTTTTTTTAGATGCGGAATTTGCTGCAAAAAGTTACGCTGTGGACATACTGCAGCATGTCCGCCATGTGTAAATATACCCTAAGTCAGCTTGAGGCACACTGCCATGTGCAGAGTGGCCTTAGTAGTAATAGTGACCCCACAGTGGCCCCAGTAGTAATAGTGACCCCCACAGTAGCCATAGTAGTAATAGTGAGCCCCACAGTGGCCTCAGTAGTAATAGTGTCCCCTATACCAGCCCCAGCAATAATAGTGACCCCCACAGTAGCCCCAGCAGTACTAGTGACCACCACAGTTGCCCCAGAAATAATGGTGACCCATCACAGTAGCCCCAGCAATAATAGTGACCCCCCCCCACAGTAGCCCCAGCAATAATAGTGACCCCCACAATAACCCCAGCAATAATAGTGACCTTCCACAGTAGCCCCACCATTAACAGTGACCCTTTACAGTAGCGCCAGCAATAATAGTGACCCCTCACAGTAGCCCCAGCAATAATAGTGGTCCTGGTTGCTATAGTGAACGCTCCACAGTAGTTCCAGCAATAATAGTGACCCCTTACTGTAGCCCTAGCAATGATAGTGACCCCCACAGTAGCTGCAGCAATAGTAGTGACAACCCACAGTAGCCCCAGCAATAATAGTGACACCCCACTTTAGCCCCAGCAAGGTTAGTGACCCCCACAGTAGCCCCGGCAATGACAGTGACCCCCACAGTAGCCCCAGCAATGATAGTGACCTCCACACAGTAGCACCAGCAGCAATAGTGACCCCCCCAAAGTAGCCTGATAGTACTAGCACTCCCCCTTAGTCCCATATACTTACCATCATTGTTACGGTATCCTACCTGATGATACGCCAGCCTGGGTTGCCCTAGAACTACCCGCAACCTCTGTCCCTGCCTACTTGCCTACACTCCTGGCTAACCCCAGGCGGCAACTGGACAGCGGTCCCTGCTCTCACTAGGGACCGAGAAGGGGGACTGGCGTACCAAGATGGAACAGGGTAGAATACCGACAGGAAGGGCAGATTAAGAAAACCAACAGGAAATACACGCAGACCGAGGCAGATGGGATAACCTGGCAGATATAGCAAAAGCTGACATACAGGAGACTGACAGAGGCAGGATGCTAGCACACTGAGCGAAGGGACAAAAGGTTTCAATAAAAACTTATGTAAAACCCTGTAAACCCTCCATGTAGCTGGCAAACCCAGTTCATGGCGAGAAGGTTCACTACACGTGTGATGACAAAGGGACCCACATAGTGCGGCGCCAGCTTCAAGGACGGGACCCTTAATTTGTGATTTTTAGAAGACAGGTATACCTTCTATCCCACCCTGTAAAGTTCAGATACTGACAGACTCCTCCCACTACGCAACTGCATACGAGCCCCTATTGCTTCCAAGTTTTTCTGTACCTCTTTCCATACTCCCTGCAGTATATCTGTGGCGACATCAGCTGCAGGACAGACAGATGGAGTAGGGATCGCTGTAAAGAAGCGAGGATGCTGACCATATACGCAAAAGAATGGAGATACCCCAGTGGAAGAACAAGTGCGGTTGTTTAGCGCAAACTCTGCCAACGGCAGGAACTCTGACCACTGATGAGCCTTTTCGCTAGCAAACAACCATAAATATTGCACTAAATGCTGGTTCTTCCGCTCAGTCTGACCATTGGTTTGCGGGTGGAATGCTGACGAGAAGGAAAGCGATGTTCCCAGGTTTCTGCAGAAGGCTCGCCAAAACTGCCACACAAACTGAAAACCGCGATCAGATACAATGTTCTCGGGAACTCCATGTAGACGAATAATTTCTTTTACAAAAATCTTGGCAAATTCTATTGCCGAAGGTAGCTTCTTTAATGCCACAAAATGTGCCTTAGAGAACCGGTCGACAACCACTAAGATAGTTGTGAACTTCTGGAATTCCGGTAGATCGGTGATAATATCTACCGATAACTGCGACCACGGACGAGAAGGTACCGTAACAGTCTCAGAGGACCCTCCGGAGGATGCTGCCGACTTTTAATGCGTGCACAGACAGAGCATCCCCTAACAAAGTCGCGGACCTCCTGAGACATGCCTGGCCAACAGAAGTGTCTAGAAGAAAGATCCAGAGTCCCCTGAAACCCCGCATGGCCTGCGAAAACCGACGAATAAGATTCTTTAATGACTCTGAGACGTAAGGTCTCTGGCACATACCATCTGCCCTCCGGCACCCCCGAAGGAGCGTCCTGCTGACAGTTCTGTAGTTGAGGGACGAAGTTAGATTCTACGGCTGCCACCACCACACCAGGTGCCAAGATATTCTCGGGAGTTATAGTCTCACTTTCCGGCGCCCCGAAACTCTGTGACAGGGCGTCCGCCTTCATGTTCTTCTCTCCTGGGATATATCTCACGACGAAATTAAACCTGGCGAAAAACAATGCCCACCTGGCTTGACGAGCTGTGAGTCTTGACAAGCATTGGTGAGATATACCAAAATCTTGTGATCGGTATACACGGTAATGGGGTGTCTAGCCCCCTCAAGATGGTGTCGCCACTCTTCTAAAGCCCATTTGATCGCCAGTAACTCACGGTTACCCAAGTCGTAGTTGCGTTCTGCTGAACTAAACTTCCACAAAAAGAACGCACATGGACTATACCCAGATCTCCCACTGACTCCCTGAGACAATACAGCTCCTGCCCTCACCTCAGACGCATCTACCTCAATGAAAAAGGATCGTTGCGCATCCGGCTGTACTAACACTGGGGCAGTAGTAAATGCTCTTTTTAGACGACTAAAAACTGCTGGAGAGCCTTAAGGTTGTCTGGTCTGACCCATTGGGAGATTGCTGCTACTTTATCAGACTCCATCTGAATCTCTGTGGGTGAGACCACATAACCCAGGAAAGATACTTGTTTAGTACCAAATGTACATTTCTCCAAGTTGATACTCGCGCAAACAGGTCAGAACCAGCCTCAGGTGCCGCACATGTGAATCCAAGTCTGGAAAATACATCAAAATGTCATCAAGATATATGACCAGAAATACCCCCAGGAAGTCGTGGAAGACCGCGTTCATAAAACCCGGGAACACAGCGGGGGCGTTACAGAGTCCGAAGGGCATGACCAGAAATTCAAAATGTCCTAACGGGGTGTTGAATGCGGTCTTCCATTCATCTCCCTCTTAAATGCAAATTAAATTGTAAGCCCCCCTTATTCCAGTTTGGAAAACCAATGGGCCCCTATCACCTGATTCAACAACTCCGGAATCAGAGGCAAGGAGCACTGGTTCTTCACTGTGATTTTATTCAAAGCCTAATAATCCACACAAGGCCTCAATGTCCCATCCTTCTTCTCAACAAAGAAGAGACCTGCCCCGGCAGAGGACCTGGATGGCCGGACTTGTCGCTTGGCCAGAGACTCCGAAATGTAGGACTTAAAGGCTTCGTGCTCATGCCCCGACAAATTGAAAATGGCTCCCTTAGGGATGGGACTGTCGGGAATCAGATTAATACCACAGTCCCACTCCCTATGGGGAGGCAAAGTCTCAGACAGTTTTTTGGAGAATACGTCCTCAAAATCTGACAAATACTCTGGGACCAGTAGGGTATCTGCTGAGCACATGGCTATAGTAGTTAAGTGATTATGACAGGATGACCCCAAATGTGTCAATTCCCGGGTGGACCAATCAAATTGGGGGTTGTGCTGTGCCAACCAGGGTATACCAAGTACCACATCAACAGACATCTTTTCCATAACCAGGAAAGACAGATTCTCAGAATAGAGAGCACCCACAGTGAACTGTAGAATAGGAGTCCTCCATTGGACAACACCTGCGGAGAGAGGGGTCGAATCAATACTTAAGAAGCGTATGGAGGGCTTCAGCATGGAAAATTTGGTCATCAGAGGTCTGACAAAATTTTAATTAATCAGCACCCGAATCAACAAAGGCTTGACCGGACCGAATAAAATTCCGGAAGCCAACCTGACAAGGCCCCAACAACTTAGGAAATGCCTGTGATCCTAGGCGGTCCTCCCGACAATCGCCTAGGATCTGTAGTTTTTCCGCCGGTTCAGACTGATGCTACCGTTGCTTCTGTGGACAGGTTGCTACTCGATCTCCGGCTCTCCCACAGCAGAGGCAAAGACGGTGAGACATCCGGAACTGTCGTTGTTCCCCGGGACTTAGCTGGTCCATTTCTATAGGCTCGGCCCCAGAAATTGGCATGGGAGAAGTGGGAGCGGGTCTGCAGGACTCCCTAGTTTTACAGGCCTGGCGTTCCTTTTCTCTAGATCTCAGTCTCCTGTCTGCCTTTACTGCCAATTTCATTGCCTCATTAAGTGTTGCGGGAGCAGGATGGGAAATAATTAGATCCTTGACAGCATGATAAAGACCCAACAAAAACATATCTTTGAGGGCACCTTCATTCCAGGAGGTTTCACTGGCATACTGTCTAAACTTAGAGCAGTAGTCCTCAGCACACTGCTGCCCCTGACACAAAGCCATGAGGTCAGACACTGCTAACCCCGCCTGGTCCTGCTCATCAAAAATACCTCCTAGTTCTTGAAAAAACAAATCAACAGACTGCAACTCTCAGGTAAGGAGTAGGCCCATGTCTGGGGGGGACCCCGCAGCAAGGACAAAACAATCCCACCTTCTGGGACTCTGAGCCGGAGGATCCGGGCCGCATCCGGAAATATAGTCCACATGCCTGCTGAAAAACCAAAAAACTTGCTTCTCTCCCCGGAAAACACCTCAGGGAGAGGACACTTGGGCTCAGGGATAGATGGGGAGGCAGGAACCTGCACCAACACCCGCTGCTCCTGGGCCACCATACAACCGGCCAGGTCTTGGATCACGCCCACTAGATCCTGCAACTGACTAGCAAGGACACTCAAAGTCTCCATTGGAGAGCAAACAAAACCCACAGGGTAATTTTAAGGGCAATTTATTGTTACGGTATCCTACCCAATGATACACCAGCCTAGGTTGCCCTAGAACTACCCGCAACCCTTGTCCCTGCCTACTTGCCTCCACTCCTGGCTAACCCCAGGCGGGCAAATGGGTGGCGGTCCCTGCTCTCACTAGGGACCGAGAGGGGGAACTGGCGTACCAAGATGGAACAAGGTAGAATACCGATAGGAAGGGCAGATGAACAAACCAACAGAAAATACAAGCAGAACGAGGCAGATGGGATAACCTGGCAGATATAGAAAACAAGCTGACAATAGGAGACTGACAGAGGCAGGATGCAAACACACTGACAGAAACCAATAACTGGCAGTGAATGGACCTCACTGCCAGCCTTATAAACAGAAGCCTCTGCCCAGGGGCAGAGAGAGGGAGGTGACTACCTCCCAGCAGAATCTCATAACCATGGGCTCGTGCATAGAGCTGCGCTCACAGGTCGCCACCTGGACTAACGAGCACTTACACCGTGCTGACCAGCCACCGCATGGTAACAGTCATCCTGGTTTTCACAGTGCCTATGCTCCTTTCAGCGCTGCTGCCAGCAGCCAGAAGTGTGTGCAGCAGCACCTCCTCCCCTCTCCTCTCCTCACTTGCGGAACCAAAGATAAAGGGAGGGGGAAGTAGGAGCCTGAATGCACACACTGCCATCAATGTGTGCATCCGGCTTGCAGTGTTACAGAGTGATTACCGGCTGGGGAGCTGCGGAACCCCAGCCAGTAATCACTGTAATGGTGACCAGACGTCACCAGAAAGTGGGACAAATGCCTGTCCCGCTGGTGTTCCGGCAAAAGGCGGGACTGTCTTGCCTAAATCGGGACGTCTGGTCACCTTATCTACACCGCAAGCCAAGAAATAAATTAGAATGAACGGTATCCCCTGAAATAAATAATAATCCACACTATGTACTGGAAATATATTATACTAAATTGTGCCAAATCTAAATTATAACACATCCTGTACCCCCATAAATAAATCTACATGGTGCTCCCAGTAATAAATTATGCTACACTGTGCCCCGCAAAATAACTTGTACTACACTGTGCCCCTCAAATAACTTATACTACACTGCGCCCCTTAAATAGAATGTAATCCACTGTGCCCCCAGAAATAAATTATAATGCACCCTATGCCCCCAGAAATAAATTATACTACACATTGGGCCTGCTAGTCTTTATTCTCCCAAAAGCTGAACATATGATCCAAAGCGGTTGCATGACCAAAGCATGTGATTTGTGTATACAGTATGTTTGCATTGTTCGTTGTGCAAGCTTCAGTAGTTGGGCTCATCCAGGGGTCGGCGAACCACATGTATGACCTCAGCAGCTGCATGGACGCCATGTAGTTGGGGGGCATTGGACAGGTTACAACTGTCTATTCAATTGCATGTAAGAAACGGACTAAGCTAGTGAATTAAATAGCTGACAATTACTGATGTGCTGCTGGATAGACATAAGGGGGTGCTCTATGATAAGCTATATTATAGCAAGGGGCTTGTATACTGCTTATATACTGATATACTACATACTGATCAAGGACTCATCTGAAAACCCTTTCCATATGTACAGCGATCTGTAGTCAATCGTGCTTTAACCCCTTTGCTTCAGCTATAGGGCTGTATAAGTCCTCTCTGCACATATCCCGTCTATAGCCGTCCACAGCATATGGCATATGCTGTGTATTAAGTGGGCTCAAAAGCTGCACCCGCGTCATACACGGTGAGTATCAGTTATCTTTGCCAGCTGACACCCGCCCGCAATGGCCGCCATAGGAAATATCTCCGAACGTGGCTGTTAACCCTTTAAATGCTTCTGTCAGTTCTGACAGTGTCATTTAAATGTCCTGGAAGCCCCCCCCCCCCTCCCCGATAAGATCATAAGGGTGCCGTCCGAGTGTCATGGCAGCCTGAGGGCTTCTGAATGTCCCCAGGGCTGCTATGATAGTTTGCCTATTTTGGATGTCCTTAATAGGCAGCCTATTAAAATACAGTAAAATGCAATACCATAGTATTACACTATACCGTATAAGCGATCAAATGATTGCAAGTTAATGTCCCCTGTAGGGACTAATAAGCATAGTTAAGATAGGTGAAATTAAAAATGTATCATTATAAATATAAAAATAATTGCAAGTAAAGAAAAAACTTTTCTAGTCGTCACATCAAAACAAGCAAAAAAAATTGGTATAACTACATCCGAAAAGCTCCAAATGATTAAAATGTCACATTATTATTTCTGCATGATTAACTCCGTCAGAAAAAAAATACAACGCTAGAGTTGTGGGTTTTTTGGTCACTCGTCTCCAGGGAAAAAAATGAACAAAAAGCAATTTAAAACTCATATGTATGTACCAATACAAACTACAGGTCACCCTGCGAAAAATGAGCCCTGGCACAGCGGCATCGATAGAAACATAAAAAAGCTATAGGAGTCAAAATATGGTGGCAGGATTTTTTTTTCTTTAAGGGATTTTTTAAAGTATTACTACCCTGTTTCCCCGAAAATAAGACAGTGTCTTATATAAATTTTTGCTCTAAAAGATTTCACTTTTTTACATGTATAGCTGCCTGGACACTATTTTTATTTCCTTTTTTTATTAACTGTAACTAGGGCTTAATTTTGGAGCAGGGCTTATATTTCAAGCATACTCAAAAAGCCTGAAAAATCATTCTGCATCCTCAAAAATCATGCTAGGTCCCATTTTCAGGGTAGGTCTTATTTTCAGTGAAACGGGGTATATACAATACATGCCAGATCTCTAGTAAATGATCACAGCAATACCAAATGTGTGTATATATGTATGTATATATATATATATATATATATATATATATATCATAGAGCATTTTTATACACCACACTCCCCCGGACAGCAGTATATGGCATTTTTTCCTGATATATCAGCTTTTTTACTAAGGTTTAACCAGTCCGGACACACAAGGAGGCGCAGCGCACACAGGCGCAGCGCCTGCGTACAGCGACGGTCCCATTATATTGGGATAATTGGACGGTGTTGTAATGATCGCAGAACAAATAATAGCTCCATTGTTCCTGCCCGGCCGCAATGATATAATATAGAGCTGCTGTATACAAAGCACGGTATGCAGGACGCTGCTCGGCGCTGCCCCCAGTGGGACCGGCGTATGTGTGTGTTTGTTGAGGACGCACCTTCCTTTGTGGCTTGTTTGATGTTGTAACTCCCTGCGGTTTCTATGCCAGATCTCTAGTAAACACGGGCAGGAGAATGGTATCAGCCAGGTACACATGTCCGCAGCAATGGAGGGGTTCATTTACTTACTGTAGCTAATTGTGACTGCTAATCATCAATAAACAGATCTATCCAGACTATGTCATGTAGCTGGACCTCCCAATACCGCGGATGGCGGCACAAATTCCAGGCTCCTCCCTTATTCACCATCCGTTCCATTCCACAGAGGACATATTAATTAAAAAAATATCACAGTAGGCGGCCACACTTACGGCGCGTTCACACAAGAGTATACGCATTTGCACACACCCTAGTACTGCATTTTTGCTGAGCGAAGTATATTTTATTGCGCACATATCCACGTATTTTACTGAACTTTTTCTGCTCTTAGAGCGTGTTCGTTCTTGAAATGGCTAATTACTTCCAGGTGTGTTCTTTTTCCTGGGTCTCCTTGTGTGTTCCACACGCATTTGCACCAATCCACATTAACTTTACACCCCCTCCCATTGACTTCTATGGGGAACTTTGGTTCCCAAATGTGCAGGTAAGGGTGCATTCAGACGACCGTATATTGGCTCGGTTTTCACGCCCAGCCGATATACGTCATCTCTCTCTGCAGGGGGAGGAGGCTGGAAGAGCCAGGAGCAGTGCTCTGAGCTCCCGCCCCCTCTCTACCTCCTCGCCGCCCCTCTGCACTATTTGCAATGAGAGGAGGCAGAACGTGGCGGGTCTAAGTTCTGGGAATTAGCTCTGCCCCCGTCCCACCTCTCAGCATTCGACTGTACTTTTCTATGCTGCAGGGCCCTTTTCACATTGGCGCGGGACACACGTACTGCACTAGATCACCAAGGAAAATTAAGGGCCCTATTACATGGAATGATAATCGTTCAGTTAAATGCCGGCAGTGAATGAACGATAATTCAGTTTCTTAAGACATAAAAATCAAACAACGGCCTGTGGACTGGTAATGGTGGGCGTACCGAAGAGACCTCCGGCGCGCTCCACCTCCATTCACTGAGCGATCATCACTCTTGTCTGAAAGCACAGGAGTGACTATTGCTGGGACAACTATTGGTCTGATAGGCCTGGCGGTACATGTGTGTCCTGGAGAGAACTGTCTCCATATCTGGGAGTCCCTACTATGACTATGACCACATCAATGTCCCTGATAGGACTCTTACCAAATATTTATGTCCCTAATAGAACACATCTTTATGTACCTCTTTGGGATCTCAAAAATTTGGCAAGTAGGCACTCAATATAAATCCCTTTATACATGGTTCAGTGCAGTGGCATACATAAATGGGCCTCCCAATATGGCATCCGATTTCGCTACCCAGGACAGTAGAGCCTGGTGTTTATTTCCTGTTCCATGCCCTTTGAAATGACTCTCCAACCTGGTAGTTTGCTAACAATGCAGCTCCTCTGGTCTGCCACTATAGTATGTATGCCATTGGTGCAGTGCTTACAGTGATTTGTAATTAATGGCATCCAGGTTGGTACTGCCCATAGCTTGTTGTGCTTCTGCCAAAGTAAATAGTGTCTTTGGCATTCAAACTTGCTAATAAGATGTTTGCAGGACTTCACCAGAGGCTTCCCAGGATGTTGGGCTCTCATCAGAGCCATATGACTTCTTTGGCTAAAACGTTACCATAACATTGGACTATGTAAAACTAATCATAAATTAGTCACTCATGTATCAGTCATACATTCCAGTATTGGGAATGTCCACACACAGTAGCATTGATGTAGTCATACTAAAAAGAATACACTAAATATACACAACAAGTCACACCTCCTACTTTTGACATCACCAGCATGTAGCCCATTAAAAAAGTGATGTGCGGTGGGCTTGGTGGGTATATAAGGTGTACGATGGGCCATCTGCTCACACATCACTCGTTGCCAGGGGTAGAAGGAATGATTTATCAGAGTTATAAACTATTAGCTTTCGGACCAAGGGTTGCGGTATTTCTCAAACAGCGCAGTTTGTGAAGTGTTCTCCTGCTGCTGTGGTGAAAGTGTATCATGTGTGGGAAAATGGCACCATTGGGAATAACCAATGTGGAAACTGCGAAGTACCGGGTGCCATTGATGTAAGAGGTGAATGTCGGCTACCAAGGTACACAACGACCAACCAATACCCTACAGGGGAGCAGCTCATCATGAGAATAAACCAGGGGGCTACTAGATGTGTCTAATACAGTTTAGTGAACCCTACTGGGTATGGGACTCCGAAGCAGACGGAAGGTCACTGCACCAATACTAACAAAGCTGCACCGAAAGAAAAGGCCCATCCCCGAATTTGGCAAACGGTCGCCTTCTCCGATGAGTCACATTTTCTGCTTCATCAGTGGATGTTGGTGTATTAGGTGAGAAACATCAGGGATCAGACACCCTGCAACCATTGCTGGAAGAACACAAGCTGGTGGTGGCAGCATTATGGTCATGTTTTTTTTTTTTGTGGCATTCTCTGGGCCGCTCATCCATGTGGAAGCACTCTGAACCAATTTGGTTATGAATCCGTCCTCGTGGATCACGTTCACCCATACATGCTGCGTGTCTTCCCTGGGACAGATGGGATCTTCCACCAAGACAATGCAACATGTCACACGGCTAAAAGTGTCCAACAGTGGTTCGAAGAGCATGACCAACACTTCCATATATAACCCTGGCCCCCTAATTCCCCAGACATGAACCCAATTGAACATCTGTGGGACCATTGTGTTTGCTCTATGAATCCTACCCTGCGAACCTCCAGCAACTGTGGCATGTACTGCAGTCAGTGTGACTCCAGACAACCTACCAGCCCCTGTTTACATATATATATTTTTTTTTTCTTCCAATTTATTTATTTATTTTTGCCTGCGACCACCACTATGGAGAGCTTATTGAATAGAGATTTTTAAGGCTCCTATTAAAGGGGTTGTCCTGCGCCGAAACGTTTTTGTTTTTTTTTGCATAGGCCCCCCGTTCAGCGCAGGACAAACCCAAGGGATGTGGTGAAATTAAAAAAAAATTTTTACTTACCCGACTCCCCTCTCTGCATCTTTTTCTTTCTTTTCCTCCAAGATGGCCGCCGGGATCTTCACCCACGATGCACCGTGGGCTCTGTGCGGTCCATTGCCGATTCCAGCCTCCTGATTGGCTGGAATCGGCACACGTGACGGGGCGGAGCTACGTGATGACGCGTACAAGGGGTCAGAGCCAGAACGCCGCTTGTGCCCGGACCGACCAGAAGGGAGAAGACCCTTCTGTGCAAGCGCGTCTAATCGGACGATTAGACGCTGAAATTAGACGGAGCCATGGAGATGGGGACGCTAGCAACGGAGCAGGTAAGTGAATAACTTCTGTATGGCTCATATTTAATGCACGATGTACATTACAAAGTGCATTAATATGGCCATACAGAAGTGTATAACCCCACTTGCTTTCGCGGGACAACCCCTTTAAGTTCAACATTTACAGTATAGATCCATATGCAATGAGCACCCCCTAGTGGTGGCTACAGGCAGCAGGATGTTTGTCATTCAACTCTACAAGCTTTCAGTGAGTCAGTTTCAGTGTGAATTGACATTAGAACGGGGAAATACAGCAGTCTGGCTTGATAAAGAGTGCTAAAGTCGAAACGTTGCCTGCTGTATGGAGCAATAAAAATTTATATCCTTTTGCTACACCATTGATGCTGCCATTTGCTTCTCTACTGGATGTACTACGCTGGGGATTAAGGATCCGTGGTCCCCTAAGTGGCTGCTGCATCACATATCTACTGTGGCCTCTGCACTTTTTTGTGCTGTGCCACTTTCTTTTTGTTACAGTGTAGACAGTATACTGACAATGGCGTGATTGAGGAAAACTATCCAGCGAAAGGAAGTCCTGTGGATGAAAAGAACTCGTCACCGAAAGGGGTCAAAGGAGGATGTCAGGAATTGTTCTGATGAACAGGCGTTGTACAGCCAAGCAAAGTGCAGCCAAATACAATGCTGGCACTCCAACTAACATGTCTGAACCAACAACTCATCGTTCCTTAGCATGGATGGCTAACAGCCGATGATCAGTTCCAGCGCCATTCTGTCTAAGAGAAACAGAAAGGCGAGACTCCAGGGGGCAAAAGAGTGCAAAAATTGTATCACTGAATCCAGATTTCTCTGCACCATGCAGATGAGAGTTTAGATTTTGGTGCAAGCAGCATAAATCGATGACCCCTTTCTGTTGGGTATCAAGATATCAGGCTGGTAGAGGTGGAATAATGGTGACAGAAATGCTTTTTTGGTAGATTCTAGGTCCTGTGGATGAACACCCCAACAAATTGCTGCGTTTCTGAAGGCCAAAGAAGGTCCAACAGGCTACTCAATGGAGGCGTCTAATAAACTGGCCATGCAGTGTAGTGTGTATGGACAGGAGGACATTAGTCGGCGCTCTTGGGGGGGTGGGGCACGAGGCCCTATGGTTTCTGCATCCACAATGATATACATCAGACAGACAATCACAACTCAGGCTTGTTGTAAATCCAATGTACTTGAAGGCTCTGACTGATATGAATGCGCCTGACACTCGCGTGGCGACATTCTTTAGTGCCTCAAAAAAAAAGCTTTGCGGTTTTATTTTCCTTACTTAAAATAGCCGTAATAAAGGACTGATGTAATCGATGTAACATTAATTAGTCATATGAGAGAGAGAGAGAGAAAAGTCTTTGAGTGCCTCAGGTATATACTAATTATATAGTGTAATTACAATGTATCCTAATTCTTCTCATCTTAATAAGTTGCCATGACGATACAAGATACATAATGTCATAGACAACAATGTAGCCTGGAGTCTGTGGAGGCTAAACACGTAGATTTTATCGGTCGTCATGTGAGCCCTTGCCTTTATCGTATTTACCACGCCATGTAATATTAATCACTTCTGATACACTAAGCTTTCAATTCTGGAGATCCCCAAAAATGTGATTAAATTAAATCTGATTAAATCTGAATTAAATGGGTGACAATGTGATATAAAGTTTGTCCAAGACTTACTGAGCAAGAACAAATAATAGCAGTAGCCCTCAATTCTGGCTAATAGAGGGGGTCATCACTGGGAACCCTTCTTTACAATATCTATATGGCCCGGGGGGAATATGGTCAGGATCTGTCTTTATGTGACAAGCCCTTTAATTATAATATTACTTGTTTTAAGAGAATTAAGTAATGTCATAGACATTACTTCGCGGGGGGTAAAGAATCCCCTGACACAGTTGTCACAGCTGTGGCAGAGGATTGCGAAGCTTTCCCATTGATTTCAATAGGGATGCCAGTGCCGGCAGCCCCATGGAAAGCACTAGGATGTCAGCACCCCCACAGTGATTTTCTGGGAAGGGCTTTAAATATAAGCCCTTCTCTGAAAACCCTCCCTAGCTGTGGTAAAAAAATTTTAAAAAATATATACTCACCTGTCTGCTGGGGCTCAGGCGCGTCTAGCCGCTTGTCATCCCGGCACTGTAATAAAGTTCTTTCAGCAGATTTTAAATCCCCGGCTGCTGAAAGGGCTGCGTCTGATTGGCTGAGCACTCAGCCAATCACAGACATAGCTCATCCATTCATTGAATGACAGCTGAGCGCTGCCTATGATTGGTCACAGTGCTCAGCCAATCACAGGCAGTGCTTGGCTATTCAATGAATTGAATAATTGGCCGAGCGCTGCCTGTGATTGGCTGAGCGCTCAGCCAATCACATGCAGCCCTTTCAGCAGGTGGGGATTTTAAACCCCCGCTGCTAAAAGAACTTCATTACAGTGATGGGATGCAAGCGGCTAGACATGCCTGACCCCTGGCAGCAGTGGAGAGATACAACTAGGGATGGTTTTCAGGGAAGGGCTTATATTTAAAGCCCTTCCCCCCAAATCACTGCAGGGATTGCCAGCAGAACTTTGCTTCCAATGGGGCCACTGGCAGCAGCCACAGCCCCACTGAAAGCAATGGTGCACGGGACCCTCACTAGAGTATAAGCCGAGGGGGGCTTTTTCAGGATAAAAAATATGCTGAAAAGTCGGCTCATACTTGAGTATATATGGTATGTCTTTTTTTGCCTTACATACTACCTTGTTTCTCCAAAAATAAGACCCTGTCATATAAATTTTTGTGCCAAAAGAGGCACGGGGTCTTATTTTCAGTAGGTGTCTTATACTCACCTAGCAGGGCAGCGGCGCTGCGGCAGGCTTCTGTGTAGTCTTCAATGCCGACGGAGCATCTCTTGCTGGTGACGGGGCTTGAGAAACCTGCCTGCAGCAAGCGATTGATCTGATTAGTTCAGGAACACCGCCTCAGCCAATCGAAGCCGGCGCTCGATGAACCAATCACAGCCATTCAATTATGTAATTTAATGAAAATAAAGTAAAAAAGAAAACCCTTTCCTGATTTTCCATATAAAAAAGAACATAATTGGTATCATCATGTCCAAAAATGTCTGAGCTACTATACTATTGCATTATTGATGTTACACAGTGAAAAAACATTCATAATGCCTGAATTGTGGTTTGTGGAGGACTCTGTCTTTTAAAAGATAATTCAATAAAATGTGATCAAAATATTGTATGTACTCGACATTAGTACCAATAAAAACTACAGATCACCCTGCAAAAAAAGGTTTGTCACAGCGCTCTATCAAAAGAAAAATAAAAAAAACTATTGGTTTTAGAATAAAGTGACAATTTTTATTGTTAAAACATTCTTTTACAGGCTGAGTCACGAGAATGTAGTCCGCATCTGACAATGTCACAACAGGGAGAACAAGCAAGTGGATTATTTTTAACAAAGCTTTATTGATTCGCAACATGTTGGCTGATACTGCCTGCAGCTCTTCAACAGTGATGCTGCGGATAATGTTTATTGTGTTTCTCTTGAGTTCATCCAGGATATGCAGATTATTGGCATATGCTTTCTGCTTTTTGTGAGTTAGCTGGGGATTTTCGTAGACCAACACCATCTGAATTCATGCGGCCTGATAAATGATATCATAAAGTACAGTGACAGGTCCAAAAGTCCTCTAGTAATGATAGTCAGCAGCTACGTCTAGTAATTTATGTGTTTAACTTTGTCACACTCTTTCAGTTCCTGCACACGTTATTCGGTAGGGTTTCAGGTTCAGAGAATTCAGCGCTCATCGTTGCGTCGTTTCTGATACACCAACTGGCTTGGACTGTCTCGGGTTGATTGTCTAGGACTATTTGGAATCCGCTGCTGAATGTCATGGAAGATTTTTGATGTCCAGATTGATGGAGACCTTGTTTCTTCATGTTTGCGGCAGACCCCGTTTGGCGCCATTTCTGAGCCAGGGTCTGAATATGTTTAGCAGGCAGTTTTGTACCTGGGTATGTTTAGATGCCAATCAGAGGCGGCCCTTTTAGGAGGTGGGGATTTTTCAATCCCCAGCCAGAAGAGATGATGAAGAACCGTGCCAGGCATAGGCGTACATATAGGGGTTGCTGGGGTCCCGATTGAGACCTGGCCCCTAAGCCACCGGGGGCCTCCTTTCCACACACTGACCGCATTACTTTCACTAATGTCTCTGCGCGGGCCGGTGAGAGAACATACACGAACAAAAAAAAAAAAACTCGGCACCCGGCAGGTCCCATACAAAAAATGCTCGAGTCTCCCATTGTAGTCAATGGGGTTCATTACTCGAGTAGAGCTCTCGAATTTTACAAAAAGCTCGACTCGAATAACGAGGACCCAAGCATTTGTGTGCTCGCTCATCTGTACTAATGATCCATTGATGGGTCATTTAAAAAAACTGTAATGTAGCTAAAAGTGATGTACAAGGAGTAGCCGTAAAATGGAGTGGGGGTTGGAGGGATCTGGAAGGGGGCCCCAAGCTAAACTTTTGCACCCGGGCCCATGAGCCTCTAGCTACGCCCCTGGTGCCAGGGATAGGGAATAAGATGCGGCCGGGCGGACAGTACTTCTTAGTTTAGGGCTTTGACAGTAGGATTTCCTACTGTCCAACGTGCATCACACCAAACGCAAATCATGTTTTAATGCGATGCAATAGAGAGGGAGGCTCCATAGGGAAACAATGGCTACAAAAACTCACAAGTCGCGTGCATATCTCCGGACCCATGAGGTTTTTGACTCACAATGTCGCATGCTACAAAACATCGCAAATGTGAAGGAACCCATAGGAAAGCATGGGCTTCACATACATGCGATTTGTCGCCCGTGTGAAGGAGGCTTTAGTCAGTAAAAATGCAGTTTACGAAACCAATGACTTACAATGGTTTACTTCCCATCTGCGATGTTTTCACTGATGCGATTTGCGATTTTTTTTTTTCTCCCATGTATCCCTATGGAGCCTGCGTTTTATCGCATCGCAACGCAACAAACAGGGATTTTATGCAATTTACGTCCCATTGACTTTTTCAATGACTTTAAGCATTGCCAATGCTCAAAAATCGCAGCGAATAATGAGATTTTGCGGCGATTTTCTCGCAGCAAAATCGCAATCGCCCGTGTGAAACTACCCTTAATCATGAAAAGGGGGGATGAAAAAAAGAAACTGCATTGTTTTCTGGAGTTTTTCTCCGCTTTTGGTGGTTTTAGGGGTCAGTGTCTTTTTTTTTTTTTTTTGCTGCAGACGTGGCGGCATTTTTTTCATGCATTTTCCCATCTGCTTCCCTACAGGATGGGAGGACAGGAAGAAAGAACACATTACAATGTATAAATAAAAAAAATTCCATCCTAACGCCATACCGGATTATCCAATAAGTGTCGGATTAAAGGAATTTCTATATATTCACCTTATAGAAATACATTATAAAAAAGATTTGACAAGTAAAATCACAGCAGAATGATGAAGAGATGCGATGTAATTGACACTCGACGCGTTTGAAGGATCAGCGCATATTTTTGCTTTATGGACACTTACAGAGTCAACGGGAGTTTATAGATGGCGGCTTCATGGGGATAATATTTATAGTGATTACTGAGTGTGCTATCCGCCATCAATCAGAGCCGCACTTATAGATTTGATATACTATTAGCTGTCATCCCGCTGCTTTGTACGGCTGCAGGAAAGCTGTTATTACAGTACCAGGCAGGCTATAATTTAGGAGGCAGAGAACAGGGGTTACCTGTCCGTGGGGGGAGCAGAGGAGAGCGATACTGTTGTTCAAGAGCATTACACCGCATCTGTCATTAGTAGTGGCTGCGGCTATGATGGAATTACTTTTAAAGAGTAACTAAAGGATTTGTTAAAGGCAATGTCTAGTTTAGAAAAACACCCTATTAGGAACACTATAGTTAATAGTTGGGGATCCTTTGTTCAGGACTCTCAACTATTAACAAGAGTAACTACGAAGAGCGCCTCTCAGTCTGCACTTGCATGGACAGCCTATTCAAGTGAATGGTGTCATGCCTCATTTACCCTGTGGGGGTGCTGCAGGAGAATTGAACATATTTTATGGTTTCAGTTACAATGTTTCGGAGCTTCACAATTGCCATCAATGTATATGGGCATATGCCTTAAAAAGAAAATTCCAGGGATTTACGGTTGATGATTTATCCTCACTATAGGTCATCAAGAGTTAATCAGTGGGGCTCCACCACTTCGGATCATCACCAATCAGCTGATCCTAGGGCCCGCTCTCCTTGCAGCTAAGCCAGATGTCTACATTGGAGTCGGAGCCAGAAGTGTAATAGAAAGCATTGTTCCCATTGAGTTCAGTGGGAGTGATTCCATTCTAATACTCTTCCGGCTCAGTCCTAAATGTTGACACCTGGCTCAACTGCACAGATAGCGGGCCCGAGGATCGGCTGATCGACGACAATCCCAAGCGGTGCACCTCGACTGATCAACTATCAATGACCTATCCTGAGGATAGGTTATCAACAGTGAATTCCTGGACTACCCCTTATATACAGGCCGATTCTTGAGCCTGAGCATTTCCACAAACTAGTTCACTCTTGAATCGGACCATGTAAAAGGACAAGCAATCAGCCATCGAATGAGCAAATGCTCCGTTTGTCAGCTGATCGTTCAGTTTCAGCAAGCATAAAACGTATTTGATTATCAGCTGTCCATCTTCATGTGTGAAAAGGGAGATGTACAGCCAGCTTACGGGGATGAACGGTCATACTGGTGATCATTTGTTCCCATAAGCTAATTCTCGGCCTGTGCAAAAAAAATGTAAATGAGCGCCGACATACATGTCTAAAGTGACTCTTGGATGTGCACCAATTTTTGGCACATAGTGTATGTAATATACTGGAGGAGCTCCATGCTCCCTCAACTTGAAGAAACAAGTGGCTGCTGCTGCCCTCATGGGCGCTCTGAGCACCATATTTAAAGGAGATGTCTCGAGGAAGCAGTGAATTTTTTTTTTTGCCCAGTCCCCACCCATTAAGTATACATTACTAAGCCCCCCTGTAAATGACATTTCTAGCTGGTTTGTACTTACCGTTCCAGCGTTTCAGCAACTTATAAAAGTTTCCCCAAGATGGCCGCCGGCTCTTTTCCCGTTGCTCGCTGCAGCCCGACGTGCGCGCTCCCGAGACGCTGCCAGCTGTGTCTCCATGACAACATGACGCCCCGCAGCCGCCGACCGGACCCACCGCAGCCGCCGACCAGTCACCCACCGCCAGGCAGCAGGTAACCGGCGCTAGCCCCCGGCTCCCCAGCGCTACGCTCCCGGCTCCCCAGCGCTACGCTCCCGGCTCCCCAGCGCTACGCTCCCGGCTCCCCAGCGCTACGCTCCCGGCTCCCCAGCGCTAGACCCTCAGCCCAGGTGAAGGCCCCGGAGCCCAGGTGAAGGCCCCGGAGCCCAGCGCTAGGCCCCGGAGCCCAGTGCTAGGCTCCGGAGCCCAGCGCTAGGTTCCGGAGCCCAGGTGAAGGCCCCGGAACCCAGGTGAAGGCCCCGGAGCCCAGCGCTAGGTTCCGGAGCCTAGCGCTAGGTTCCGGAGCCCAGGTGAAGGCCCCGGAGCCCAGCGCTGGGCTCCGGGGCCTTCACCTGTCAGTGAACATCACCCCCGACCCATCACTTACCTGGGCGGCTTCTCGGGACAGCTGGACACCTGGGCGGCTTCTCAGGATGGCAGCTCCAGTTTCTGCACCTTCCTCTAACAGATGAAGGTACAGAATGGCCGCTCCAGTGCGCTCCTGAGCAGTGACAGCTCGTCTGCGCATGCGCAGAAGAGCTGTAGCAGGGAGCACACTGAAGCGGCTCGTGCTGGAAGGAGAAGACCGGACTGCGCAAGCGCGTCTAAAAAAGCAAGCTGCCAGCGAATTTAGACGGAACCATGGAGACGAGGACGCTAGCAACGGAGCAGGTAAGTGGAATAACTTCTGTATGGCTCATATTTAATGCACGATGTACATTACAAAGTGCATTAATATGGCCATACGGAAGTGTATAACCCCACTTGGTTTCGCGAGACCACCCCTTTAAGCTCCTTCTTCTTTCCCCATGTGGAGTATATGAAGAGTGCCGCGATAAGTGGGAGTTTCCCACCATGCAGTGTGAAGTGCAATCCTACAAAATTCCGTGAGAGTGGACTGGTAGGTGTTGGTGGATTTGTTCAAGAGTCGGTGTCCGGGACCAGAGAACTACAGATAACTAGGCCTGTGTAAGTCACTCTGTTCTCCCGTGTTTTCCTCCCTGTCACATCACGTGTTCCTCTGCACTATTGTACTGCCGGTGGATGTAAAGTGGACTGTAATTGTTGAAACTGTTACAAGTTGATTTACAGTAAACGGCTTTTCCGACCATTCCCGGTTTGGCCTTTAAGCTCTACCCCTTGTGTGCGTACTCTTATTTGTTTCTCTGAGAGATCACCGGGGAGAAAGGAATGGTGGCGTCACCCGTACGAAAGGATTTACGGTAATCCAGCAATGGGTTTCCCTATTTAAAATAGTCTGCCCTTGCCCCTTGCATGTGCCCCCAGTTACCCTCCAGGTGGGAGACAGTAGAGCCACCGTGGCAAGTGAACTACTCTACCCTGACTGTCTCCTAGGCTGGGGCCGCTCCTCGGACGCTGCAGCGGCATATTAGGGAGAGAAGCAGCCCAATCGCCTGCTGGGAGTACAGATCGTAGCTCTCGGGTGTGTCAAGCAGGGGAACCCAAGAGCCAGAGGAGTAGCCCTACGGTGAGGGCCCGTGAGTAACACAGCAGTGAGATTAAAGGGGCCAAGTAAAAAGGCCTAGCAGACAGTGCCAACCTTAGGTTATATTACTTTTTTTTTTGCACCCCCGACCCCCAGAATGAGACCCCCCGAACATGCTTACATGCATGAACAAACCTCAGTACATGGATACAAGATCAGAACCAAATTCATAACATAAACATGACGCCGAAACCAAGCTCTTAACATAAATACAGCACAAACCAATCTCAGTATGTAAATACAATACCAGAACCAAGATAGACAAATAAATACTGCACCAGAGCCAAGCTTGATGCATAAATAATGAACCAGAACCAAGCCCATAACATAAATACGGCATGAACCAACTTCAGTACATAGATACAATACTAGAACAAAACTTATAACCTAAATATATTAGCAGAACTAAACAATTGTACTGTTGCGGGCGCCGAGGGGCTGACAGCAGTGCCTTAGAACATCAGAGGGGAGGAGACAGAGCCAGGAAGAGGATGATTCCCGTAGCTCCACAATACGCTGCTGCGCTGAGAAAAAAGGTTATTTGGCCATCCAGAGCGAAGATCGAGTCAATCAAAATGAGGATGAAGAAGGGTGAAAGTTAGTGGTGCAGCAGACCAGCGCAGACTGCAGAATCCAGGGGGCATTGTGGTAGTGACCCTGAAGAGTACCCGTCCAGGAGAGTGGGAATCTGTGGTCCGGCCGTATAAGCAAGCCCGGGAACAATAGCCACATGCGCTTTGGGGACCAACCGACCAAATATATTGTTGCCACGTCACTACTGTGCCCAGCATACTAGATATAAGGGACTGTGCCTTGTCATAACGAGACATAGGGAACATTAGGCCCATGAGTTATTCAGGACTGCTTGTGTTTGCAGGATGTATAGAATGTAAGATCACACTGTAAGAAGCTGCAAAAACTGGCTTGCCTCCGTCTGCCCACTGCTGTGCCATCTCAGGTGCCTCGGCCACATACTAGCCATTTCTCCATAACTATGGCCATAGTTACTGTATATTCCTAGTATTAAAGTAGTTGCATTGATCCGGTTGTGATAATTGAGTCAGCACAAGTAGGTTATTAGAGAGGAGCGTTGGCTGGCAGCCAGGACTTATTGCAGTGAGTGTGCCCAGACCTGCTCATAGTAGAACAAGTGAGCCCTGGGAGGGGGTATTTTGCACTCTCTCATAAGGATAGGAATGTTTATGTGGTTTAATTACTGTGACGATGTTTATATCTCTCTTTATTTCATAAACTGACTAATATTAAAAAAAAAAAAAAAAAAGAAGAATTAGTAGGCGGCAACAATTACAGAGCATTTCAGAGAAATAGTTTGAAGCTCCTGGGCTCTGAGGCAAAATCTGTGCCAGGGCCCCCACCTACCATGTGCCATTTATAATACTAATGTCATCTTATCTGGCAAAGGGCCTTTAGGCCCCCTAAGGCACCAGGGCCCACGTGTGACTGCTACTTCTACACCTCCTACAGCTACTTCCCCTCCCACAATATAAAGAAGAATTGCAAATAAATACAAATCTATTAAAAAATTCCAATTGGCCATTTCTTAGTTGCATCTCTTCCCGGCTGCACTCACTATTCCACTGGTGGAGTCACTGTGTACATACAACACTTATCCGGTACTGATCCTGAGTTACATCTTGTATTATACTCCAGAGCTGCACTCACTATTCTGCTGGTGGAGTCACTGTGTACATACATTACTTATCCCATACTGATCCTGAGTTACATCCTGTAGATCTTTTATTATAAAAGTAAAAAACATAACAATAAACAGAACATAAATATCGCTCACTTGGCATAAAAGACATAAACATAAAACAAAAACAAATCATCACTTATATTAACTGTACTTTGCCTTACTTCAGGACAAAGTAACAAAAGCAAAAGGTCCATCTGGTCCAAATAATACACACCGCACACTACACCAACCTGCACTCCAAACTACACTCACTCATCCTCACCAATACATATACACTACATACTACATATAACGATATACACACATGTGAGAAAACATCCCTAACTCACAGGATCCAGCCTGAAATCCCAAGAAAGAAGAAAGAAAACTTGACTAATAACCGAAGCAATGATATAATAATAATGCAAACAACAACAAAAGTAATAATAATAACAATAATAAGAACAACCCAATACCTTTTTTTTTTTTTTTTTTTATATTTTTTTCAAATTTTTTTTTTTTCAATTTTTTTTTTTTTTTTAATGCCCGCCACCTAAAGAATAAAACCTTACATAATCCTAAACTAACCCTATATCCAGACCAAACCACCACACACCCCAAACAACCCCCTACGGTGCAGCCACGGGAGCCACGCCTGCATCCCAAGTCCGTGCTCAATGTCTATGTCCAGGACGAGCCGAGCTGCACCGCATACACACACCCTGCCCGCCGCAGCCTGAGGGCCACGCCCGCACCAACAGTCCGTGCCCAGTGTTCATTGTCCGGGACGTGTCAAGCTACGGCTGAGGCATAAATCCCCCCCCCTCCCCCCAATAAACCCCCACCCAACCTATCTATAACCCCTAGCCCTATATACAAAACAAAACATAACATAACATATAACATCTCTTATACTACACAACTACAAACCAACACTACATATTAGTACCCGAAAGCCTAAGGTTCAGTTACCTGCAGCCGTACATACTTCATCTTTGACCGAAAAACAAAAACTCTACTAGTGTCACACTCAGCCCTCCACAAGGACTGGATATGATAAGCCGGGCACCGACCAAAAAGAGAAAAACTATCCCTATAGTTAATCTGTCCCTACAATGTCCCTACTCCTTCCCTAAAACTTACCCTCAGAGAAACTGTCCCTACCTCTCCCTATTCTGTCCCTACAAAGACCCTAACAATAAGAAGACTGTCCCTAACGAAATACAAACCCTCTCCATAGGAGAGAGGCCTTAGTCGTGCCCAACCTCTCATAATCCAGAGAGCGCACCTTCACCAGGTCACCCAGGATGTTCCTATTCACCTCATCCACGGGGAGGATTTTCTCTTCCGTCGAAACTAAACACCGTGCGTTCCAAATGTGAAACCTGACCACTAGGCTGACTAAGAATAAAGTGCACCGGTCCCTGCCACCAAGGTCCCCGAATGCCCCATAGACCCATTCCGGATACGAGAGGCGTGCCAACCTGGGCCAACCAATGGAGGCTCCCACCCGTTTGTACACCTCTGTATTAAAGGGACACTGAAGCAGGAAATGCTCCATGCTTTCCAGTACGTTGCTGCACTCCTGGCGGGGGCAACCCCTATCCACCAGTGGCCTGCTCTTCAAGTTGCCCCTTACATACAGTCTCCCGTGGAAACAGCGCCAAGTCAAGTCCCAAAACTTCAAGGGGATCCTGTCAGAATTCAATAAACGTAACCCTCCCTCCAGGTCCCGACTTGGGCAGTCCTTGAGCGCCAGGGGCTTCTGGAAATGGGTCAACAGAACCCTCTTATCGAGGAGTTTCCTCGACAGAGTTCTGATCTCCCACATCCCCAGACCCCACCGACGTATCATCTTCAGAACCACAGTAGTGTAAGCCGGAAGATGCCCGTGCGGCGTGCGAAGATCCTTCACTCGCCCTCCTGTCTCCCATTCCTGGAAGAAAGGCCGAAGCCATCCCCAACAGGAGAATACCCACGGAGGAGCCCTCTCTTGCCAGAGGTTGCCTATATTGATCTTAACAAAGGTGTTTACGAGAAACACCATGGGGTTGACCATAGATAACCCCCCTAGTCTCCTCGTGCGATATGTGACATCTCTCCTAATTAGGTTCAACCTGTTCCCCCACAACATTAGGAAGAACAGGTTGTAGACCCGGGTCCAGAGAGGTTCTGGCAAAATGCATACGCTGCCCAGGTAGATGAATAAAGGGAGCAGGTATGTTTTGATCAGGTTAACCCTTTCCCGAAGGGTCAAAGACCAACCCTTCCACTGGGCCACCTTCTGAGTGGCACCATCGAGCCTGACCACCCAATTTTGCATGGGGTAATCTCCCCGGCCGAATTTGATGCCGAGAACTTTAGCCGAGTCCTGGGGCACTGGAAGGGTGTCCGGGAGACTAAATGTAGGATCTCCCCTTCCTAACCAGAGACTTTCGCACTTATCCCAGATGATGCCGGACCCGGATGCTTCCGAGTAGCGATCCACCTCTGCCATCACGTACTCTGCCTCCCCCCTCGAGGACACAAAGACGGTGACGTCATCAGCGTACGCTGCCACCCTGAGGGCGGCTTCCGGCACCGCCCGATCCATCCCGACCCCCGCCATAGGCCCACCATCAATCATCCTAAGGAAAGGATCAATGGCAAACACGTACAGCAAGGGGCTCAGAGGACAACCCTGACGGACGCCAGACCCAACCTCAAATGGGTGGCCGACCCAACCGTTCACTAGCGGGAAAGTCTCAGCCCCCGCGTACAATGTCTTGAGCCAATTGACAAACCCCACTGGCAGGCCATATCTCAGAAGAACAGACCAGAGGTACTCATGATTAACCCGATCAAACGCTTTGGCCTGATCCAAGGACAGCAGGTACCCCTCCCAGTGACCAGCCCTACCCTGCTCCACTGCCTCCTGGACACCTAGAACAGCACTAAAGGTGCTACGGCCTGGAACAGAGCAATGCTGGGCGCCCGAGAGGAGCCGGGGTGCAAACTTGACCAGCCGATTAAACAGCACTTTTGCCAGAACCTTCCTGTCCGTATTGAGAAGCGCTATGGGACGCCAGTTCTCAATACGGCTCGAGTCTTTACCCTTTGACAGAAGGATCAAAGCCGACCTCCTCATTGACTTTGGGAGAGTGTCCGAGGAAAGACACTCATTGAAAACCTCAGTCAAGAGGGGACTCAAGAGGTCCTTAAAGGTCTTATAGTACTCAGATGTTAAGCCATCCGGTCCTGGCGATTTTTTGAGCGCAAGCCCATCAATCGCCAGTTTAACTTCCTCTATGTTGATCTCCTCTGTCAAAACATTAAGGAAGAGGTCATCCCCTGGCTCAGGAACAGCTTCAGCCAGGAAAGCCGACATCACATCTCGATCTAGATCCCTCTTCCTCAAAAGGTGCGAGTAGAAGGATCTGATGACTTCCAGAATCCCTGATCTGGACCTGTTCAGAGATCCCGTACCGTCGATCAGTCCAGTGACAACTTTACGATTCACTGACATCTTGCAGTTTCTGTAAGGGTCAGGTGAGTGGTACTTCCCGAAGTCCCTCTCAAAAACCAAAGATGCGTGCCTATTATACTGACACCCTTTGAGCAAAGACTTCACTCTAGAGATGTCCTCTCGGCTACCTCCAGTCGAGACGAGATGTTCGAGTTTCCTCCTCAGGCCCTGATAAAGACGGTACTTACTCAGGCTCCTGAGGCTAGAGAGCTGGCGGAAGAACCTCGCAGCCCTGATCTTGAATATCTCCCACCACTCTGACTTACTGCTACAAAGATCCAGTAATGGTACCTCGCTCTGCAGAAAATCCTCAAAGGACTGTCTTATCTCTGCTTCCTCCAGGAGTGATGAATTCAGCCTCCATAAGCCTCTACCCATCCGGGGGGTCTCTGCAACATTCAGGGAAAACAAAATCAGACAGTGGTCGGAGAATTCCACCTCAACAACAGAAACTGGTGAAGAGATGGCTTCCTCCTTCAAATAAAACCTATCTATTCTAGACCTGCACTCGCCTCTATAATAGGTGAAACCCGTGTGGCCTGGGGTGTGCCGGATGTGGACATCCACCAGGCGAGCTTCGCTAGCTATGCTATTAAGCGCGACGCTATCATAAGTCAGCTTGCCTAGGGAGCCTCCCCTGTCACGGGTCCTCGTGACTGCGTTAAAGTCACCCCCAAAGATCACCTGCCGACTGGTAAAAAGGTACGGCTTGATCCTCATAAAGAGATCTTTGCGGTCCCGCTTGGTTTGGGGACCGTAGATGTTGATTAGCCGAAGCTCTTGTCCCTTCATGAGAACATCCAGGATCAGGCACCTCCCTATTTCTAACTCGATAACCCGTCGGCATTCAACCGCTGCGGTAAAAAGTACTGCCACTCCGCTATATGGCTCGGCCGCAAGAGACCAGTAAGATGGACCAGACCTCCATTCCCTCCTTGCCCTATGCACAGCTGCCAAATTTGGCAGCCTGGTCTCTTGCAAAAACAAAATGTCAGCTTCAACGCGGCCGAGAAAATCAAAGGCCGCAAATCTAGCCATATCAGATTTAATGCTGGCAACATTAATGGATGCCAGCGTCAACGGAGCGGGTGCCGCCATCATTGGTGATTGAGTTAGATGGCTTTCTTCTTCCCACCCCCCTTCTCATCCGGGTCTGAGGATGACCCCTTGCCACGTTTCTTGGACACTGAAAGGTCCATGGCAAGGGGCTCCTCGACCTCGTCCTCCTTGTCACTGGGGTCTGGGCCAGCCCTCCCCCTGGAGGTCACCAAACCCCCATAAGAGGAAGGCTCAGCACCCCCTGTAGGCCCCACGCTTGTCCTAGGCATCTCTTCCTCCGAGGACGAGAGAGCTTGGTACCTGTTGGAGAGCCCAACAAGAGGAGAGTTTGGATTGCCTTCCTGCACCTGGCCCGTTGCAGGGGAAGATTTCCCTTCCCTTTTTTTCATTTTCTTGGAGCCCTGCTTGCGCTTTTTCTTTTGCCACTCATCCTTGCCCTCACCCACACTTTCATAGTGGGAAGAATCTGAATAAGTGGCATCCTCTTCCCTTTGGATCCTCCTGACCTCCTCATCCAGCTCCCTGTCCCCTGGAGCCTCAGCCACATGATTTGCGTCCGGAGCAGGGGCCAGCATTGACCCACCTGCCACCTGGGTTTCCACCAGCTCCCTGCCCCTTCCGCGCTTCTCTTGGCGCCTTAGCTTGGCTGCCCCAGCATGTTTGTTCTTCCTTGGCTCCTGGGCTCCATCGCCTCTGCTGGTCCCCTCCCCTGCAGAAGCAACCTCACGGCTCTCCTCCGCTGGGGCCCTGACTGCATTGGCAAAAGAGCGTGGACAGCGACTGAATGGGTGACCGAGGTCACCACACAGGTGACACCTAATCTCTGTACAAGATGCCGCAAGATGACCTACCTCGCCACACAGAGCGCACTTGATGACGTTACAGGCTGCACTCAAATGTGTGGGGTCGCCGCACTTGTGACAGAGCTTCGGCTGCCCCTGGTAGAAGGCCAAGATACGATCCCTGCCAAGGAAAGCCGCGGATGGTATGTGGGCCACCGAATTCCCTGAACGCTTAAGTTTCACCATAAACGTCCAGGCTCCGGACCAGATGCCGTGTTCGTCCCGGTTCTTATTGGGCATATCCACCACCTCTCCATACCGACTTATCCAAGTCATGATATCATAACAAGAGAGGGACTCGTTACGAGTCAAAACGGTCACTCTCTTGACTCCAGTCTGGCGGGTTACCACTTGTGCAGCGAAACCGCGCCAGCCGGGCTCGTCCTTCATCAGCTCATAATTCCCCCAGAAGAGCTCCAGGCCCTCCGGGCGAGCAAAGCTGATGTCGAACTCAGACGTGCCATAAGGATGGATCAGGGCATAGATGTCATTTGCCCTGAAACCCATCTTCAGCAGAAGCTCCACCACCTTACTCCTGGATGGGCACGCGTCATTGCCTCTCCACTGAAGACGAGCCACATTCCTACGGCCAATGTCCTGCCCGGTTGTCGGCAGGGACCAGACGGTCTCCCCCCTTTGTTCTCGGAAGGCACCAAGACCATGTCTCTCCACCCAGAGAGACAAATCCACAACTCTGCCCCCTACATTCATCGAGCTCTCCCCCCTCCTCAAGGCCTCCAGGAGTCGCTGTTGCAAAACGCCGTCCCCAGAGCCAAAAGACAAGGAGGACGCATCCCCCTCCCTCCAGCGGCGACACTGGCTTAACTTCTACCAGATGTTGTCGCCGCTGGAGGGGCGACTGGATCCTGACCCACCCCCTGACTACCCTCCAAAGCCCCACCCTCCCGTACAAAAGGTGGCATACCAGCCGGGGAATCGGGGACACCTGTTCCTGCAGGAACAGGGGCAGCAGGAACAGGGGCAGCAGGGGTACCAACAGCCGCATCCATTACCGCACTCACTTCTCCATTAGCTGCTGGACCAGGACCCATGTTACCTTTACTCTTAATTTTCTCTTTATGCCCTGAGGGCAAGTCCATGGCACCTTTGGTGGCTGGCTGAAGATGTACTTCAACATTTCTTTTGACATTGGTGGCTGTAGCTCCGCCCACCTTAGCCACTCTTGGATTTGCAGTTCCCCCAGCTTTCCTTCCAGCAGCAGAAGGATGTTTACCATGTGTGGGAGGATCGGCAGACCCAGCCACCACCCCCTGCGCCCCCTCTGCACCGGAAAGGCGCTTTAGGGACACAGGGGGGACAGCTAAGCTACCACCGGTGGGACCTGGCGCCGGATCACGCCCCCCTCCCACTGGGACGTGACCAACAGCGCCAGCACCTCTGGACTGGCCGCGACTCTTCGCTTTCCGAACGCTCTTCTCCACCTCCTTTACTCCTCCATTCCCACTACTAGCACAAGCGGGCTTGGAGTTTTGGGCCGCATTAACCCTCTCTTCCCCAGTCCCCTGCACCGGACCCACCATAGAGCCCGGGACTAGGAGCTCAGGGTTACCACCCTGGTCTGACTTTTCAGCCAAACCAGAGTGCTTGGTGACATAAACAAACTTTTCTTGAATATACGTTTTTTCCTTTTTCCTCCTCTATTTGCTTGAGGTTTCTGGGGGCAAATCCTTTCCAAAGTAGCAGGATTGTAGCCTCTCTGGGGACTCCTGCAGCTGTATCTGCCGCATTATCAGCGCCCCCTCTCCACTGCTGCTGCAGCTGTCGTCGGTGTCCTCCTGGTCAGATTCGCCTGACGTGGGGGGCAGGCTGACCTGTTCAGCTGGGATGCTGGGCCCAGTAGTCCCACCTGGCAGCGACGATTGCTGCTCACCAGAGCACCCAGCTCGCCCATCCTCAGCACTGTCTGATTCGCCTGTGCTGCTGCTTGAGCACCTGGCAGAGCGCTCTTTAATAGCAGCGCTGCTCACCGACGCCATTTTGCTAAACCTTTCGTCGTTTAACAGTTTTTCTTTGAAAGGCCCGCTTCTTTGCAGAATCCTTTCCCTCTCCTCTGCATAAAACTCAATGGCCTCCTCACAGGCTTCAATCTGCCGCGATATGGCTAACTTCCTGGTGCGGGATCTGGCCGCTCCGCATCATAGCGGGCAACGTGCAGCTCCTGCTTATATTTATTCAGCTGCCTCCCGACATGCCCAAAGTCCTTCATATACTTGGCAATGCGTGATGCCACATCCGTTACAGACTCGCCCTCCTTGCGATCAGCCCAACTTGCCTGCAAACGTTGTTTTGCTGCATGGTCCTCCACTCTCTTCCTCTGGCTGCGGGTCCTCTTGGGCTCCTCCAGGGGAGTCAGGGTGACATTGCTGCCACTCCGACCAGGTGTTCTCCCCTCCTGGGGTGCAGTCCTCCCTCCCCCCGACCGAGGCCAGAGGGAGGAGGTCTGGGACTCCATGGCTGGAGCAAGCCCAGCACCTGTAGACTTGGCTGGGTAAGCTTTCCTCTTACTGGTGACCACACCCTGGATCCTGCAGAGCTCTCACACACCCAACCTTCTCCAGAGATGCACTCACTATTCTGCTGGTGGAGTCACTGTGTACATACATTACTTATCCCATACTGATCCTGAGTTACATCCTGTATTATACTCCAGAGCTGCACTCACTATTCTGCTGGTGGAGTCACTGTGTACATGCATTACTCATCCTATACTGATCCTGAGTTACATCCTGTATTATACTCCAGAGCTGCACTCACTATTCTGCTGGTGGTGTCACTGTGTACATACATTACTTATCCTGTACTGCTCCTGAGTTACATCCTGTATTATGCTCCAGAGCTGCACTCACTATTCTGCTGGTGGAGTCACTGTGTACACACATTACTTATCTTGTACTGATCCTGAGTTACATCCTGTATTATACTCCAGAGCTGCACTCACTATTCTGCTGGTGGAGTCACTGTATACATACATTACTTATCCTGTACTGATCCTGAGTTACATCCTGTATTATACTCCAGAGCTGCACTCACTATTCTGCTGGTGGAGTCACTGTGTACATACATTACTTATCCTGTACTGATCCTGAGTTACATCCTGTAGATCTTTTATTATAAAAGTAAAAAACACAACAAAGACAAACTGTAACAATAAGAATAACCATATAAAGTAATATAAGGCCCTTCTCCCACAGTCCGTGATCCATAAACAAAGTAAATGTCCATATCCGGGTTTCCCCCCGCCGTACACACCCACACACATACACACTCTACATATAAAACACAATATACAACTATAAACACAATATACAAGTATATACCTAAAATATAAAACTAAGGAAACTATAACTACATGAAACCTTGTAAGCTATAACTCCAGGTCCAGCCGTACCGCACTGTACCCACACAACACAAATGTAAGCAATAACAAACACAACATACAAAGTAAAAACAAAAAAAGCCCCCGCGCTCGTGGACTCCAGGAATTCAGGAAAGGACACAGCGGTCCGTATGGTATAATTAAAGTTTATTGCCAATATTAACTGCAACGCGTTTCGGTGATGTTAATCACCCTTTTCAAGCATAACATTTATACATCCTAATTATACATTTATATAAAATCCTTAACTCACATTGTCTCGCAGACGCCGCTGGCCGGGGCCATCTTGGAATCACGTGTGAGCACACGTCGTCATCACATCACGTGCTAAGCACGTCATTCTTAAGGTCATGTGATTCGTCTCATTACAACTATATGTTGTTCATTCATAAAAAAGTTTTTACTACACGCTATTCTAATCTATCTATTATTTCACACTGTACTCATTTTCAACATAGTTCTTATCAGATGTCCTGCCTTTTTTCTTTTTCACATAAAAACGGCTTAATTCTCAATACATTTTTCAAACCTGCTCACAGAGCGCACTTCAAGGTCTTACAAGCGGCGCTCAAGTGTGAGGGGTCGCCGCACCTGCGGCAGAGCTTCGGCTGCCTCTGGTAAAAGGCCAAGATGCGATCCCTGCCGAGGAAGGCTGCAGATGGTATGTGAGCCACTAAGTTTCCTGAACGCTTCAGCTTGACCATAAACGTCCAGGCCCCAGACCATATGCCGTGCTCATCCCAGTTCTTTTTGGGCATCTCCGTCGCTTCTCCGTACCTACTGAGCCACGTCATGATGTCAAAGCAAGAAAGTGACTCGTTACAAGTCAAAACGGTCACCTTCTTGATACCGTTCTGGTGAGACACCACCTGGATGGCAAAGTCTCGCCAGCCGGGCTCATTTTTCACCAGCTCGTAATTCCCCCAGAAGATTTCCAGGCCCTCTGGGCAAACGAAACTGATGTCAAACTCAGACGTGCCTGACCACCCAATTTTGCATGGGGTAATCTCCCCGGCCAAATTTGATGCCAAGAACTTTAGCCGAGTCCTGGGGCACTGAAAGGGTGTCCAGGAGACCAAATGTAGGATCTCCCCTTCCTAACCAAAGACTTTCGCACGTATCCCAGTTGATGCCGGACCCGGATGCTTCCGAGTAGCGATCCACCTCTACTATCACGTACTCTGCCTCCCCCCTCGAGGACACAAAGACGGTGACGTCATCAGCGTACGCTGCCACCCTGAGGGTGGCTTCTGGCACCGCCCGATCCATCCCGACCCCTGCCATAGGCCCACCATCAATCCTCCTAAGGAAAGGATCAATGGCAAACACGTACAGCAAGGGGCTCAGAGGACAACCCTGACGGACGCCAGACCCAACCTCAAATGGGTGGCCGACCCAACCGTTCACTAGCGGGAAAGTCTCAGCCCCCGCGTACAATGTCCTGAGCCAATTGACAAACCCCACTGGCAGGCCATATCTCAGAAGAACAGACCAGAGGTACTCATGATTAACCCGATCAAACGCTTTGGCCTGATCCAAGGACAGCAGGTACCCCTCCCAGTGACCAGCCCTAACCTGCTCCACTGCCTCCCGGACACCTAGAACAGCACTAAAGGTGCTACAGCCTGGAACAGAGCAATGCTGGGCACCCGAGAGGAGCCGGGGTGCAAACTTGACCAGCCAATTAAACAGCACTTTTGCCAGAATCTTCCTGTCTGTATTGAGAAGCGCTATGGGATGCCAGTTCTCAATACGGCTCGAGTCTTTACCCTTTGACAGAAGGATCAAAGCCGACCTCCTCATTGACTTTGGGAGAGTGTCCGAGGAAAGACACTCATTGAAAACCTCCGTCAAGAGGGGACTCAAGAGGTCCTTGAAGGTCTTATAATACTCGGATGTTAAGCCATCCGGTCCTGGCGATTTTTTGAGTGCAAGCCCATCAATCGCCAGTTTAACTTCCTCTATGTTGATCTCCTCTGTCAAAACATTAAGGGAGATGTCATCCCCTGGCTCAGGAACAGCTTCAGCCAGGAAAGCCGACATCACATCTCGATCTAGATCCCTCTTTCTCAAAAGGTGCGAGTAGAAGGATCTGACGACTTCCAGAATCCCTGATCTGAACCTGTTCAGAGATCCCGTACCATCGACCAGTCCAGTGACAACTTTACGATTCACTGACATCTTGCAGGTGAGGTGAGTGGTACTTCCCGAAGTCCCTCTCAAAAACCAAAGATGCGTGCCTATTATACTGGCACCCTTTGAGCAAAGACTTCACTCTGGAGATCTCCTCGCGGCTACCTCCAGTCGAGACGAGATGTTCGAGTTTCCTCCTCAGGCCCTGATAAAGACGGTACTTACTCAGGCTCCTGAGGCTAGAGAGCTGGCGGAAGAATCTCGCCGCCCTGATCTTGAACATCTCCCACCACTCTGACTTACTGCTACAAAGATCCAGTAATGGTACCTGGCTCTGCAGAAACTCCTCAAAGGACTGTCTTATCTCTGCTTCCTCCAGGAGTGATGAATTCAGCCTCCATAAGCCTCTACCCATCCGGGGGGTCTCTGCAACATTCAGGGAAAACAAAATAAGACAGTGGTCGGAGAACTCCACCTCAACAACAGATACTGGTGAAGAGATGGCTTCCTCCTTCAAATAAAACCTATCTATTCTAGACCTGCACTCGCCTCTATAATAGGTGAAACCCGCGTGGCCTGGGGTGTGCCGGATGTGGACATCCACCAGGTGAGCTTCGCTAGCTATGCTATTAAGCGCAACGCTATCATAAGTCAGCTTGCCTAGGGAGCCTCCCCTGTCACAGGTCCTCGTGACTGCGTTAAAGTCACCCCCAAAGATCACCTGCCGACTGGTAAAAAGGTATGGCTTGATCCTCATAAAGAGATCCTTGCGGTCCCGCTTGGTTTGGGGACCATAGATGTTGATTAGCCGAAGCTCTTGTCCCTTCATGAGAACATCCAGGATCAGGCACCTCCCTATTTCTAACTCGATAACCCGTCGGCATTCAACCGCTGTGGTACAAAAGTACCGCCACTCCGCTATATGGCTCGGCCACAAGAGACCAGTAAGATGGACCAGACCTCCATTCCCTCCTTGCCTTATGCACAGCTGCTAAATTTGGCAGCCTGATCTCTTGCAAAAACAAAATGTCGGCTTCAACGCGGCCGAGAAAATCAAAGGCCTCGAATCTAGCCATATCAGATTTAATGCTGGCAACATTAATGGATGCCAGCGTCAACGGAGCGGGTGCCGCCATCATTGGTGATTGAGTTAGATGGCTTTCTTCTTCCCACCCCCCTTCTCATCCGGGTCTGAGGATGACCCCTTGCCACGTTTCTTGGACACTGAAAGGTCCATGGCAAGGGGCTCCTCAACCTCGTCCTCCTTGCCACTGGGCTCTGGGCCAGCCCTCCCCCTGGAGGTCACCAAACCCCCACAAGAGGAAGGCTCAGCACCCCCTGTAGGCCCCACACTTGTCCTAGGCACCTATCCCTCTGCCTCCTCTGAGGACGAGAGAGCTTGGTACCTGTTGGAGAGCCCAACAAGAGGAGAGTTTGGATTGCCTTCCTGCACCTGGCCCGTTGCAGGGGAAGATTTCCCTTCCCTTTTTTTCATTTTCTTGGAGCCCTGCTTGCGCTTTTTCTTTTGCCACTCATCCTTGCCCTCACCCACACTTTCATAGTGGGAAGAATCTGAATAAGTGGCAGCCTCCTCCCTTTGGATCCTCCTGACCTCCTCATCCAGCTCTCTGTCCCCTGGAGTCTCAGCCACATGATTTGCGTCCGGAGCAGGGGCCAGCATTGACCCACCTGCCACCTGGGTTTCCACCAGCTCCCTGCCCCTTCCCCGCTTATCTTGGCCCCTTAGCTTGGCTGCCCCAGCATGTTTGTTCTTCCTTGGCTCCTGGGCTCCATCGCCTCTGCTGGTCCCCTCCCCTGCAGAAGCAACCTCACGGCTCTCCTCCGCTGGGGCCATGACCGCATTGGCGAAAGAGCGCAGACAGCGACTGAATGGGTGACCGAGGTCACCACACAGGTGACACCTAATCTCTGCACAAGATGCCGCAAGATGACCTACCTCGCCACACAGAGCGCACTTGATGACATTACAGGCTGCACTCAAATGTGTGGGGTCGCCGCACTTGTGACAGAGCTTCGGCTGCCCCTGGTAGAAGGCCAAGATACGATCCCTGCCAAGGAACGCCGCGGATGGTATGTGGGCCACCGAATTCCCTGAACGCTTAAGTTTTACCATAAACGTCCAGGCTCCGGACCAGATGCCGTGTTCGTCCCGGTTCTTATTGGGCATATCCACCACCTCTCCGTACCGACTTAGCCAAGTCATGATATCGTAACAAGAGAGGGACTCGTTACGAGTCAAAACGGTCACTCTCTTGACTCCAGTCTGGCGGGTTACCACTTGTGCAGCGAAACCGCACCAGCCGGGCTCGTCCTTCATCAATTCGTAGTTCCCCCAAAAGAGCTCGAGGCCCTCTGGGCGAACAAAGCTGATGTCGAACTCAGACGTGCCGTAAGGTTGGATCAGGGCATAGATGTCATTTGCCCTGAAACCCATCTTCAGCAGAAGCTCCACCACCTTACTCCTGGATGGTCACGCGTCATTGCCTCTCTACTAAAGACGAGCCGCATTCCTATGGCCAATGTCCTGCCCGGTTGTCAGCAGGGACCAGACGGTCTCCCCCCTTTGTTCTCAGAAGGCACCAAGACCATGTCTCTCCACCCAGAGAGACAAATCCACAACTCTGCCCCCTACATTCATGGAGCTCTCCCCCCTCCTCAAGGCCTCCAGGAGGCGCCGTTGCAAAATGCCGTCCCCAGAGCCCAAAGACAAGGAGGACGCATCCCCCCTCCCTCCAGCGGCGACACTGGCATAACTTCTACCAGATGTTGTCGCCACTGGAGGGGCGACTGGATCCTGACTCACCCCCTGACTACCCTCCGAAGCCCCAACCACCCGTACACAAGATGACATACTAACCAGGGAATCGGGGACACCTGGAGTTCCCAGGGTCCCCACAGAAGCAGGGGCAGCAGGGACAGGGGCAACAGGGGTACCAACAGCCGCATTCATTATCACACTCTCATCTGCCTTAGCTGCTGGACCAGGACCCATTTTACCTTTATCCTTATTTTTCCCTTTCTGACCAGAGGGCAAGTCCATGGCACCTCCAGTGGGTGGCTGAAGATGCACGCCAGCAGCTTCCGTGTCTGGCCCTTCAACACTTCTTTTGGTTTTGGTGGCTGTAGCTCCGCCCACCTTGGCCACTCTGGAAGTTGTAGTTCCTCCAACTTTACTTCGCACAACAGGTTTACCATGGGTGGGAGGATCGGCAGACCCAGCCACCACCCACTGCGCCCCCTCTGCACCTGAAAGACGTTTTAGGGACACAGGGGGGACAGCTAAGCCACCACAGGTGGGACCTGGTGCCGGATCACGCCTCCCTCCCACTGGGACGTGACCGACAGCACCAGCACCTCTGGACTGGCTGCGACCCTTCGCTTTCCCAACACTCTTTTCCACCTCCTTTACTCCTCCATTCCCACTACTAGCACAAGCGGGCTTGGAGTTTTGGGCCGCATTAACCCTTTCTTCCCCAGTCCCCTGCACCGGACCCACCACAGAGCCCGGGACTAGGAGCTCAGGGTTACCACCCTGGTCTGACTTTGCAGCCAAACCAGAGTGCTTGGTGACATAAACAAACTTTTCTTGAATATATCTTTTTTCCTTTTTCCTCCTCTTCTTGCTTGAGGTTTCTGGGGGCAAATCCTTTCCAAAGTAGCAGGACTGCAGCCTCTCTGGGGACTCTTGCAGCTGTATCTGCCGCATTATCAGCGCCCCCTCTCCACTGCTGCTGCAACTGTCATCAGAGTCCTCCAGGTCAGACTCGCCCGACGTGGGGGGCAGGCTCACCTGTTCAGCTGGGATGCTGGGCCCAGTAGTCTCACATGGCAGTGATGATTGCTGCTCACGAGAGCACCCAGCTCGCCCATCCTCAGCACTGTCTGATTCTCCCGAGCTGCTGCTTGAGCGCCTGGCAGAGCGCTCTTTAATGCCACCGCTGCTCACAGACGCCATTTTGCTGAACCTTTCATCGTTCAAGAGCATCTCTTTGAAAGGCCCACTTGCTTCCAGGATCCTTTCCCTTTCTTCCTCATAGAACTCAATAGCCTCCTCACAGGCTTCAATCTGCCGCGATATGGCCAATCTCCTGGTGCGGGATTTTGCCCACTCTGCATCATAGCGGGCAGCGTGCAGCTCCTGCCTATATTTGTTAAGCTGCCTCCCGACATGCCCATAGTCCCTCATATATTTGGCAATACGGGTTGCCACATCCGTTACAGACTCGCCCTCCTTGCGATCAGCCCAACTTGCCTGCAAACGTTGTTTTGCCGCATGATCCTCCTCTTTCTTCCTCTGGCTGCAAGTCCTCTTGGGCTCCTCCAGGGGAGTCAGGGTGACATTGCTGCCACTCTGACCAGATGTTCTCCCCTCCTGGGGTGCAGTCCTCCCTCCCCCCGACCGAAGCCGGAGGGAGGAGGTCCGGGACTCCATGGCTGGAGCAAGCCCAGCACCTGTAGCCTTTGCTGGGTAGGTTTTTCTCCAACTGGTGACCACACCCTGGATCCAGCAGAGCTCTCACACACCCAACCTTCTCTAGAGATGCACTCACTATTCTGCTGGTGGAGTCACTGTGTACATACATTACTTATCCTGTACTGATCCTGAGTTATATCCTATATTATACTCCAGAGCTGCACTCACTATTTAGCTGGCTTCAGAGCTAAAAATGTACCAGCATTCCTTGCTGATTCAATATCTGCATATGGTTCACTCTGTTGAGTTACATTCTAGTAGTTTCATCGTACGCCCGACACCTGACAGTAATCTGATGTAAAAAGAGATACAAGTAGGAACCTTTTTCTAAAGCTGCATTCCCACAAACATATATCGGCTAGTTTTTCACGCCAAGCTGATAAGCGTCGTCCTCATCTGCAGGGGGGGGGGGGGGGGGTGGACGAGCCAGGAGCAGGAACTGAGCTCTTGCCCCCTCTCTGCCTCCTCTCTGCCCCTCTGCACTGTTTGCAATAAAAGGAGGTGGGACGGGGGCTGGGCTAAGTTGCGAGAATTAGCCCCGCCCCTGTCCCGCTTCTCCCCATTGCAAATAGTGCAGAGGGGCGGAGAGGAGGCAGAGAGGGGGAGGGAGCTCAGTTCCTGCTCCTGGCTCTTCCATCCTCCCCCCCTACAGATGAGGACGACGTATATCGGCTCGGCGTGAAAACCGAGCCAATATACGTTCGTGGGAATGCAGCCTTACACTGAGGCTTCTCTCACACACACGTTCAGTTAAAAAGACACTCGGAACTGCAGCATTTTACCGCGATTTTGAATAACGTTTTTGAACACATTGTACAGCGTTTTACAGCGCTTTTTACCGCACGCCATCATTGTGATGGGTGATGAAATGCCATAAAAACAACAAACATGGAACAGACGGTGCTCGAAAATCAAGCGCAGGTCTTAGAACCCCCACGCAAAGGGAGAGTTGTACCATGGTAAGCACGGCGCTCGGGACGCAGTGCTAATCGCGGTAAAAAGAGGTGTGTGAGAGTGGCCTTAGGGCTCTCTCACATGAGTCTTTCTTGGCAGCGCAGCCCGTTCAGGAGCACTATAGTGCCAAAAAGTTTCCTGCCGCCCATCTAAGTGTTTTGCAAAGTTTCCTATTCATATTTCTTTTTGCTCAGGAGATATTCCGGGTGGCCCTGACTTTTGAATCACCTGGTCTAATAAATACATAAACAACAAATATAATTAGAGACTGGATGACAATGTAATCAATGACGACCGCAAGACGGAAGCTTCACACAGAAACCTACTATCTTATTAACACAATAATTATCACACGATAATTTGTTGCTGTTAGTTACTGGATGTATCGCCGCCGCAGCTACCGCCGCCGCATCAGATACGGTGTCATCAGAAAACCTGCTCTGCCATCCATACAATCCTCCAGGCCACACCTGTGGGACTGGGCTATGCATGGAAATCAGAGGAACGTGTTGTATCAGGGATGATGTCACCCGCTCCTGGGAACGTCTCCTTCATGTCCACACATCCGAGAACGACAAAAATTCACAGTCTTGGATAAGACTTAGCGAAAAGGAACCTGAAACGTGATCCCATCCTCCCGGGGCGACACCTGCGGGAGCTGAACTCTGTCTTCTCACCTGGGAGTGGCCGATTCAGATACCTGCTGCAAAGAGTTAAAAGGAACAGGAGTAGTGAGAGTCATATTTTTTAACCCTCGCAAGGACCAACTTTTTACCAGATGCATTAGGACGCACTACCTACTATGACACGGCGCTACGACCAGATATGGTGCAGCTAGACCCAGTGACTACGGAGCCCTGCACTACAGGTATGGCTCACCAGCTCTGGCAGCACTACAAGTTCCAGAATGCTTTATTTGTATCTTGGATTCAATGATTCTTAGTGTAGAATGGCTTAACTGTACCGCAGGCTTTCAAGGAACAAGTCCTCTGAAAGGGTTAACAAACAAAAAATGAGCATATAATGAGACTTTGTAAAACTGTCAGCAGTAAAGGTGAGTGTGCGTCACTAGGGGGCGTAACTGCCCGGCAATCCCAGGTCATGGATCTGATGGATGATCATCTATTAGGGGACTAAATGCGGGATGCTCCTGGTAAGGTAAGCGGAGAAAGGGGTAAGCGGGATTGTTCATTAAAGGGCCGGTAATCCTAAAGTCACATGGTAGCGTTAGAAGAGGAGCTGCTGATATCTGTTATCTGGAGGGTCACAGGACTGGACATATATGAGATAAAGCAGTGATCACTAGGATTTCTTTGGACTTGCTATCAATCATCTCATTGAAAAATACTATGCTGGCTGATAACAGGGAACAATAAACAGTTATAAGACAAGCTCTCTTTATATAGGGGTATATACAGAGTGTAGTGAAAAAGCTGGATCCAGCATTATATCTGCATACTGGTTTCCTATAGTGAAATAACAATAGTGTATGGATCAATGGTATGGAGCTTGGCCCCTAGGGGCCCCAGAACATGGATTTCAATTCTGTATTGTGCTCTCTGTAAGAGGAGAGAGTAAAATTCAATTACAAAGTTGAAGAGAAGCATGTAACGAGCAGAAATCCGCTTTCCGCGTCCCATGGCACCGCTGTATGACTGAAGTAAGGGAAAGCATATTGGAAGTGGCTACTCCTGCTACGAATAGGGGCCGGTCATCCATGAAGTCATCGGCAGGAGATTCAGGTACCGATCCGTGTTGAGAGTCCCTGGAATGAACATAGGTCCGATGAGGGCTCCATGCATGTATCATAGCAGAAAGAGACTACTTTGAGGACGCTTTCCTTCCTTCAGTCATAGCGGCGGTCCCACAGGACTTGGAGAGACGTGGAAAGCGGATTTCTGCTCCTCACATGCTGCTCATCAACTTTTCAATAGTTTTACTCTCTCTCTCTTTTACAGGGGCCACAATATAAAATTGAAATCCATGTTCCGGGGCCCCCAGAAGCCCATGCTCCATACCATTGTGTAGCGCATCCATGACTTCCTATTCAAGTACACTATTGTTATTTCCGTAGAAGAAACCAGTACTGAGATGTAGCGCCAGATTCGGCTTTTTGACTATACCCTTTATAAGATATTGGGGGCTACACCAGGATAATAAATGTCTAATGGATGGGGGTCCCACCGCTGCAATGCCCATCAATCATATGGATAGTAGTCCCCTGCTTTGCTTGTTGGAGATAGCAAGGGCTGTACTCCGGTCGTCCCATAGAGATGAATGGAGCAGCATCTCGTATGCCGACCCATGCAAGAAGGAGAAGTGAGGAGGAAAGACGGGCACCAGACCCCCATTCTGATTGATGGGGATCCTAGTGATCAGGAACCAATAATCTCAATACATTGGGATGGTGAGCACAGTAATGTGCTATAGGGGCTGTAGATTTCCTTAGCGTCCATTAGGTTAAACCCTCATGGGCATCTTATTGAGAGTCATGCATGTATTTCACAAGAACTTAGGATTTTCTGCATCATTGTTCTTGTTGAGGAACTAAAAGTTCCAGCCTAGCATGTTGCTATTTGTGCTTAGCATGATCCATAGTCTATTATACCTGAGCTCTGGCCCTCCCATTCCAGCGCTCACTGCTAAATGTCACAGAGGTGATAAGAGGATCTGTACAAATGTCACCTGTTACTTCCTGAAATTGTGCAAGAAGTCAATATATAATATGGTGTGTGCAGCGCAGCAGAGAGGCACTCCGCCGCACCTCCCTGTAAGTACAGTATGAGTAACACAATTTGCTACTCACCTTTAAATGAACTGCTTGGGCCAATCGGTGCTAATCAATTACATCAACCATTGCAGTGATGTAGTACAGTAATCCCCCCCCCCCCCCCCCCAGCTTTCTATGAACCCAGCGTGGTAACTGCTTTGTTATACAGGATGAGGTGCGTGTGTTGTGGGCATAATACACATTCTAAAATGTGCAGTATACATCCATGTGCAACTGGTCTTGCATTCGTCCTTTCTAATTATTTATATGTGCAAGTGTCAGTCTTAACTGCAGAGCTTCCATTCTATTTATAGACAATCAGGGTGAGCAATACTAAAAGTTCTTCTTAGCTGGAAAGGATGAATACTTGCAAAGAAAAATTATCTATCTATCTATCTCTCTATCTCATATCTATCTATCTATCTAATATCTATCTATCTCATATCTATCTATCTATCTATCCATCTCATATCTCTATCTATCTATCTATCTCATATCTATCTATCTCATATATATCTATCTATCTTATATCTATCTATCTATCTATCATCTATCTATCTATCTATCTATCCATCTCATATCTATCTATCTATCCATCGTATATCTATCTATCTCCTATCTATCTATCTATCCATCTCATATCTATCTATCTATCATCTATCTATCTCCTATCTATCTATCTATCTATCTATCTCATATCTATCTATCTTATATCTATCTATCTCCTATCTATCTATCTATCTATCTATCTATCTATCTATCTCATATCTATCTATCATATCTATCTATCTGTCTATCTAATATCTATCATCTATCTATCTGTCTATCTCATATCTATTTATCTACCTATTTATCTATCTATCTCATATCTATCTATCTTATATATATTTATCTATCTATCTAGCTATCTCATATCTATCTATCATATCTATCTGTCTATCTCATATCTATCTATCTATCTATCTATCTATCTGTCTATCTCTATCTATCTCATATCTATCTATCTATCTATCTCATATCTATCTATCCATCTATCTATCTGTCTATCTCATATCTATCTATCTATCTATCTCATATCTATCTGTCTATCTCATATCTATCTATCATATCTATCTGTCTCTATCGATCTCATATCTATCTATCTCATATCTATCTATCTATCTATCTATCTCATATCTATCTATCTATCTCATATCTATCTATCTTATATCTATCTGTCTATCTCATATCTATCTATCTGTCTATCTCATATCTATCTATCTCTATCTATCTCATATCTATCTATCTATCTATCTCATATCTATCTATCTACCTATCTCATATCTATCTATCCATCTATCTATCTGTCTATCTCATATCTATCTATCTATCTCATATCTATCTGTCTATCTCATATCTATATATCTGTCTATCTCATATCTATCTATCATATCTATCTGTCTCTCTCATATCTATCTGTCTCTATCGATCTCATATCTATCTATCTAATATCTGTCTATCTATCTCATATCTATCTATCTATCTCATATCTATCTATCTATCTATCTATCTATCTATCTATCTATCTATCTATCTATCTATCAATATATGAGTTCTCTAGTCACCAGATATTGCCATTTTTAGTCTTTAACCCCTTATCTGGGTTACAATAACAACTTTTTTATATCGTAATGGAAAAATAGAGGTATAGCCAATAAAAATCCTGCCCCGGGCTCCTTTAAGGCTTAGCCCCAGCCAACAATTAGACATTGTTTTACTGATTGTAAATGTAGCAGCATATTTGCATAGAGGTTTTTGTGTCCCAACATGACCACACATGCTTGGCCCTGTCTGATAAGAGAACCTAATGTGTGTCCATCCCAAAAGCCTACAGATCTAAAGAGATACGGCACAACAGCTGCATTGCTTCATATTCATAGAGGCATCATCTGCATGCAGTGATCAGCCATGAACTTACTATTCAGCTCAGTGTAACCTTGAGTTATGACAAGCCTGTTCTATCAGGTTCCTTTGTGTACAATACAGTACATTGTAAATCACGTTTTATGACAAACCAGGAGTCACTGTCACCCGGTCACATTGTATGATTGTTTATAATGAGGAGTCAATGGGATGTAAATCAGATTCTGACCTCTAAGAAATGTAAGAGGATCATGTCAGTAAAGAATGTGCCAAAAACATGTTACCTGCATATTACCTTCATGCTACCTGCACATACATTATACAGGCTACAATCATGTACGAATGAGGACAATAGATAAAGGGGTTTTCTGGTTTTACATAAACAAAGTTTAAAAGGGTTGTACCAAGATCACAAGTTATCCACTATCCACAGGTTAGGTGACAACTAGCTGATCGGTGGGGTCTCCATCAATCTTGAGCACGGAGGTCCTATGTCCTGCTCTGCCTGTCACTGCAGGGCTCACTTCTCCACCCACAATGACATCTTAACCCTTTCCAATCCACTGTCTGATGTCTTCCTACATTCTGATTGAAGCTTGTACAGCTCCAATGTCAGAAGACGTCCCACAGGGTATTCTTACCATCTATTGCCAGCCACTCTACTGTCGGAACCTCTCTGGCGCACACACACTGGCTTTAGCCAGTAGATGGCACCGTTGTATATCAGCAAAAAGAGAAAGCCTTTTAGGAAACCCTGAATCCCAAATTGGATTGGAAAGGGTTAATAAATGGAGCGTGGCACAGTCGGTGCTCTATTCATTTCAATGGGACACAGGGAAATACCCGAGTGCTTGCCGCTCAGCTATCTTCACAGTCCCCCTGAAAGTGAATGGAGTGTCAGTACACTTGCGTGACTAGTGCTCCATTCAGTCTTCTCCTCCTGGGATGGTGTGGGTAAGGGGGAGAGGCGAACACACATTGAGGACAGGGACAACCAGACCCCCATTCTCTGCTTCAATGGGGATCTCAGCAGTGAAACCCCTATTGATCAACAACTTATCAACAATTGTAGTACAAGCCCTTTGACTTTTATATAAATGAAAAGTTCTACAACTTTCTAATACACAGTGCATAGCTAGTCCTGCTCTCAGCTGAGAAGTGGATACAAACTTATCCAGTGTAGACAATGCTCTGTGAGCTAAACACATCAGCAGCAGTTGTACAAATCTTTCTGATAGCTTGCTACATTGTATCAGTCTGGGCCCCGGCTTGTTGAGCCCACAGAACATTGTCTAGGTTGGATACAATTGTATCTACTTTTCAGCTGAGAGCAGGACTAAAGGTGAATTTAGACACGAAGATAATCACTCAGAAGATGGATTTTGAGCGATCATTTTTGCATAAACTACTACTTGGTACTAATGACTATTAGTGCCAATTAGTAGCTTATCAGCCGCTGGGAGCTGTATTCAGGGAACAGACCAACCGCTGTTCCCTGAATACATTCCCTTTGTTCTGCCATGGGGCTGATAGCTGTGACAATGTAATCAGCTGTTATCAGTGCTCTCTGGGCAGAACACAGCATGCGGTCCTTCTTATCAGCTGTTCTACTGAAAGATGGATTTCATGCCGAACGAAATTCATCGTTCGACAGAAAAGTGAAAGATGGGCATATTTACACCCAACAATTATCGCTCAAAAGATGGCTTTTGAGCGATAATCGTTGTGTCTAAATAGGCCTTAAGGCCGCTTTCACACTGACCGCTTCTTACCGCGATTAGCGCAGTATCCCAAGCACCATGCTAATCGCAGTACAACGCTCCCATTGATTTCAATGGGGCCTCACAGAACTGCGCTCCAATGCGGCATTGCTAATGCCACTATTTTCTTGCGCTGTCTGTTCTATTTTTCCGTGTTTTCGCATTTTTTAATGCACCTCATCACCCATCACAATGGTGGCATGCGTTAAAAAGCGCTGTCAAACACTGTGACATGCATTCAAAAATGCCTCTCAAAATCGTGGCAAAATGCTGCGATTCCGAGCGGCGTTTAACTGAACGCATGTGTGAGAGTGGCCTAACTATGTACAAAAATGTTATCAGGCCGGGCTGTTGAGCTCACAGAGCATTGTCTACACTGGATACAATTGTATCCACTTCACATCTGAGAGCAGGACTAGCTATGTACAATGTTACTACTCGATTAGTGTCAGCTAAGGGCTTATTCACAACTGGAATAGGACTTTCCATATGAATCTTGTCTGTATCATTTTTAGAGCAGAACGTATCATCACATGAATGAAGAATTGCCGCGATCGAGTCCCAATCTTTATTTGTGTATGTTCAGCCATTCACACAGGCGCTGGTGCGTATCGGCAAAAAAAATATGCAGAAGCGATGAAAACCATCCATCGCTGTAAAGTGCGCAGAATGACCAATAATGCTTAAATCGGGCAGCGTTGTACGCGGGGTAACTCCCTCCCCCTCCCATTTTTCCAGCTTCCATAGAAGTCTATAGGAGCTTCCTCTATGTTTCAGCAAAAGATAGGCCTTTTTTCTGCTGATGGGCCCGTTCACATTGGCGCGAGACATCCGCACGCCATCTTTGAACAGATGGGGCAGCCTACTCAGTGCCAGGTGTAATCGATCTTCTCCGTGGAATTGCACCATTCAGTACGCGATTTTGTGCAGATTGCGAGTTTTTTCATCCGACAAAAAAGAGGGCACAAAAACGCTCCACACGAGGGAACCCATTGAGACCAATGAGCTGTTTTGGATGTGGTTGCCTTTTTCCCTGCAGTGATGCAAGGCTATTTTCATATGAAAATGCCTGACATCCTTGGGGCTTTCATATGGATAACGAGAGTGGTATGAGGGCGGGATTCACGGCCCCATATCACGCTCAGCCGTGTGAAGCTAGCCTTAGTGGGATATTTTCATACGTCTCACACCTGAGACATTTTCTCAGCCCCCCCCCCCCCACCACTATATACATTCAGAGTATAATCTTATACAGGATTGGCGCACTCTAAAATATTTCCACGCTTTCCGCTGCAGTATCTAAGATTTCCAATGAATGGAGGGCATTGTGACAGTCGGTCTGCAGGACTGGATCATCTGCTGCTCGGCATGAAGTGTCTCCTAAGATTTCCCACTGCCTCAGGAGACACAAACACACCTGAGGCGCAGGTAGGAGGGCGCTTGCCTTAAAAAGACAGGAGTGTTTCACAATAAGTTCCTGCACCTCTCCTCACTAACAATAGCGGCTTTGTACCAGTTCCACCACTGCTGTATGGCATAACACTTATGTAGATCTTACCATATAAAGAGCAACAACTCCGTGCATCGTCCTTCTGTAAAACGTTTTTCCATGTAATTCTTAAAGGGAACTCGTCACCGACTATCAGCACCAAATCTAGAGATCAATGGGAGCGTGTGCACAGCGTCTGATGCACGGTCCGCACACTGGCTTTCGGGGCTGACAGCATGGGGACTGGGACGGGGGTAGAAATAAAAAATACCTCCCCTGGCTTCTGAGAACCTGCAATGTTACTTAGTTTATGGAGCTCATAGCCGGTAACCGGTTCCCTTTAACCCCTTGAGTGGCACGCCCGGAAAATTTCCGGGGACGAGCTCCACTGCTCATAGCAACATAGTCCGGAAGATTTCCGGGCTATGTATCACTATGGGAGCTGCAGAGCACAATGCCACAAGCTGTGACAGTGTGCTCTGCCTGCACAGACCCACAGAGAGCAGTGCAAGGGCTTTGATAAACCAGCAGAAGATATTGCCGACATGTCGGCAACCTCCTGCTTTGTTTACAGGTTGCCATAGAGACCATCGGCTTGTCAGAAGCAAGCCGATGGTCTCTGTGGCAGGGAGAGCTGGTTGTTAGCTGTCAGAGGACAGCTAGGTACTAGCTCTTACAGCAGAGATCAGAGAAAACCTCCGATCTCTGCTGTGTTAACCCTTTACATGCTGCAGTCTATGTGACTGCAGCATGTAAAGGGTTGTCACTGCAGCATGTAAAGGGCTGTCATCATCGGACCCCCGGAATGTGATCAGGGGTCCTGATGGGTCCCTGTGGAAGTCCCCTAAAGGGACAAAAAATAAAAAAATTTTAAAAAAATAAATAAAAAAAAAAGTAAAAAAATTATTAAAAAAATAAAAAAAACACTTGTCTCCCTTTACTTTGTAAAAAATCAAAAATTCAATCACACATGTGGTATCCTTGTGTGTCGTAATGACCCAGAGAAGGAAGTTAATACATTATTTAACCCCTTAATGACATGGCCCCTTTTTTTCTTTTTTCCCCATTTCTTTTTTTCCTCCCCCCTGTTTAAAAAATCACAACTTGTCCCGCAAAAAACAAGCCCTTATATGGCCATGTCAATGGAAAAATGAAAAAGTTATGGCTCTTGAGACGCAACTGCAAAACTAGTTGAAATTCAATGATTAGACCATTTTAAAAAACCTGCCCTGGTGGGCACGACAGGGTGGTAGAAAACCTGCCACTCAAGGGGTTAAAAGAGTTTTTCTGTTCTTTAGGCTCCTTCACGAGGGGCTATTTATGTGCAAAATACGCAGAGAATAGAACCTATTGATTTCAATGGGTTTGTTCACATTTCGTCATTTTGCGCGCACATTTCAGCCATGCAGAAAAAACGAAGCATGCTCTATTTTTCTGTTCATTTGTGCCCCGAAGGTCCCCATAGAAGTCAATGGGGGGTGCACCAATGCAATCTATGGTGAAACAACCTCCTTAAAACTCATGTTGACGCCATTTTTCACATGTTTTAATTGTTACTACATTATGGTTGTGTAATCTGTTCTTTTTATACCTATAAGCTTCTTTTTTTCCTTTTTTATCCTCGTTTAGGAAATGCCAGAAAAATGACAACAATTTCACCTTCAGAAAATGGATTCAAGAAAAAAGATGACCAAGAATCAATGGAAGATGAAATGTTTTACATGTACGGATCAACAGCAGCCCATATCAAAGAGGAGACCGAATATGTCCGAACGGTGAGTCTTTGCCGTGCTTCATAATCCCTATTATTTGATGTTTATTTGCATCACCAGGACCCATGTCAGGTGGTGGGGGGAGCACTCAATACTCTCAGAGCGGTCGATAGCCATAAGACCGCCCTGGTATGTGACATGGCCAAGGGAGAGAATTGATGGGACGCTCTCAGTACTAGGAGGAGGTCCAGTTCCTTCTGTCACACAGTGGTGATCTAGGCTCACAGTAAGGAAGTGGAGAGGGAGATAAGCTCTGCCCCCTCAGATAGCCATAAAACATTATAAAAGACAGGCACCATCTTGTTGTGATTTGTTGGGTGATCCGACACCAAATGAAGAGCAGTTGATGTTGTCAAGACCGTCATTAAAGCAGAGTGATGCTAGCTATACAGCCCATGCTGGAGAGAGGCTGGGGGCCCGGACAGCAACAGGGATCAGGTAGCCGGAGGCCTAAAAGATCAGAGCCAAGTGATGAAGACAACAGTAAACAGGCTCCTGTGCAGAGCATGATAGGAGAGGGAGTCTCCCTCTCTCCGCCATTCCCTTGAAATCAAGACAGCGGGGTCTTATAGAAGTCTGCGCAGAAGAAGGAAAAGCAAAGTGTGAGTGAGTCCTGGTGAGCCAAGATATGGTAAGTGTATTCCTGAATGGGTCATGACACGCGGTGGTTGGTGTGTGCAGGCTGATGTGGACATCGGGGGAAGACGGGGATACAAAAAAATAAGTTGCTTTGGGGTGAACTGAAACTAAAGCTGCTTTTACACAGAATGATTATCTCCTCCTCCATTCAGTCCGTGCAATAAGCGACGCTCGTTCCTATGTAAAAGCACAGGAATAATTATTGCTAGGACAACCTGTCGGGCATCTATTGCCCGACAGATTGTCCCATGTAAAAGCACCCTTAGTCAAGTGATGAATAACCATTCACATACCTACCAAATATTGTGGGTGGGCGCTGCTTAGAATCATAGAATAGTAGAGTTGGAAGGGACCTCCAGGGTCATCGGGTCCGACCCCCTGCTCAGTGCAAGATTTACTAAATCATCCCAGACAGATATTTGTCCAACCTTTGTTTAAACACTTCCTTTGAAGGAAAACTCACCACCTCCCGTGGTAACCTGTTCCACTCATCGATCACCCTCACTCTCTAATATCTAATTTGTGTCTCCTCCCTTTCAGTTTCATCCCATTGCTTCTGGTCTTTGCTTGTGCAAATGAGAATAGGGCTGATCCCTCTGCACTGTGACAGCCCTTCAGATATTTGTAGACCGCTATTATATTAGTATTATACTTGCACATAGATAAGGCATAGAAAGAGTGCCAGTCCCACCAATACTTGTGGTGCAATATATGTGGGGTGCATGACAGCACATCGGACTATATCATATGGGGAGTCATTTATAGGCTGTACGGCTATATGGTGCATCACCAGTATCAGTGGGGCACCCTTTGTATATCTCATCTATGTACCAATATAATACTAAGCAGTCCCCCCAATATGTGGTAGGTGTGTGAGTGGTCATTCATCCATATTTTGCACCTGTGTAATGTTCTTCTGTATAGCAATCTGCCTTTCTGCATTCTACTGGGAGGTGGTGTCTGTACCTGCCCTTGTGTATCTGTGTATCAGTATATCAATAAGTATGGCCGCTGGCAGTGATTTTTGACAATTGTGATTAATAGGATTTATTGCTAGAAGGACAATGGTTAAAGTTGCTATTTGCTTTGTTACAAAACAAATAGTGAAAAATGCAAATATTAAACTATTGTGCCTCCTATGGAGAGGAGCTGAGGTTTATTGTTATGTAACATTTACGCATTTAACCCTCCTGTGGAGTGCTGAACTGTAATTATTATTTTCTGTTAAGTAAAGCTTAATTTGCTGCATGAAACGGCCTCCGCCTCCATCTGTCACCAACACACTACGTCCCACCTGCAGCTTACAACAGACGCGAAGTCCTCATAAAGTCGCTGTTCTCCGCACCTATACATCTGTATTGCAATAAAACATATCCAGACACGTTCTGTGCAGTACGCATAGGCTTCTATTGTGTAGATGTTCACCAAAAGTGTGCTATATAGACAGGATTATCTAGTGCGCCCAATTTTTACATATATGAATATCTTGAGTTAAAAAGTTTCACTAATTTTCGCTTTTGCAATCTCTGTTCATTCATTTTTGAACCCCCTAATATACAGTTCACAATCTTCTGCTAGCTGTTGACTTTTTCATGCATTCCTCCCCATAATACAGGCCTGATGTGAAGTCTGTGTGTCCAGGATGCTGCTGCCATCACTAGCTCTCATATCAGCAAAACTTCATTCTTGGACTGCTTTATCCTACAGCCCCAGTGTGATGATCTCTCGTCTGTGAAGACATAAACACAGATGCTGCTTTTTGTGTGATCTCTGCCCCCTTCCCCTGCAGATTCTTGCATGGGTTCATGGATCTCTATACCTTTCCCGGGAGAATCTGACGAAGAAGGGGAGGGAACTAATACTGCTTCTGAGAATATTCTGACTTCCCCTGCAGAGTTCTAATGCCCAACTCACTCTAATACTGGGCACATGATCGGTGTAAGGCTGGGACATTCATCTGTTTTACTGATGCTTAAGAGTGACTAGAATATGCTGTTGTGCCACCAGTCTAATATATCCTGGTGCCTGTAACAATCTCTGATGAGGAAGGGAGAGAACAGAGAGAGAGAATAACATCAGCCTTGAGTGGACAACAGACAGGAGCAGTGTGCTGGCTGATCTATGTAAAAAGCCGCGGCAAAGCCAGCTATGTGAAGTAGTTGCACATGCTTTTCAACAACAAAAGGGTTGGCAATATTTGATAAAGAGTACTTAAAAACTGTTTTATAATGCATTTAAGAAGCAAATACATAATAAAAATGAAAGCAGTGAAAAGTTGTCCATAGCCTTTAAAGTGTAACTTTTCAGATGACGTTTCAAAATAATATGCCATGTGTGTACATGAGGAATTACACTATTTCTGGCAATTATATAACTTGTATCCTGCATTTCTCCCCATTTTTCCTTCTGCAGGCTCTATAATATCTGCAATTTCCAATTTTCTCAGAACTGGTGGGAGAAGCCTGGCTGCTGTGCTGTGTTCTATAGATTGTACAGAAAATTGTAGATTTTGCTATCTAATTGACTGTAACACACAGAGAGATGTATAATCATGTAGGACACTGTGTAGCAGTACTGAGCAAAGCAGATGTGAATAAATAACAGCAGATAATGCACCATTAGCTCCAGCAGGACATCTGTGTGTGAGGGTCTCTCCCTCTTCGTCCTCTGCCTCCCCTCTGCTCTCATAGACTGCAATGAGCATGTTGACTCATCGCTTTCTAAACTTTCATCTTCCTGTTCTCTGTACTGTCATCTCAGGTAACAAAGATAATATCCCTTTGCTGTCCATTGCAGGCAGTGGACAGCAAATTAGAAGAATGAGTGACCAGCACTTTAGATTGATTTTCAGCACAAAAATGTCATTTTAGGTAAATGACGTAAATGTCAGTTTTGCTGGTTATTACACTAGCTATCATATAAGAACAGGTTGTTTGAAAAGTTAATGTCCATTTAACCACTGCATGACTATGCTGAGGATTTCATACTCATGTTCGAAAAATAGAGCTTTAACCACTAGAAGGATATTTTGGTAAAGGATATATTATGAAATTACTCAGAACTGAATTTTGGTCATTTTTAGATTAAAGAAGGTAAAAAATGATCATTTGATATTTATAAAACTTTTGTTTCTTTTTTAGATCCGAGCGACTTTAGAAAAGATTCAGAGTCAATTATTTAGGGATGAATTGTACAGTAAAAACACACAAGAGAAGGTAAGTGATTGTTTTTAATCATTATAAGATATTTTGGTCAAGAAAATTAAATTTTTTTTTATACTTGTTTAATTCAGATTTAGCTTTTTACAGTAAGGGGAAAAAACATTAAGACAAGTTTAAAGTACAATATAGAAAATGTGAATTTTTAAAACATTACTCCATAAATCAATTGTAACTCCTTTAACTGCTTAAGGATGTGGCCTGGTTTGATACGTAAAGGGTCTGTCCCACTTCATTACCCTGGGCCTTGCCCTCTTCCCAGCGGAGACTAACAGGAGTTTACAGCGGGACATTTTAAACTTGATGTTCAGCTGCCCTCGAACTCCAAACAGCAGTGCATTCTTCTGTTGCTTATCAGCATTGTTTATCAGTGGAGAGTGAGGAATTCCCTGTAGTGGGGAGAGAAGGAATTCCTCTGCAGGGAAGAACGAGATACTCCCTGTAGCAAGGAGAGAGAGAGGGGTCGAGGCTAGAGGACTTCTTCGAGGGATTCCCCAAGAGTGGGGGAGAGGGTGAGGCTAGAGGGAACCGCTCTCTATCCCCACTCTCTCTCCTCGCTATGTGGAATCCCTGGGAGAACTCCTCTAGCCCCGCATTCTCTCTCTATGCCCACCCTCTCTCTCTCCTTGCAGTGGAGGAATTCCTCAGGGATCTGCTCTAGCACCGCTCTTTCTCTCTCCTTGCAATGGGGGAATCCCTCAGAGATCCTGTCTAGCTCCACTCTCTCACTCCCCACTATGGTGAAATCCCGAAGCCCTGAGGGTCTTTATCTCTCTTTCCTTCCGTAGCAGCAGCGCTTTTTTAAAGCAACATGCTGCTTCCTATCGTGTGAATGCACCGTTTTCTACCTCATTTAGCTTGGGATTTCTGCGAAGAAGATTGCCCATTCATGCGATTATTTGCGCAGTTAGCCATGAACCTCTTGCATGGCTAACTTGTGTGCGATTTGCACACCTGTGTGAACGAGCCCTAAAACTGAATGACGAATGAGAACTGCACGATTCTTGTTCACCATTCAGTCGTTGGCTCCTGTTTAAACTGAACGATTATCGGTTAGTTTCGCTTGTTTGAATGATTTTTAGAAGAATACTCGTTCAGTCGTAACACACCTTTACTCTCCTAGTCCTCGATCAGCTGTGTCTTCATGTGGTGACTTTCATGTGTAGCAATTACTGCATCCTGTCAGTGTTTGCTTTCTGCAATTATACTGGATTAGTGAAGCCAGATGAGCTGTAACAGTGTTGACATATAATGTGTGCTAAATGGGTGGATTTACCTGCTCTGCCTTCACCCTCATGGGTCCCGATAAACGTCACTTGATTATTTTATATACACAGAATCAAGTTTCTGTTGGACAGAAACCACTAAGGTGAACAGCACAGATACAACGTGTTGTTGCTCATCAGGCTGACCCGGTACTCTGCTCCTGGTACTCTGCTTCTGGTACTCTGCTCATGGTACTCTGCTCCTGCTACTCTGCTCCTGCTACTCTGCTCCTGGTACTCTGCTTCTGGTACTCTGCTCATGGTACTCCGCTCCTGGTACTCTGCTCCTGGTACTCTGCTCCTGGTACTCTGCTCCTGGTACTCTGCTCTTGGTACTCTGCTCCTGGTACTCTGCTCCTGGTACTCTGCTCCTGGTACTCTGCTCCTGGTACTCTGCTCCTGGTACTCTGCTCTTGGTACTCTGCTCCGGAGAGCTGTGGTTTTGGTATCTTGCACTGGGGAAAACCTGAAACACCTCTAGACAAATTACAATACATATAACCCCAAATTATCCAGATATCATTACTCTACAACCATGAGTGTTGCATGGGAGTTCCTTGGACCCACTAGACGTAAGGATCCTGAGCCCTCCAATTCCACCTGTACAGTTACAGTTGAAATCAAAAGTATCCCCCCCATAGCAAATTCGGTTCATTTTTCAAATTTACTAATTTTCAGTTGTTAGCAAAAAAAACAATTAAAATAGCTCCACACAACTAATTTAACAAGTGGTTTCTCCAAATTCATAACAAAATGCCACTTTTAATGACTACTATAGTCTCATAATTAATCACCCCATCATGATAAACGTCTTTAGTACTTAGGAGTACCCTTTGCTGTTATGACCTCCAGCAGACGTGATGTCTAAACAGACAGCAGCTTCTGACAACTTTTAGCCCCTTCCCCAAGTGCAGTGGTCTCCAGTTCACTAAGAGTCGGGTTTATGTGCTGCAACCTGCCTCCTGAATCTTGTGGCAGCCGGTGATGGCTTCCTCTTTCTGCCACGTCCAAGTAGTATCACAAGTGTTCCGGTAACTTTGGACTGCTTCCACCTGTGGCTCATGGAATATTCAGCACCTTTGCTATCTTTTTGTATCAGTTTCCTTGTTTGCGCGAGGCAATGATCTCTTCTTTTAACTTTTTGGACCCCAGTCTTGACTTTACATCAGGTGTGCTTGAGACAACATCTGATTTGCTAATGTGTGCTCTTATGAGGGATTCTATTCAGGGAGTTCAATAATTCTAAGACTGCAGTAGTCATTAAAAGTGACATTTTGTGATACATTTGGAGAAACCACTTCTTATATAAGTTCTGTTGAGCCAGTTAAATTGGTCTATTTTTTGCAAACAGCTGTGAGTTTTCAAATTTGGCAAATAACCCTAATTTGTAATGGGGGTTGTATAACTTAGATTGCAACTGTACTGTACGCCATATACAGTATCTGTAGTTGACCACTGTTTACTTGTTTGATAAGTCACTTTATATTCCATTCATAGAAATACTTATGATCCAAAAGGGTTTATTAACCCCTTCCCTCCCCATGACGTAAGGTACGTCATGGGAGCGGGGTACTTCCCACAAAATGACGTACCCTTACGTCATAGGGATAGCGCAAGATCACATATGATCTCGTGCTATCCCGCAGCGGGAGCCGGCTGTCAGTCACAGCCGACCTCCCGCTGCAACAGCGGCGGTGCATCGGAGATGCGCCCCCCGCTGTTAACCCCTTCCCTGCCGCGATCTACGTAGGTCGCGGCATGGGAGGGGTTCACAGAGGGAGCGCGCTCCCTCTGTGAAGTTGCCGGGCTCTCGCGATATAATCACAGAGAGCCCGGCCTGTTGCCATGGCAACAGGACGCCAGACACTGGCGTCCTGTGTTGCCAGTGCCTGAGATCGCTGTATAAGCGATAAGGCATGGCAGGACAGTAGCCCTGCCATGCCTTATTACAACAATCGTCAGGGCAGTGTTGTAAGTCCCTCAGATGGACTCACATTGTGTAAAAAAAAAGATTTAAAAAATGTAAACAAAAAAGTAAAAAAAAAACTTTTTTTATCTTTTTCTCATATTAGCATAAAAAAAGTAAAACCCCACGTATTTGGTATTGTTGCATCCGTAACGATGCGTACAATAAGCTGCACATGCTTTTGACAGTGCACAGAGAAAAACGTTTAAAAAACGCTAAAAAACTGAGGCGAAATACAAATTTTTAGCATTTTGACAACCTAAAAACGCAATAAAAGTTATTTAAAAAAGCCATATGTACCTCAAAATGGTACCAATAAATACTACAGCTCGTCTCACAAAAAATAAGCCCTCACAGAGCTCCGTAAATAAAAAATAAAAAAGTTACAGGACTTTGAATGCAGCGATTTAGAAAAAATTTTTTTCCAAAAAAAGGGTTTTTATTGCAGAAAAGTGGAAAAACCTCAAAAAAATGTAAGAATTTTGGTATTGTTGTAACCGTAACAACCCGCAGAAAAAATGGATTGTGTCATTTATGCTGCATGATTAACGCTGTAAAAAAAAAAAAAATCTATGGCAGAATTGATGCATTCTCTCAGTTATCATAAAAAATAAAATAAAAGTTTTACAATATAGTCAATGTACCCAAAAGTGGCACCGATAAAAACTACAGTTCACCACGCAAAAAACAAGCCCTTATACGGCCGTGTTGACGGAAAAATTAAAAAGTTATGACTTTTGATAAATGGGGAGAAAATCCGCCAAAACGTTGCGTCCTTAAGCGCAAAATAGGCCATGTCCTTAAGGGGTTAAACTAAGTTGCTGAATGTGCACATCCTCGTTAAAGGTGTTCTCTATTCTGGCAATCCCTACTATTAGAAGGGTCTCTGGACAATAAGCTGATTTCTTCTGGGACGCCCATTAATCTGACAAACTTTTTGAGGATACTAGACAGTAAGTGTTTAATTTCCCTGGAGCGCCATCACAGGTGAGATGAAGCATTACACAGTGCCCAATAAATTAATGGATTGCCATGTAATACAGGACAAAACAAGTCCTCCAGAGAGAGAGAGGTGCTCTTCATTGCCGCTCTCCACTTTGGCCAAGAAATGATAGTTATGAACAGAGGATCCCCCTCTCTCTAGTAACTCTGAATTTCTCAACAGAGTATATGAAAATCATTTTTCTAAACTAGACAGCCCTATTAAGAATGCAATGTGCTAATTTTAGAAATTGAAACACTGAAAATTTAAGATGATATCCTTAAAAATGGATTTCTCCCCATCATAGAAGAGGGTAGACTTCTCAGGACTTCCTTCGGTGAGCAGAGTTGAGAGGCATTACAAAAGATGGGATTCAACTCTGGAGAATTCATCTCAGCCATGAGGTGGTCCATTCCTTTTTTAATGGGCGCCATGTAATACTACACTTTACCTTTAATGACCACTGGCCACTGCAGTCCCCCCCCCCCCTCTCCCCAGTATAACTACAGATTTTTCAGAAGCAAGATCTGGATGGATCAGGGTGGCTATTTTTTTCAAAAAGTGGTAGTGCATGCTGAGACCACCTTTAATTTCTGTTGATCTATTATGGGTTATATATATTTTTTGAAGCTGATTAACTCCTTTTCATCTCACAATTCCTCCCACATAAAGCAAAATGGGCACAGTCAAGAAGAAGACGATTCCTTTGGCTCCCGGTATAAACGGATTATTGAGAAGTTAAAGGATCAAGAGCTGCAGGTTCTGGAAGCTCACAGAGAAAATGAAGACCTACAGATTAAGGTAGAATCATAAAGATGGTGATCGAACTCTTGGCCAAATGTTTTTTTAGACGTCCCACTTCCTCTACCACGGTGGAATTAAACAAACCGAGATGATTAAGTGGTAATTAGCCCTAGTGATGACGAGATAACCAGATCATGTGATGTACTACCATAGAGCTGGACCAAGGCACTGCTATGGAGCTTGTGCTAATAGGGGACTTGGCACAGAGATAAAATTCTGTTTACTAGCATCTGCCACTAGGGGGAGCTCACTGCATACAGATGTACTGCATACAGCTTCTACTGAGTATAATTGGAGCTGTGTACATGTGTGTTTGTTTTTACTGTAAGTCAGTTTTAGTGGGTTTCAAACATGTCTTCCCCTTGCCTTTTCTGGGGGGGAGGTGGAAGGCATTTCAATCTTTGCTGTGGGGCACTAGTTTTAACTTATGGCGAAATCACAGAGGACCAAAAGGGAAACCTGTTACATTAAAGGTGTGTCCCGACACTCAGAAAAAAAAGTGGCTGAGGGCTGGAGAGGGCATGGAATAACAAACTAAGGCCTCTGTCATACTAGCACTTTTTCAGTCCATGTGCTATCCGAATAAATAACAGACTAGACTCGGACACGCATAGTCCCATGTTATTTAATGTATGTGACACATATCAAGGGCACACGGATCAGGAGAAAAAACTCACGGCATGCACAGTTTTGAGGCGATTTGCGCAGGAGACTTGCCCAATGTAATCTATGGGGGTGCAAAAAAAGGGCGGCACTCAGAAGCCATCTGTGTGCAGTGCGCATGTTGCCCATATGTCATAAGAGATGCAGAAAAAAAGAATTAGGCCTGTTTCCGTTTTTTTGCGTCTGTGAAAAACAAATGGCATCTGGAAGTAAAAAAAAACCTGTGCATATAGATGGAATACGGTACTGCACACATATTAAGAAGCTTCCATTATTTGCAAATGCAAACTCACAGGTCATATGTCCTCCAAGTCCACTTCAGCCACTCCAGATGCAGGAAGTTGCTGCTGCCGTCACGTGCTGCTCATTGGGCACATTACCGCGCAGCTTCAGTAGTGATTTTGCCCTGAACAGCATGTGACTGCCAATGATGCATGTGAACGATGTACGGCACGTGAGCACTGCAGCAACTTCCCGGATCTGTAACAGCTACAATGGACTCTGGTGGTGCCGGACCGGTGAGTTTCCTTTGGTTTGTTATTCTGTGTCGCCCTCAGCCACTTTTTTCGAGTATCGGAAAACTTCTTTAAAGTTGCTAAAAGAATTCATACAATGCACAACAATGGTCAATCTCCAAATACGGTACTTGTATTTCTCTTACTAGTCCTATAGCTTCCCAGGAGAAACCGTAGAGACAGAAGCACCAGTGCTGCTATATCCATAGGCTATTATAGTGAAGCAGCGCAGGAGTCTCAGGTAGTCAGCGCTGGTTGAGGTAACCGCTGCTGGGTGCCACCGCCGTTTTATTAGGGGCAGCCCAGGTAATCCAGAGCAGAAACCAATCCCATGCCTAGGTAATCTAGAGCAGAAACCAATCCCATGCCTAGGTAATCCAGAGCAGAAACCAATCCCATGCCTAGGTAATCCAGAGCAGAAACCAATCCCACGCCTAGGTAATCCAGAGCAGAAACCAATCCCACGCCTAGGTAATCCAGAGCAGAAACCAATCCCACGCCTAGGTAATCCAGAGCAGAAACCAATCCCATACCTAGGTAATCCAGAGCAGAAACCAATCCCACGCCTAGGTAATCCAGAGCAGAAACCAATCCCACGCCTAGGTAATCCAGAGCAGAAACCAATCCCATACCTAGGTAATCCAGAGCAGAAACCAATCCCATGCCTAGGTAATCCAGAGCAGAAACCAATCCCATGCCTAGGTAATCCAGAGCAGAAACCAATACCATGCCTAGGTAATCCAGAGCAGAAACCAATCCCATGCCTAGGTAATCCAGAGCAGAAACCAATCCCACCCCTAGGTAATCCAGAGCAGAAACCAATCCCACGCCTAGGTAATCCAGAGTAGAAACCAATCCCACGCCTAGGTAATCCAGAGCAGAAGCCAATCCCATGCCTAGGTAATCCAGAGCAGAAACCAATCCCACGCCTAGGTAATCCAGAGCAGAAACCAATCCCACGCCTAGGTAATCCAGAGCAGAAACCAATCCCACGCCTAGGTAATCCAGAGCAGAAACCAATCCCACGCCTAGGTAATCCAGAGCAGAAGCCAATGCCATGCCTAGGTAATCCAGAGCAGAAACCAATCCCACGCCTAGGTAATCCAGAGCAGAAACCAATCCCACAATGCCGAATTATTTACCGAGCTACTTTTGTTTAATCTCTTCCTTTCCAGTTGGAAGCGACACGTGAAGCCGGAGCGGGCGCCATAAGGGATGCAACCCGTAAACTTTACGAAAATTACAACAAAAGGTCTGAACAACTCCGCAAATCTCATGAAGAGGAGAAACACCCCTTACAAGTAAAGTGTAGAAAGAGTGAAATGTAACATGTATGTGGGGGAAAACTGAGGACTAGAGATTAAGAAAAAGTGAAACAAAAATAAAAGTGGCCTTGAGAACAATGATTTGCCCAGATGACCCCTATTATCGCATATTTATCATGCTGAGTAACAGCTTTTGAATTATTGTTGCACTTAAAGGGGTCTCATTAAGATATAACAGTGCCATAGTGGGGAATCCTGCACTAGGGATTCCCCTCTGTGTGCCACAACATTTTGGCAAACTCCTTGTATTACATGGGTGGCCATTCACCTAAATGGTTCGCCATGTAATACTACATTTCTAAGAGGCTGTCTGGCCACAGATATAGGTATGTCTTGTATTTACATGGGAGACTGCGATATAGGTCAGAGAAAATCAGACCTGTATTGCACTTGTAAACCTGCAATTTTCAGGCTTCTGCAATGAATTTCTGCATTAAATGTGCATTGTTCACCCAGAAAAAAAAAATTGCATGTTGTTCCAATAGCTGAAAAGGTAAAAAGATGCTTCACACTTGCATGTAAATTGCACGGAATACAAGTACAATATGATTTATTTTTTTCACATTCCCATAGGAATGGGTGACTCTTGCAGCAGAATCACCCCAAAAATAGAAAATGCTGCGATTTTTTTCGATCTCGCACTAATGATGCAAGTAAAAAAAAAAATCACTCATGTACATTAACCAATTGAAAATAATGACTCATTTGCACACACACGTTCTGTGCATCTCACCAGCACACAAAACCCGTGCGTGAATATTGCCCATGTTAATACCTCAAATGATTGCACCACCTTTAGCAGCATTAATTACACCAAATTGTATTATATATTTAACTGTCTTAAAGGTATTGTATCATCAGAAAATGGTATATTTGTTAAATTAGGACTTCTATTGTAAATATTATTTTCTGCAGCTTTCCATACAGACCACTGGAGAATACACAGCTGATGTGTCTTGTCCTCTGCAGCTTACTTAACAGCTTTGCTGTGTAGACTTGGACAGAGTCCTCTGTGAATGGCAGACTCGGCAAAAAGACAGCTCTAATGTACTGCTAAAGGCCAAAATAGGAAATGATAGTAATACTACACACGAGTCATGGTGTTGCGACACAGGATTCATTTCTATACAGGCATATGTATGTGTCAAGATGCACCTAATACATGAAGAGACATGAGTATTAGGTACATCGTACGCCAGGGGAAATCCTACTATAACCAGTGTCGATGTGTCTTTATTATGTAGGCTCCTGTCCCTGTATCAAAATCTTAATCCATCGCCATAAGCAATTGAACCCAGTTGAAAATGTCTCTTTAAATGCAAGCTCACACACTGCTTTCTGCATATTAGCTCCATCTGAATTCATCAGTATATGTAACAGTAGTTTGTTCAATAGTATAACCTCCTCAATGCAATACATGCATTCTTCTACAGGCCTGTTGATTATCTAATTATGTCCCTAGTGTTTGAATTGAGGCTGGTCTCACATACGGTTTAATCAGGCGGGAGTCACTGTTACTATTGAATTCGACTTGTCCGAAATCAGGAACGCAACTCGATTGTGATGCCCTCCTTGTCTCCATCCAGCTGTCCCTCACCAGTTTCTCAGAAGAAACTAGCACATGTACTTGTGCGGGGTCCCATACATCAGACAGCACAAGGATGGGATGTCCGTGTGCTATCTGATGCGTGTTGCAACTTTTTTAACATCTGTGTGAAAGTAGCCTAACTATGGACAATCCCTTTAAATAATCTTTAGATTATATACTATATAGAATGTGTGCAGTGATGACTCTGCAGAGCAATGGTAGATGATGTAAGCCGATGGAAATAATGGGTTCTGTTTGGTTTTATTTGTTAGGTTTCTGCTGCAGACCATGAGGATCGGCTAAAGAAAAGCATTGAGAAACTGAATGACGTGGCTGAAAAGATTCAAGAGAAGCACAGCCGAATCTTTGAACTGGAGAAGCTTATGGAGAGAATGGAAGCAGTGAGTGATGGGCTGCAGGGTGCACAATGTTACTGCAAGAGGCAAACTTTACCTTCTAATTACAGGAGGTTTCCGGGACTAAGATATTGATGACCATCCTAAGGGTAGGTCATCAATATCAGATCCATGGGGGTTTGCCACTCGTGACCCCTACCGATCAGCTGGTTGAAGGGACAACAGTGCTCATGTGAGCACCTCGATCACTTTATTACATACCAGACATGGCGCCGTACATTTCATAACGGAGGATGTAACAAAGTCAAACCTGAGGACCATATGGGTAACATAGTGGGGCTCTGCACCGGGATGTTAACCAAGGCCTAGGATGCTGCAATGCGAGTGCTGGACTCAAGTCCATAATGGGCATAATAGTTCTGATCACAGGTCTGGCCCAATGTTGATGTTGGCCTCCTGCAAGATACCCAGGAGACATCGGCACACATTCTTGATGCTCTAAACAGTTCTTTTATTCACAAGTAACTCACAATGATGAGCGTAAAATCCAACAGCCTCTCAAGGAGCCGCGGCTGTACATGTTAAGGCAATTGAACCTCGGTGGAGCTCAGCTTCGGTTCCAGACATGAAGTCTGGAAGGGATTCCCTGTCAATTAGCTACCTGGTCCTACCAGGAGGCATAGCCCAAATATTAGGATTAGTGTTGTGCCAAAGGACCTGGTGCAGTAACCCAACTGGCACCAATTTGCCCTCACTATAGACTCTTTGTTACTTTTCTTCATCTTCGATGTTGTGTTCACGCCTTTTATATCACATGTGTAGTCCGGGAGTCCGGGTGTCAGCACATCTCATGTGTCCAGCCGCAGCCAATCAAAATAACACAACCAAAAATGAATACAATTCAAACTAGCAGCACCTAGGGGTCAGACTAAGCCCATAGAATAAAGCATCCAGTTGAAACCAATATGTTTGTGACGTCACAGCCCATGTAATTAAAGAGGGTTTCAGCGCGACTCCCTTACACTGAGGATAGGCCATCAATGTCTTAGTCTCAAAAAAACCTTTAACACCACCTTTATGACCATTTTTTTGCCCCGATGCATCAATGAAAAATGAAGCAACCTTGAAAATAGTGTTTGTGATAAAATTATACTGATAGATTGCCACCCATCTGTCAGCTATTCTCTCTGATATCTGCCACCTTTCGATCTGGATGCGTGAATTCTGAGAAGCACAACTCATCAGTATTCATGCTGTCAGGGGGCCTTTGATCTCACCTGCTCTTTTTGGGGATTGACCAGGAAATCCTTCATAAGGGTACTTTTGAGACGAGCCGACTTATTTTCCAAACCAAAAGCATACAGTGAATTCACCATATCCACTCCCGTCGCTATGCGAGTCCCAGAAAACTCGGAATCAAACACCTGCAAGACTAATCATCCTTTACATGCAGTGCTTGATATCTAATTGTGGGTAAATTGATGCTATGAAACATGGCGGTCATAGCTTCCCTATTGGAGTGCCTCCTGTGAACGATGGCCGAAATATTAAATTGGGTTCCATCTGGAAGATCTGTGTATCTACTTAGCTAGCCCTCAGTGATGTCACAGGAGGATGGCCGAGGTGTGGCCAAAGAGATCCTAAAACTAAAGAGGAATCTCCTCCCCATTGTCAGACTCAGGAGCTGCATCTAAATGCCAACCTGTCCCCCATTCCGTGAACTCCTCGCCCCAGGACTATTGGAAAACACCTTCATAAACTGGTATTTTCTATTATTTTAGTCCTTTTGTGTTCTTACTGTCTTGTGTGTATTTGCAGCTCCTTACCCCTTTATAAATATCTCCCGTTGTATATTTTACCTAAGCACTGCCAGCCAGGGGCGTAACTAAAGGCTCAGGGGCCCTGATGCAAAACGTGAGCTGGGCCCCCCCCCCTCTATCTGTATCTGTACCCGTACCCATACCTAAACCATGCTGCACAGAGACATAACTTGAAGCTTCTGGGCCCCAATGCAAAACCTGTAACAGGGCCCCTAACTATAATGCTTTATTCGTAGTACTGGGCTCCTTATATGGAGAAGAGAGGCCTTATGGGCGCCCAAAGGCTCCTGGGCCCGGGTGCAACTGCATCCCCTGCACCCCCTATAGTTACGCCCCTGCTGCCAGCCATTATTAGTATAACACAGTAAACTTCATTTAGTCATCCTTGAAGGCTTTAAGTAATCCATAATCTCGAAGAGTATTAATTGCGTGTCGGCTGGTGGGGACCAAGGCGGCTCGTATCCATACAGTGAGGGGAACGGAGATGACTGACCTACCTATCAGAAACAGTCAGTGATGGGAGCGAGGTGCGTTGGGTACAAGTTGGGCTCCATCTTGCATGAATGCAGTATCCGGGAAGCTGGAAATAAGTCAGCGCTGCAGTCTTCCCCTAGGTGCCGTACATCACAGGTTGGTGACTGTAGGACCCCGTATCCGTGACAGTGTTAATAAGAAAAACTCCTATCATTTGGAGTTCCTATGCAGACCTATATGTTGCCATGGTAACAGACTACAAACAAAGTCTGATCCTGTAGTCATATGCTCTTCTGTTTATGCTGTAGTTGTTAATGTATACTTAGTGGGAGTTCAGAAATACGACTGCAGGGAAGGATGGTGTATATAGGTATATATTCCTGCACTTGTGATAGAAGGGGAATATCCGTGAACTTTCCGTATTTTTTTTCTATAGGAAAATGCATGTTTAGTCGAGAAGAAACGTTTACTGGAAAATGAGCTCTCGAGAAGACTGGCCGATCCTTCCAACAAGAGTGGGTGAGTAGTAGATCTAATTCAGTGTTTACTACACTAGTAAATACTATTTAACCCTTTAAAGACCAGCAATTTCTCAAATTCCATTTTTTCCTCCCCTCTTTTTGTGGGCTACAACTGTTTTATTATTCTGTTTCCGTAGCCTTATGAGAGCTTGTTTTTTGCAGGAAGAGTTATAGTTTTTAAAAGTACAATTTAATTTACTTTATAATGTATGGAAAAAACTTTTAAGTGGAGTGAAATAGAGAAAAGCCATCACTGCTATTCTTTTGTTTTTGCGATGTTCATGGTGCAGTAAAAATGATATCTTTAATCAGACTCATAACCTGAAGGTTGTGGGTTCAATCCCTGCATGGTTCATTACACTAAGAACAGAGCTGTCTTCTTGCAGAATTAAGTCCAGCATACCAGTGCATCAGCCTGGCAAACAGCTGATCAGCAACGGGTGCAGGCAAGGTACCCCCACTATTCTACCATTGATGACTTATACTGAGCATAGGCCTTTAATAGTTTACAAATGGACAACCCCTTTAAATGTTGAAGCTATTTATTTTTTTAGCTCTAAAAACTTCTCTGAGGGTGTCAATATTGCAGGCGCACACTTCCTTCCTGTATTGTCTGTATAGATAGTGCAACACAGTGTGTGCGCTTTATGGCTGCTGCAATGAATGGGAGTCGACAGACTAATGTCATAGGCTATTACAGTCCGCAGGAAGTGATGGAGTATAACTCCTCACCGGAAGAGTGACAGGGAAGCTGCATACACAGTCTCATCTGTATGTGGGATGTGCAGTGTTAAAGACCCCTAACACAGGCAGATGATCAGGAACAAGTGTTTGTCTGATTGTAGGTCCCCCTGATCTTGTCCCGCGTGAAGGTGCCAGGGATCAGCCGACAGATGCTTATTTGTGGAACCATCACATTTTATGAGGCACCCAAAATCACACTTGTTCTCAGTGCAAATGAGGGATGTGTTGCAGACAACGATGAAAATGCATGGGGAATGAACATGGGTATTAACAATCATCCATGCCCCATACAGTCTGCATTGGCCCATGTGAAGGCCATTTAAATGAGCAATCGTCAAATGGTGCTTATCATCTGGCTCAAATAAAGCCATGTAGAACAACCCTTACCTAAATCTAGGGTGGCCACCTCACCGGTTACTCACTGCCCCGGCCGGTAATTATGTCCAAAACCGATGCCAGTATTTATTTTTTACCGGCTATATTAATGACCAGTAAAAACTAATTATCAGCTGAGAACATCTCCGACCGGGCAACGACCACGCCCCTAACCACACCCCCTTTTACCTTGACTGGTATATGTTTGTGACAAGGATGGCAATCCTACCTACATCTCCAGCAGTACAACTGAGTTGTCTTTAAAGCGATCCTTTGGTTCATGGTAAAAATTCCACTACACGTGTAGAGTGTTTAATTGGCGTACTTGAATGAAAAATGGTCAACGCCGTCTTAGACAACCCTATGCTCAGTATGCTCTGATAGTCTGAAACACTCCCCATTAATCTCTGAGCAAACACAGTACTGACATTATGAGTGTTGGTTCATCCAAGAGCAGGAAGGAGTTTCTCAGACTACTGTGCATGGGGCACTCTAGAAATCTGGCAGCCATTTTTCATACATGAAGTGGGAACTGGAAAAGAGACGAACCGTGACAGCAGCACTAAAAAAGATTACACTATCCGTGTTAAAGGAGTTTTCTGGGCATTTACCCCTTTTAGTACTGACGGCCAATCCTCAGGAAATCAGTGGGAGTTATACCTCCTATAGCATTTCCACTCTAATTCCCAATGCAGACGTTGGCCGCTCTGCAGTGAGTACAGGAGCTGAGTTTAGGTGGACACAGGAGGTCTCCAGTAGTGAACCCCAACGATCAATGACTGATCGGTACCAAAACGGGTAAAAAAATTGGAATACCCCTTTAAATATACTGTACTTTCTGCAAGTACAGTGATGTTTACTGTGAACTAGAGGATTGCTTTAACTTACTCACTCACTAACGATAATGAGATGACTCTCCTCCTTCTATCCCAATTCATACAGCAAAGCTGACCAGTAAACCTTTGGTAACTTTTTTTTCTTTAGTGCTTTGTCGATCCAGGATGAGGTTTTTACTGTTGAAGAACAAATTAATCACCTGCAGCGGTTGATGATGTCCCAGCACCAGAATCTCCGATCATTGATCCAGGAGGTGAGTGATCTGCTGAGTTGGGAACTGTGCAATGTTTGATTATCCTACACACCTGGTACTCCGTTCACCTTTCCTGTATTACCTTCTCTAGGGGTTCAGACAGTTGCAGCAGTTCCCTACTATATTCCACACACATACCCTTTTAGGTTATAGAAGCAGAGATCTCGGTTGCTGTATGCTGTACTTGTAATAATGAACTTATTTTGTTAGAGGTGGTACAACAGGGTACTAGAGCCTCCATAGCCGGCCATATCACATCTTGTATCCAAGCTAGAGGCAATACAACAGGGTACTAGAGCCTACATGCCCACCTGTATCACATCTTGTATCCAAGCTAAAGGCGGTACAACAGGGTACTAGAGCCTCCATGCCCGTCCGTATCAAATGTTGTATCCAAGCTAGAGGAGGTACAACAGGATACCAGAGCCTCCATGCCCACCTGTATCACATCTTGTATCCAAGGTAGAGGCGGTACAACAGGGTACTGGAGCCTCCATGCCCTCCCGTATAACATCTTGTATAGAAGCTAGAGGCAGTACAACAGGGTACTAGAGCCTCCATGCCCACCCGTATCACATCTTACATCCAATCTAGAGGTGATACAACAGGGTACTAGAGCCTCCATGCCCATCCATATCACATCTTGCATCCAAGCTGGAGGTGGTACAACAGGGTTCTAGAGCCTCCATGCCCGCCCGTATCACATCTTACATCGAAACTAGAGGTGGTACAGCAGAGTACTAGAGCCTCCATGCCTGCCTGTATCACATCTTACATCCAAGCTGGAGGCGGTACAACAGGGTACTAGAGCCTCCATGCCTGCCTGTATCACATCTTACATCCAAGCTGGAGGCGGTACAACAGGGTACTAGAGCCCCCATGCCCACCTGTATCACATCTTGTGTCCATGCAAGAGGCGGTACAACAGAGTACTAGAGCCTCCATGCCCGCCCGTATCCCATCTTGTATCCAAGCTGGAGGCGGTACCACAGGGTCCTAGAGCCTCCCTTCAAGGGGTTAGTTTTCCACAATAATTGATGCTTTTGCCCTTATATTGTAATCACTTATATCAATGTTACAATCACACAGAGGAAGTTTCATCCACCCGGCAACTCCTTCTGGGTGCATTAGTTCTTTCTGTCATAGACTCTATTTGCTGTACATGTGGGGAAACACAGCAAATTTTTTAATGCGCTATGAGCTCAGATCATTTGTCTTGTCTCTTCTGCTATAACACTGGCACCCCCTGGTGGCAGTCTAATGTGATAGCAACTGGCAAATAGAAATGAAACATTACAGGAAAAATAGAGAAACTAATGATGGACCAATATTGCCAGAGAATATTTGAAAAAAGGCCCTGCGCTCTTTCTGGACTAAGATATGTTCCTTTTACAGAGTGCAGTCAAAAATCCACAAAAAGGTTTTCATTCTTTTAATAACTCACAGAAAAAGAGGCATGATAATAATAATTTCCGCAGCGCTTACATAGACAAGGGGAATACAGGAAGACAAAAGTACACAAATTTCAGAACCACGGTTACATAGTAATCAGTTGATGGAAACAATAGGGGTGAGGGTCCTGCTCCAACGAGCTTACATACTACAAGTAATGGGGTAATACAGAAGGTAAAGGGGCTGGAGATGTGCATGGTATGGCGGATATCTGCAGCAGATTCGGCGCGGATTTGCTTTAAATGGTATTTTTTTTTGCATGTGGCAATCCCTACCTATAGATAGCAATGTGGCAGATCCGCACAGAATCCGCAGTAAAATGGAGCATGCTGCGGTTTTTTTTCCCACGCGTGAAAAACGCAAATCGATTCAAAAACCATCCGTGGGTGCAAAATTCAATTTCATTGACTGTGGATGGCCAATGATTCCCTATGGGCAATTCAATTTTGCTAGTGGGCATGAGACCTAATACATCAGCTCACGTCTCTTTCCTGCCCTGTTACTTTGTAACATTTTACCTGCACTGATACATTGTATCAGTCTGGAGTCCTGGCTGTTTAATGGAGTCTACACTGGATACAGTTGTAACAAACCTCAGACTCTGTTCACACTCACATTCGACTTTCCTGTTTCTTGTTCCGTCATGGGAGCAAAAAAATGTAATGTTGGATCAGCCTATGATAAAAATGAACGGTGACCAAAAATGAAACACTTCTGAGAATTCAACTAAGAACTGAACACTTTGGGGGAAATGGATTAAGACCGGCATTTTTACTCCGCGTTTATTACATGGAGAGGCCCGCAGCTTTCACAGAAATGTACGCCAGATCTGATCTGGTGCTTATTTGTCGAATAATTGACACTAGTTTCTGCAACCATTATACATACAGCAGATGTGTTGGTTCGCGGCGACCACTTCCCCTTTGCTGACAAGCCATGCCCCCCCCCCCCCTTTTTTTTTAAAGCTGCGGATGACAGTGCAGACAGTAAAAAGTCACAATTTTTTTTAGCAAATTCCCTCCTGTGCAAAAATTATGCCAGAAAGATGTGAACGTCTTAATTTCTGCTGCCCTTCTAACGAAAAGTGATCGTCCAAAGGGGAGAACCATTTAAATGAATTAGTAAAATATCAAATAAAAAGTTGTTACAAATTTCTATTCTCTTGCTGTTTTCTCAGATTGAAGATCTGAAGGCCCGTCTTAAGGAGCAAGACACAACGATTGGGGAATTGAAGGAAAAAGTCAGTTTCCTTGAATGTCAGGTAATGTACAGCATATAAGTCTGATAACTCAGCACATTTAGGACTGACTTTTTGGACTATTGATAAAAAAAACAAGAATATCAGAACACTGCAGATTTTACAAATCTTGCAGAAAATTGAGAAGCTCCTGCATTAGGGTGATCCAGTGGTGTGCCATCAATGTAGGCCGACCACGCAACTGCTATGAAGGACAAGGAACATGGCCGCACCTCCTGTCCCACCACTGACTCCCCTCTCCCTTTTCACAAATGTCTGGCCGGCAGAACAATTCTCCTTGTACCTTACAGTCTAGCAGGTCCGGACGGTGTCCTCCCCCTCTCTCCGGCAGTATTCTACTGAGAGCAGGAAGGAGGCGAGGAAGCAGCGTCTGGACCATTCAGGTGAAAGGGAGGTACAGAGAAGGCAATAAAAGCTTCAGGGGCCACAGAAGGAACACTATTACTTCTGGGACCAGAGGAGCCACTAGTACTATGGGGGGTTAGTGAGAAGTTCACTGCTCGCAGCGGTAGGATGGGGAGAGTGCACAGAGATGAGTGATGGTTAAAGAAGTCTTCATGGCGGTCTGGACCCAGATAAAGAACAAAAACAAACGTCACCAATCAGAGAAGACGCCACCTGTGGACACCAGTATTAGGGCTTATTCACACGGGTGTATATCAGCCTGGTTTTCACACCCGGTCGATATACGTTGCCCCTCTGATGCATTGGCTTACAATGCATCAGTGCACAGGGGTGTATTTCCGAGGCACAAAAAAGCACCTGATAGGGCACTTTCATGCCGGCGGTGGCAGCTGCATAGATTCCTATGGGAGCCTATGCTAGCTGCCGGAGAAGAGAGGTGTGAGGGAGTTTAGCATTGTGACTACTAAACTTCCTTCCACTTCTCTTCTCCTATCCCACCCTTGCCGCTGTTTGCAATTGGAGGGGCAGGACGGAGACAGTACTAAAGTCCGCCCGCTCCCCCACCCTCCCATTGCTGGCTGTGGACAAGGGGCAGGAGCTTAGCTCCCCTGTCCCACCCCATCCCATGGCAAACAGCAAGAGGAGAGGAGAGAGGAGGTAAGCCAGCATGGGGAAGGGAGAATGTCTCCCCAGGCCCCAAGGCATTGCAGATTCGGCGTACATGCGCCGGGCCCTTTGCCGTTCAAGCATTTTTGACGGCGTCGGCGGGCGCATGTAAAACGCCTACGGCTGTGTAAATGGACCCTTATGGAGACGTTCTTGCCTACTCTAGAAACATTGCTTTCAAAGCCCTGTCCAACCTGCTGCCTCCTTATAGACCCCCTCTCTGTAGCAGCAGCCTGGCCCAGACCAGCTGTATCAGGCCCAGTAAGCCATTTTTTTTACTTTCATGATGTCGTGTTCAAAAAATACTAGCTAACCCCTTCACTCCTCAGGACATATGTGTACATAATGTGGTTGTGAGGTTTGTTTACAGTGGGGTTGGGGGGTGATCCCACTCTATACATGGCGGTACTATTTAAATGCCCCAATCAGTATTTGGGGGTCCTGAATGGATGGCAGAGTGCCATTTGGTTGCCATGGCAGCCAGGGCCTCCTGAAGGCCCTCATGGCTTCCAAGGTTGATTGCCTATGAAGCCATACCTGTGGCACGGCTTCATAGACTGCCTGTCAGAATGCTGTATAATGCAATACTGTTTTTGCATTATACTCTATGAGTGATCAAACGATTGCAAGTTCAAGTCCCCTGTGGGGTCTATGGAAAAATCAGTTTAAAAAGTTTCATTAATTAAAAAAAATAGGTAATAAAAGTAAGAAAACCCATTTTCTATATTTAGAATCTAAAAACTGGAAAAAATATATATGTATTGTTGCATCCAACCTATCAAAGAAATACATTATTTGCCCCACACAGTGAACGTTGTCAGAGAAAGAAAACACATAACTCCAGAATGACTCCTTTTCTGTCACCATGTCATCAAGAAAAAATGTAACAGAAAGCCATTAAAAAGTTACATGAACAGAAAAAGATTACCGATAGCAACTACAGGGTGTCCCACGAAGAAAGCTATCACACAACTATATCAACAGAAAAATAAAGTTATGGCTGTCAGAAGATGGCGGCAGAAAATAATTACATTTTTTCGCAAAGATATTTAATTTTTTTAGAAGTACCACAGCAAATAACAATAACTATTTAAATATGCGGTATCGCAGTAATCGTACTGACCCACCGGATAAAGTTATCATGTCATGTGTGCTGCAGTGTATACACTGTAAAAACAAAACCTCCCACTAAAAAACAAGCCACCAAATATCTATGCTAAAGGATAAATAAAAAAAGTTAGGATTTTTTAAAAGTAGAAAAGAGAAGAAAAAAACAAAAATGTCAAACAAAAAAAAAGGGCAGCGTCATTAAGGGGTTAACGGACCGCATTTATGATTTCCTGCTTATCAGTGATATCCGCATTAATATTCGCCTCTCCTTGCAGCCATAAAGATATAACATCTCACTCTGAAGAATCATGACATATTTTGTGCATTGCCCTACCTGAAAATAAGCTAAGTCCTTGTAAAGGCCTCCGTAGATTGTTTCCACCAGCAGAGGGCGATCTGTACGTAGCTGAGTTCACCTTCTATTCATCTGATTGGCTGTCAGATATAGATCAACCCCTTGTGGTGGAACAGGCAATGATTTCACAAGATTTTGGATTTGGCGGAGGGGGTCAGAGCACTGTACTAGGAAAACAAAGCATTGGAGAGAGTATATCAAGAAAACGCTGGAAATAATGTATGATGCGGGAAGGTGACTGCAAGTAATGTACGATGTGGGGAGGTGACTGCAAGTAATGTACGATGTGGGGAGGTGACTGCAAGTAATGTACAATGTGGGGAGGTGACTGCAAGTAATGTACGATGTGGGGAGGTGACTGCAAGTAATGTACAATGTGGGGAGGTGCGCTACAAGTAATGTATGATGAGGGGAGGTGCGCTACAAGTAATGTACGATGTGGGGAGGTGACTACAAGTAATGTACGATGTGGGGAGGTGACTGCAAGTAATGTACGATGTGGGGAGGTGCGCTACAAGTAATGTATGATGTGGGGAGGTGCGCTACAAGTAATGTACGATGTGGGGAGGTGCACTACAAGTAATGTACGATGTGGGGAGGTGACTGCAAGTAATGTACGATGTGGGGAGGTGCGCTACAAGTAATGTATGATGTGGGGAGGTGACTGCAAGTAATGTACAATGTGGGGAAGTGCGCTACAAGTAATGTATGATGTGGGGAGGTGCGCTACAAGTAATGTATGATGTGGGGAGGTGTGCTACAAGTAATGTACGATGTGGGGAGGTGCGCTACAAGTAATGTACGATGTGGGTAGGTGCGCTACAAGTAATGTATGATGAGGGGAGGTGCGCTACAAGTAATGTACGATGCGGGGAGGTGACTACAAGTAATGTATGATGCGGGGAGGTGCGCTACAAGTAATGTACGATGCGGGGAGGTGACTACAAGTAATATATGATGAGCTGCGCTACAAGTAATGTATGATGCGGGGAGGTGCTCTACAAGTAATGTATGATGTGGGGAGGTGCACTACAAGTAATGTATGATGTGGGGAGGTGCACTACAAGTAATGTACAATGTGGGGAGGTGCTCTACAAGTAATGTACGATGTGGGGAGGTGCTCTACAAGTAATGTATGATGTGGGGAGGTGCGCTACAAGTAATGTAGGATGTGGGGAGGTGCTCTACAAGTAATGTATGATGTGGGGAGGTGCACTACAAGTAATGTATGGTGTGGCGAGGTGCGCTACAAGTAATGTATGATGCGGGGAGGTGCTCTACAAGTAATGTAGGATGTGGGGAGGTGCTCTACAAGTAATGTATGGTGTGGCGAGGTGCGCTACAAGTAATGTACAATGCGGGGAGGTGCTCTACAAGTAATGTACGATGTGGGGAGCTGCGCTACAAGGAATGTGGGATGTGGGGAGGTGCTGTTGCATCCTCCGGACGTGCAACCACAAAAACACAAACAAAAGGCACAACTGTGCAGAGGAAACATAAAACTATGGGGAATTCTCTCCCTATAGTCCCCTTACCCGGGAGGGGGCCCTGCCTACTCGGCGGACCGATCGCTCTGACAAGTGCGAGCCCGCACGCATGCCTGAGCCACTGACAAGTCCCTATTAGGGAGCCCTAGCACAAAATAAAGGCGAAGCAGAAAACCAAACAAAACAGAAAAGAACTTGGCTAGCAAGGAGAGCTTCAGCCAAGGTGTGTTCCTCCGTCGCTGTCCAAATGCAACTGAAGTATTGACCAGCAAAGGAGATAGTGCTGGCACTGTTTAAGTAGGAGCCAGGCTACTCAGCACCATGTGCTGACTGACATTACTCCTGCAGCTACCACACCCCTCAGCTTCAGGAGAAGCAAGGGCACACCCAAAACCTGGTCTGGCCTGCAAGTAAGGTGCAGGCCTCAGAACGGCTGTAACAGGTGCGCTACAAGTAATGTGTGATGTGGGGAGCTGCAGTACAAGTAATATATGATGAGGTGCGCTACAAGTAATGTACGATGCGGGGAGGTGCTCTACAAGTAATGTACAATGTGGGGAGGTGCGCTACAAGTAATGTATGATGTGGGGAGGTGTTCTACAAGTAATGTATGATGTGGGAAGGTGCTCTACAAGTAATGTATGATGTGGGGAGGTGCTCTACAAGTAATGTATGATGTGGGGAAGTGCTCTACAAGTAATGTATTATGTGGGGAGGTGCTCTGCAAGTAATGTACGATGCGGGGAGGTGCGCTACAAGTAATGTACGATGCGGGGAGGTGCTCTACAAGTAATGTATGATGCAGGGAGGTGCGCTACAAGTAATGTCTGATGCGGGGAGCTGCACTACAAGTAATGTATGATGTGGGGAGGTGCTCTACAAGTAATGTATGATGTGGGGAGGTGCTCTACAAGTAATGTATGATGTGGGGAAGTGCTCTACAAGTAATGTATTATGTGGGGAGGTGCTCTGCAAGAAATGTACGATGTGGGGAGCTGCAGTACAAGTAATATATGATGAGGTGCGCTACAAGTAATGTACGATGCGGGGAGGTGCTCTACAAGTAATGTACGATGTGGGGAGGTGCGCTACAAGTAATGCATGATGTGGGGAGGTGCGCTACAAGTAATGTATGATGTGGGGAGGTGTTCTACAAGTAATGTATGATGTGGGGAGGTGCTCTACAAGTAATGTCTGATGTGGGGAGGTGCTCTACAAGTAATGTATGATGTGGGGAAGTGCTCTACAAGTAATGTATTATGTGGGGAGGTGCTCTGCAAGTAATGTACGGTGCGGGGAGGTGCGCTACAAGTAATGTACGATGCGGGGAGGTGCTCTACAAGTAATGTATGATGCAGGGAGGTGCGCTACAAGTAATGTGTGATGCGGGGAGCTGCACTACAAGTAATGTATGATGTGGGGAGGTACGCTACAAGTAATGTACGATGCGGGGAGGTGCTCTACAAGTAATGTATGATGTGGGGAGGTGCACTACAAGTAATGTACAATGTGGGGAGGTGCTCTACAAGTAATGTATGATGGGGGAGGTGCGCTACAAGTAATGTACAATGTGGGGAGGTGCTCTACAAGTAATGTATGATGGGGGAGGTGCGCTACAAGTAATGTATGATGTGGGGAGGTGCACTACAAGTAATGTACAATGTGGGGAGGTGCTCTACAAGTAATGTATGATGTGGGGAGGTGCACTACAAGTAATGTACAATGTGGGGAGGTGCTCTACAAGTAATGTACGATGCGGGGAGGTGCGCTACAAGTAATGTATGATGTGGGGAGGTGCTCTACAAGTAATGTACGATGTGGGGAGGTGCTCTACAAGTAATGTACAATGTGGGGAGGTGCTCTACAAGTAATGTACGATGTGGGGAGGTGCTCTACAAGTAATGTATGATGTGGGGAGGTGCGCTGCAAGTAATGTACGATGCGGGAAGGTGCTCTACAAGTAATGTATGATGTGGGGAGGTGCGCTACAATTAATGTATGATGAGGTGCGCTACAAGTAATGTATGATGTGGGGAGGTGGTCTCCAAGTAATGTACGATGCGGGGAGGTGCTCTACAAGTAATGTACAATGCGGGGAGGTGCTCTACAAGTAATGTACGATGCGGGGAGGTGCTCTACAAGTAATGTATGATGTGGGGAGGTGCGCTGCAAGTAGTGTACGATGCGGGAAGGTGCTCTACAAGTAATGTATGATGTGGGGAGGTGCGCTACAAGTAATGTATGATGAGGTGCGCTACAAGTAATGTATGATGTGGGGAGGTGCGCTACAAGTAATGTACGATGTGGGGAGGTGCGCTACAAGTAATGTATGATGAGGGGAGGTGCGCTACAAGTAATGTACGATGCGGGGAGGTGACTACAAGTAATGTACGATGCGGGGAGGTGCGCTACAAGTAATGTACGATGCGGGGAGGTGACTACAAGTAATGTACGATGCGGGGAGGTGACTACAAGTAATGTATGATGAGCTGCGCTACAAGTAATGTATGATGCGGGGAGGTGCTCTACAAGTAATGTACGATGTGGGGAGGTGCTCTACAAGTAATGTATGATGTGGGGAGGTGCGCTACAAGTAATGTAGGATGTGGGGAGGTGCTCTACAAGTAATGTATGATGTGGGGAGGTGCACTACAAGTAATGTATGGTGTGGCGAGGTGCGCTACAAGTAATGTATGATGCGGGGAGGTGCTCTACAAGTAATGTAGGATGTGGGGAAGTGCTCTACAAGTAATGTACGATGTGGGGAGGTGCTCTACAAGTAATGTATGGTGTGGCGAGGTGCGCTACAAGTAATGTACGATGCAGGGAGGTGCTCTACAAGTAATGTACGATGCGGGTAGGTGCTCTACAAGTAATGTACGATGTGGGGAGCTGCGCTACAAGGAATGTGGGATGTGGGGAGGTGCTGTTGCATCCTCCGGACGTGCAACCACAAAAACACAAACAAAAGGCACAACTGTGCAGAGGAAACATAAAACTATGGGGAATTCTCTCCCTATAGTCCCCTTACCCGGGAGGGGGCCCTGCCTACTCGGCGGACCGATCGCTCTGACAAGTGCGAGCCCGCACGCATGCCTGAGCCACTGACAAGTCCCTATTAGGGAGCCCTAGCACAAAATAAAGGCGAAGCAGAAAACCAAACAAAACAGAAAAGAACTTAGCTAGCAAGGAGAGCTTCAGCCAAGGTGTGTTCCTCCGTCGCCGTCCAAATGCAACTGAAGTATTGACCAGCAAAGGAGATAGTGCTGGCACTGTTTAAGTAGAAGCCAGGCTACTCAGCACCATGTGCTGACTGACATTACTCCTGCAGCTACCACACCCCTCAGCTCCAGGAGAAGCAAGGGCACACCCAAAACCTGGTCTGGCCTGCAAGTAAGGTGCAGGCCTCAGAACGGCTGTAACAGGTGCGCTACAAGTAATGTGTGATGTGGGGAGCTGCACTACAAGTAATATATGATGAGGTGCGCTACAAGTAATGTACGATGCGGGGAGGTGCTCTACAAGTAATGTACGATGTGGGGAGGTGCGCTACAAGTAATGCATGATGTGGGGAGGTGCGCTACAAGTAATGTATGATGTGGGGAGGTGTTCTACAAGTAATGTATGATGTGGGGAGGTGCTCTACAAGTAATGTATGATGTGGGGAGGTGCTCTACAAGTAATGTATGATGTGGGGAAGTGCTCTACAAGTAATGTATTATGTGGGGAGGTGCTCTGCAAGTAATGTACGATGCGGGGAGGTGCTCTGCAAGTAATGTACGATGCGGGGAGGTGCGCTACAAGTAATGTACGATGCGGGGAGGTGCTCTACAAGTAATGTATGATGCAGGGAGGTGCGCTACAAGTAATGTGTGATGCGGGGAGCTGCACTACAAGTAATGTATGATGTGGGGAGGTGCGCAACAAGTAATGTATGATGTGGGGAGGTACGCTACAAGTAATGTATGATGTGGGGAGGTGCACTACAAGTAATGTACAATGTGAGGAGGTGCTCTACAAGTAATGTATGATGTGGGGAGGTGCACTACAAGTAATGTACAATGTGGGGAGGTGCTCTACAAGTAATGTACGATGCGGGGAGGTGCTCTACAAGTAATGTATGATGTGGGGAGGTGCGCTGCAAGTAATGTACGATGCGGGAAGGTGCTCTACAAGTAATGTATGATGTGGGGAGGTGCGCTACAAGTAATGTACGATGAGGTGCGCTACAAGTAATGTACGATGCGGGGAGGTAGTCTCCAAGTAATGTACGATGCGGGGAGGTGCTCTACAAGTAATGTACAATGCGGGGAGGTGCTCTACAAGTAATGTACGATGCGGGGAGGTGGTCTCCAAGTAATGTACGATGCGGGGAGCTGCGCTACAAGTAATGTATTTTTAATTTCAGAACAAAGAGTTGAAGTACAAGGTGCAGCACTGGTCCGACCCCAGCAAAATCAAAGTAACAAAATTTACATTGGTGAAGTAAGTGTGGACTTTCTGTCACTATTCAGCTAAAGATATTTTTGTACCCTGTAACTCTTTCATGATCAGGAGGTTTTGGGCCTTCGTGCCCTGAGCAAAATTTCACATTTTGGAATGCTGCATTAGGCTGCAATCACGTGATTTTCTCTCAATGTGACAGTGCTACAAATCGCATGAATGTGAATCCCCTGCTTTCCTACGGGTTATTTCACATTAGCAATCTTTTGGAGGCATACAATTGTGAGAATACAAAATCACAGCATGCTCTATACAGCCACACTTTGCGATGTTTTGTAGCACATATTTCCCTATGGTGCGTTCCTTTGTGTTGCATCGCATCGCATGAATACACATTTTTTTGTGTGCTGTGATGGAGCTTTTACAGTAGCTAGTCCCTAAAATAAGCCCTATCTGCCTTTAAAAAAATACAAGCAATACATCACCCAACAGGTGCAGTCCGCGGCCCACCCACGGTGAGATTGGGGGAGCCGTGCAGGTGTCATGGCAGCTAGGGGCCTTCTGAAAGGCCCCAGGGCTGCCTTAGGAGACTGCCTATCAAGCCATCACTGTGGGGTGGCTTGATAGACTACCTGTGAAATCGCATGTTGTAGTCCCCTAGAGGGGCTTAAAAGAAAAGTGGAAATAAGAGCAATAAGGTTTAATAAATAGTAAAAAAAAAAAAAAAAAGTAATAAAAGCTTAAATTTTGCCATATTTTTAATTAAAAAATCAAAATCATAAAAAAAAATACATATTTGGTATCGCCGCGTTCGTAAAAGTCTGATCTATTAAAGTAGCACATCATTTACCCCGCATGGTGAACGTCGTCCGAAAAAACAAATCCAGAAACGCACCTTTTCAGTTACCGTCCCCCCCCCCAAAAAAACCCACAATAAAAGCAATCAAAAAGTCGTATGTATTGCCGAATTGGTACTAATGGTAACATGCCACAAAAAATGAGCCCCTGCACAACTACGTTGACGGAAAAATTAAAAAGTTATTGCGCACAGAGTATGGCGGCAGAAATTAATTGAAAAAAGAAAATAGTATAGCAAAAAAAAACTATACAAGTTTGGTATTGTAGTAATCGTACCGACCCATAGAATAAAGTTATCATGTCATTTTTGTTGCAGTTTGTGCGCCGTAGAAACAAGATCCACTAAAAGATGGCGGAGTGTCTTTTTTTTTCATTTTACTTCACAAGTTTTTCAGTACTTTATATGGCACATTAAATAGCACCATTAAAAACTACAACTCGTCCCGCAAAAAACAAGCCCTCATACAGCGACATCAATGGATAAATAAAGGAGTTACAATTTTTTTAAAGGGGGGGGGGGAACGAAAATGGAAAAAAAAGGGGGGGGCCGCATCATTAAGGGGTTAATATTTAAAATTGTAGTGGATATAAGTTCATTTTGTAGGCTTTTCCTTAGGTAAAGATGGTCAGAAATAGGGAAAAGATTCAATTTTTCCTCATTTCCCCATGCTATGTTTTAGGATGGTTTGTCTAATTAATAATATTTCCCAACAGGTTTAATCCTTTTAATTGTTGTTTTTTTTAGTTTAATTACATAAAAATAAACAAAATGAGAAAAACTGTATTATTTTTTGTTTACTATGGTGACACAGGTTAGCAGGGAAGACATGGTCTATGTGTTCCCTACTGTCCCCACACACAAACACCCCTCCTCGCACCAATGTTCATGCAGAGGTTGACAAATAACCGCAATGAGGTAGAAGCCAATTTTCCTCATTTAAGGGAAAAATAAATCCTTCCTGACTCCAATCTGGCAATCAGGATAATCATAGTAACATAGTAGTAATATAGTATGTTAGGCTGAAAGAAGACAAATGTCCATCCAGTTCAGCCTCTTTCCACCCTTTTTGTTGATCCAGAGGAAGGCAAAAAAAAGGCCCAATGAGGTAGAAGCCAATTTACCCATTTTTTTGGGGAAAAGAATCCTTCCTGACTCCATAATGGCAGTCAACAACCAATGTGTTCTAGGCCTCTTGCACACTAACGTATTTAAGTCGATGTGCTGTCCATGTTAATTCACAGACAGCCCCATAGGCTATAACTGGTTTGTGTGCCATCTATGTAAACTGCCATTTTTTCACACAGACCAACAGTCCTTATGAAAGAACTCATCGCATGTCTTATTAGGACACGCAAAGGCATGTAAATGTGCAGGTCTTCCATGTATCAGACAGCACACGGATAGGTGTGTTGTCCGAAGCGAATGCTCCCAAGGCTCTTGGGCACAACTCAACTATATCACCAGTGTGTCGGAGGCCTTACAAGCCTGGTGAGATCACTGGCCCCGTTCAGATCATTCTTCTCCTGCAATGCTCTGTTCTTCTGCTGAGGACCTTGCACAACGCCTTGACTTATATTTGTAATCTTCCCCTTGTGTGAGTACTATTCCTCACTTCAGGACACTGTGCCATCACTGCCTGTCCACACTATTATAATGGTATGGTATGGTCACTGTCTCCTACAGAATCAGCACACTCTTCTGCTGCTGTCCTCATTCCTCTAACCAAGGGCATAGCCACCCTGTGACTGGTGGACTATAACTGCTATGGGGCTCGTGGTCTAGAGGCTGCTCCACCCTCTGCTGGTTGCATTGGTACATGTCACCATTATTACTAGAGATGAGCGAATCTACTCGTTTCGAGTATTTACTCGATCGAGCACCGCGATTTTCGAGTACTTCAGTACTCGGGTGAAAAGATTCAGGGGGCGCCGGGAGGCGGGGGGAGGCGTGGCGGCACTCTCTCTCTCTCCCTCCCCCCCCCCCCACTCCCCGCTGCAACCCCCCACTCAGCCACGGCGCCCCCCGAATCTTTTCGCCCGAGTACGGAAGTACTCGAAAATCGCGGTGCTCGGGCAAAAAAGGGGCGTGGCCGAGTAGGCTCGCTCATCTCTAATTATTACTGATACAACTCTGGTAATTGTGAATTGTACTCATTTTGCAGTGAGTCGATGCTCCGCAAAACTACTCCATACCACATGCTGATGAAACACAAGAACAGCTGATGCCGACCTCTACAGCATGCTCAACTCCCTCTTGGAGGATTTAAAGAGACATTTCAGGGACTGGACTGTTATACCAGTATCATTAAAATGGGTCTGTCCGCATTATAGAACTTCATTAGGAACCTTCATTGAGCACAGATCAACTACAAAGAAGTTTTCTTTTTGGAGGACCTAACCCACTGATTTCAATGAGAACTGTGTAATCCTTCATTTCGCCCGTGGAGGCACTGCAGGAAAATTGAACACTTACTGCCAAGTTTCCTCACAGATTACAGCTGATTGCTTTGATCAGCCTATTTTCAAGGGGGCTCTTCTATTAATAAGGAACATCTGAAGTTTACAACCCCCTTCATTTCTTCTGTGTTTGAAAATGTATGAATGTTATGTGGCAAAGTGGAAGATCTTCTTTTTCTTGCTGCAGCTTAATTGTTTATAGTTTGTAATTACTACTCTCTCTCGGGACCCGACACTTCAAGTACTGTACCTGTGCAAAATTCACAATCTCAACAGGTGAAGCTGCAGTGTAAAGCATGGTGCAGTGACAAAACTGCAACCTAAAGCCTGTGATAGGAGGTGGATTTCAGACTTCAACGTTACAATGGGTAGACTATAGACGCTATGCCTGCTCTTCCTCCTATCTGCTCTTGTGCAGCATATTCAGGTGTATATTACATTCTATTCACTCCTATGTTATCGCACAGCTTCACATTTGTGTATAAACCCTTTAACCCATTAAAGACTAAGTGCTGTAAATATACAGCTCTTGGTCCTAGGCTTTCATCCCACGCCATAGTAAAAATATGGCGCAGAATTAAAGCTCTTGCTTCTGCAATCTAGCAGGAACAGGTCGGGAGCTCAGCTGTCAGACAGCCGAAGACCCAGAGGAGAAGAAAAAGGCGGGTTTTAACCAATTCTTCCTTCTCTTTTACAGACCACATAGCTCTCAGAATGCTATGTAGAGAAAATAGGAAGCGGCAGTGCCATTTCCTCTATGGGACCTAGTGAACATGGGGATGTTTTTCCCAGTAACTGTGGCTCCTATGGATGCTACACCAATAGATGCCACGGTTACAGTGGAAAAAGTGTGAAATAAGAAAAAGATGACATTGTGAATGTTCCACAGAGGTCCCATATGATGTCATAGAGGATGTAGATGTTAAAAAAAAGTTACAAAAAAATGATAAAAAATTTACAGAATAAAATGTAATTATATAAAAAAAACAGGAAAGCAACCCACCACCGAAGCCAATCGAAACAGTCGCCATAACTGTGCTGTAATCTGAGATATATAATTTTTTATTACAAAATTATATATCAAAAAGTCTGAGACAAAATGGCGAACCCATTCCTGTACTTTGTTTTGGCATAAATGTCATATTTTAAAAATAAAAAGCTAAATAAAAAAAGTATATGTGAATTTTTTTTTAACTTTTTGCACACATTATCCCTAATAAAATAGTAACATAGTGACATAGTATGTAAGGCCGAATGAAGACAATGTCCATCTAGTCCAGCCTGTTTATCCTCCTACATTGTTGATCCAAAGGAAGGCAAAAAACCCCAAGAGGCAGGAGACAATTAGCCCTTTTGGGGGAAAAATTCCTTCCCGACTCCCTAATGGCCATCGACTGTTCCTTGGATCAACCCCTAATAGTTCCTACCTGCCTGTATACCCTGATTAACAATTAAAGGAGATGTCTCGAGGAAGCAGTGATTTTTTTTTTTTGCCCAGTCCCCCTAATTAAACATACATTACTAATTACCCCTGTAAATTACTTTTCTAGTTGGTTCGTACTTACCGTTCCAGCGTTTCAGTAACTTATAAAAGTTTCCCCAAGATGGCCGCCGGCTCTTTCCCCGTCGCTCGCTGCAGCCCGACGTGCGCGCTCCCGAGACGCTGCCAGCTGTGTCGCCATGGCAACCGGACGCCCCGCAGCCGCCGACCAGCCGCCTCGCAGCCGCCGACCAGACGCCCCGCACCGCCAGGCAGCAGGTAACCGGCGCTAGCCCCCGGCTCCCCAGCGCTACGCTCCCGGCTCCCCAGCGCTAGACCCTCAGCCCAGGTGAAGGCCCCGGAGCCCAGCGCTGGGCTCCGGGGCCTTCACCTGTCAGTGAACATCACCCCCGGCCTGGCGGCAGCCCCCCCCCGGCCTAGCGGCAGCCCCCCCCCATCGCAGCGGCAGCCCCCCCCCGGCCTAGCGGCAGCCCCCCCATCGCAGCGGCAGCCCCCCCCGGCCTAGCGACAGCCCCCCCCATCGCAGCGGCAGCCCCCCCATCGCAGCGGCAGCCCCCCCCGGCGCAGCGACAGCCCCCCCCCCGGCCCATCACTTACCTGGACAGCTGGACGGCGGGACAGCTGGGCGGCTTCTCCGGCAGCTCGGCAGCTCTGCACCTTCCTCTAACAGAGGAAGGTACAGAATGGCCGCTCCAGCGCGCTCCCGAGCAGTGACAGCTCATCTGCGCATGCGCAGAAGAGCTGTAGCGGGGAGCACACTGAAGCGGCTCGTGCTGAATGGAGAAGACCGGACTGCGCAAGCGCGTCTAAAAAAGCAAGCTGCCGGCGAATTTAGACGGAACCATGGAGACGAGGATGCTAGCAACGGAGCAGGTAAGTGAATAACTTCTGTATGGCTCATATTTAATGCACGATGTATATTACAAAGTGCATTAATATGGCCATACGGAAGTGTATAACCCCACTTTGTTTCGCGAGACCACCCCTTTAACCTAAGATTTATATCCTGTAATATCCTTCTTCTCCAGAAAGACAACAAGTCCCCTTTTAAACTCCTCTATGGATTTTGCCATCAACACATCCTCAGGCAGAGAGTTCCACAGTCTCACTGCTCTTACAGTAAAGAACCCTTTTCTATGTTTGTGATGAAACCTGCTTTCCTCTAAACGTAGCGAGTGCCCTCTCTTTACCGTCGCAGTCCTGGGTATAAACAGATTCTGGGAGAGATCCTTGTATTGTCCCCTCATGTATTTATACATGGTTATTTGGTCGCCCCTTAGCCGTCTTTTTTCCAGGGTAAATAATCCCAGTTTGGATAGCCTCTCTGGGTATTTCAGTCCCGTCATTCCATGTATGCATTTAGTTGCCCAATGGGGGCAAATGGAAAAGAATTTCAGTGAAAAAAGTTTTAAAATAAAAATCTTATGTCACAAAAAAGCAGCAAATATAGTTTTAACAGCCCAAGAAAAAAATAGGACTATAAAACCATTACATGCGTAAAATCGTTAAAGAGTGTCCTTCAGGTCTAAAACACTCTGGTCTTTAAGGAGTTAAGTCCCACCCCTATTCTACTCAGAACTGCCTAAACTCTGCCCCTTATTCTTCTGTGGCCCTTCAAATAACTAATACCTGGGAAGCAGAACCATTCTGTGGCCTTCTATTGTATTGTAGGGTGATCCTGGCCTTGTAAGGGTAATAGGTTTATATTGAATGACCATAAGTTTCAGCCTGGTGGGAATTTAATTATTAACGGGGTTATTCTGCCTTTAAAAATTGATGGCCTATTGTAAGGGTCCGTGTGTGCAGCAAAATTAAAACTTCACCAATACACGTAATTTACAGTAGTGTTGCTCGTTTTGATCGACTGGGTGATAATATCGTCTTGATTTTTGCAAAAGTCTGAACCAAAATCAAAAATCCCATAATGCCTTCTGCAGAGATCAGTGTGCAGCTAATCAGTAGCCAGGGAGCTTTGCTGATGTCAACAAGTGTGTCCCCCATCTTGCACATGGCCAGAAGGTTTATTTTAAAAGCCTAAAAAAAAATGGAAGCATGAAGCCTTCAAGGGGTAGGGAACATGTTGGTAGTGGAGGTGGTACAGGATGGGCCAAGTGGGCACTTTAAGCGACTCCCAATAAGGAACAGCTTCACATTTTGCAGGGAGCAAGGCGAGGCAAGCCTGATGCCATTCCTTAGAAGTGGTTCTGCCAGTACATTTCATCCGCAGCACACAGAACAGGTTGTATAGTGGATGACACAGCATGCCTCAAGTACCACCACCTCCTCTTACTCCCAGTTGCAGGCACACAGCAGTCCGTCTGCACCAGTTGGCCATGAGCATCCCCCCCTCTATTTCACCTTGTGCCAAATTCACTACACTCTCCGAAGCAGTACACATGGATCAGTCTGAGAAGCCATTAGATCATTCAGTGTCATGCATGTCAACGAGGCAGTCCAAACAACCAGAGGGAGAAGACCAAAACATTGAATGTAATGATGCCCAACCTTGCCAAGACAGGGAGTAGGGTGTTGCAGAGAAATATAAGGGGGGCATCTTCTCCAACATGTTTCTCCACCCATTGGAGAAGTATAGAGGAGGAAGAGCAGGAGGATGAAGAGTAGGGGAATAATATAGGCCCAAAAGCAGGGGAGGGTCTGTGCAACATTCCTTCCATTCATCAATAATCCCTGCTATTCTACGTGAATGGTGGGATCAGCTGCAGAATTCTAGGCCTGACTCCTGAATGTGCACCATCACCCTTAGGCACTTTGAGGCATATGAGTTCTTTTATGCTGCAATGCTTTCAGAAGGACCGTTGCATAGCCCACATCAAAACATCACATCATTACTGGGTGGCTACCCGCCTTCAATCCCAGTATAATTCTCATCTTAGCAGTAGAGAGGGACCTCAAAATGCAGCAGTATCAAGACATAAGCAGTTTGAGAGTAACATTCCTCTATACTCGCAGGTATGCATCCGCAATGTAATGCAGCTCTCCGCTCATAGCAGATGAGCAGGAAGCTGCTGCAGCAGCACCACTACCAAAGGCAGGGGAAGTGTAACAGAGCTACGAATTTTCAGCTGATCACAGTCTGCAGCAACAGCACACGGTTTGACTCACAGTCACAGACTGCAGTTATATATTATGGTCCAGAGAATGTTTTGGGAGTCTAAGCTGGATGAGTGGCAGAGCTTGCACAACATGCCTTAGGGGGTCTTGCCTGCCCCGCTGCCCGTGTCCTATCAGGAAAGGTGTTCAGCACAGCTGGCGGTGTGATAACTGGCAGACGCATCAGCCTGTCCACAGACAATGGGGATCACCTGACATTTATAAAAATGATCCAGAAGTGGGTTTCACCTGATTTCTGCACCCCCATGGCAGATTCCACTGATTAGTTACCAGGCCTGCAATTTTTACAAACATATGAATGAGCATAGATTTATATCAAAGACGATACTGTGCCCTCAAGGTGCTGCTCGTGGTAGGGCTGCTTTCCTTCTGCCTCCGCCATGTTTCCTTCCAAATGAAAAATATGTCAACATGGCAAAAACGGAGGTACAGCTGTCTTCAAGGTCAGAGGTGTAACTTGAAGATTTAGGGTTCCAATGCAAAATCTGTAACAGGTCCCCCTAACTATAATGCTATATTTATACTACTAGGCTCCCTATATGGAGAAGGTAGGCCTTACAGGCCCCCTAAGGGTTCTGGGCCCGGGAGCAACCGCATCCTCTATAGTTACCTACCTGTTCAAGCTGCCACTGCTGCTGGTGGAACTGCTGCTGCTCTTCTTCCCCTTTTTCCAAAGCGAAAATTTTCTAAAGCACAAGAAACAGCTATGGTTTTACAGCTTTTCCTTGGAGGAGGTCCGTGCTTAGCTCTTCGGTTCATCTGGTAGAATTTGTCCTTGGAAAACTGTATGTCATTGCTTTTAAAACAAGCAGCTCACCTGCTGTCTTCCTTGGAGCAATTTTTGATCTCGGAGACCTTATGTGGGCTTTCTTTTGTTGTCAGTGACACTCCTCTGCTATGACGGACCTCTACACTACTGTACACTATTTTGACCAATTTGTAGGAGGCGCACAGTGTTCTCCAGATGTATCGCTGTATTCCCGTGTAATTTGGGGAGCATTGGCTGCTTTAGGGACCTACTGGAAAGCAAATAAGTGAACCTGATTTTTACTCCCATTAACTTTAAGGTAGTAAGAATTGGCCACCTCGATGCACGATGATTTTATATTATCACAACTGACTCTTTCTGGGGCCTATCGGCCAAAAGAATACAGTCTTCTGACACTCTTTAACCCCTTCCCGCTCCAGGGCATACGTTTACGTCCTGGGAGCGGGGTACTTCCCGTAACAGGGTGTAAATTTACATCCTGGGGATAGCGCGAGATCACATATGATCTTGCGCTATCCCGCAGTGGGAGCCGGCTGTCAGTCACAGCAGGCATCCCACTGCAACATCCCCCCGCTGTTAACCCCTTCCCGGCCGCGAACCCCTTCCTGGCCGCTCCCTCTGTGTCTTCAGCCGGCTCCAAAGATGTTATCGTGAGAGCCCGGCCTGTCGCCATGGCAACAGGACGCCAGTCACTGGCGTCCTGTACTGCCAATGCCTATGATCGCTGTATAAGCGATAAGGCATGGCAGGGCTACTGCCCTGCCATGCCTTATCACAGTGATCAGCAGTACTGTGGTCAAAGTCCCCAAGGGGGACACAAGTTGTGTGAGAAAAAAGATTAAAAAATGTTAAAAAAAAGGAAAAAAACCCTTTTTTAATGCTTTTTCTCATATTAGCATAAAAAAAGGTTAAAAAAAAATTAAAACCTCACATATTTGGTATTGTCGCATCTGTAACGACGCATACAATAAGCTGCACATGCTTTTGAGTGTGCACGGAAAAAAGTGTAAAAGAAACGCTAAAAAACTGAGGCAAAATGCACATTTTTTGTATTTTGCCTCCCTAAAAATGCAATAAAAGTGATCAAAAAAGCCGTATTTACTCCAAAATGGTACCAATAAAAACTACAGCTCGTCTCGCAAATAATAAGCCCTCACAGAGCTCCGTACATAAAAAAAATTTAAAAGTTACAGGACTTTGAATGTAGCGATTTAGAAGAAAAAAGATTTCCAAAAAAAGGGTTTTTATTGCAGAAAAGTGGAAAAACCTAAAAAAATAGAAGAATTTTGGTATCATTGTAACCGTACCGACCCGCAGAAAAAATGGATTGTGTCATTTATGCTGCATGATTAACGCTGTAAAAAAAAACAAAAAAACTCTATGGCAGAATTGATGCGTTTTACAATATAGTCAATATACCCAAAAATGAGGCCGATAAAAACTACAGTTCGCCACGCAAAAAAACAAACCCTTATACGACCGCGTCGACTGAAAAATAAAAAGGTTATGACTTTTGATAAATGGGGAAGAAAATCCGCCAAAAATCATTGCGTCCTTATGCCCAAAATAGGCCATGTCCTTAAGGGGGTTAAAGTCAGCAGCTTGGCGATGCAGTCTTTAATCAGAATCACCTTACCACCGAGGTGGGATCAAACTACAGTCTCTTCTGGCACATGGCAGAACTGGCATAGCTCCGGTGTCACACTCAACAGTAAACAAAAATGAGCACCTACAGTCTCTCTGGTAGTCAATCTTCCATTCTCTCAGTCATACAGGTCAACAACCAAAGCTTTCCTGGATCTTTAGTCCTATAGCTTTATGAGCAGGATCTGTCGGCACATGCGTCATGGCCATGGAATTAATATTCACTTATCTCTCTGCAGCTGGCACACATGGTGTCACTCAATACCCATCAGAGGCCACAACCTCTGGTTTATTGTCACGCTCTCTTGTTCTATGGTGCTGGGAACTCTTCCTTACTTTGACTCTTTCTCTGCGGCTCATTTCAGCTTCACCGATGTAACTGCCTCTACACTGACCTTTCAATCAGCTCTTCTACTCTCTGGGCCCTTTCTGCTGCATGATAACTGGGAATATGGTCACGCATGCAGCCTGCGCCATTCTTGTCCCTGATGCTGGCCTCCGCCACTTTAACTGGCCTTTGTGCTGAGCCACACTCAGTTAATAAACTATGGCGCTTATATCATGTCTCCACCTGTCTTCACTGACAACACACTAGCTATGTCACCCGGAGGAGGGCCGACACTTCCCTAACAATCCCTTGATATTCTTAGAAGGGACGGAGTTTTTCCTTCTGGCAGCCCATATGCCCGATTACTTCACTCAACAAGGTGTGACTTGCAACCAGGGACACCGCACAGCTCCTCACCACCTTACAATATCCTGAGGACCGGCCAACAATTTTAAAAGGCTGGAAAACCCCTATGATATCAGCTTGTATTAATATTAGAAAGACAAAAGTGAATCTTATTGTTAAAGTATGAAACATTTTGTAAAGGATCTGATTAAAGCAACCCTGCAGGGGGTATGTTATTACCTGCTGCCTTCCTCTGTGGCCATAGTGCTGTAGATCCACCTGTTCGTCTTTGGTCTTAGCGGAGCTCCTCTTACTACCACATTGGCCAGTGTAACGTTTTAGACGACCAATTTACCACCGAAGCACGCAGTGATGGAAGCGCTCATTATTATAGGGTGCCCAGGGGAAGTGACAGGGGGCATGATCCACTGTATTACTCACCACTCCTCCGGGTACTGGCACTGTGCAATGTCCTTCTGCGTGATGCTGCCCATCATCAAGTCTTAGCGTGCAGCTGCACCATGCCGTAGTGCAGCACCCCATTGCAGAAGAGGACCCAGAGTGTTCTTCCTCTTCACCCTAATTGGGGGTGCAATTTGTCTGATCTGCCTAGGGCACCAAATCACCTTGTCGCAGTCCTGCTTCTCTGCCCTCTGCTCAGGGCATGAAAATCTAAGGCCGGACATACACTATAGATGACTGTAGGTTGACTGCTGCTTCAGCCAACAGCAATCTATCCCGACTCCCCACACACATGCACACTTGGCTGAGTATGCATGTGTTTTGTATATAGTGACTGGAGAAAGCCGCTGCCAGACACCTCTAACAGTAGCTTATCACTCAAGATTAAAAGGATCAAGTAACTGGATTTTCCCTAACATCTGCATTGGGAAGAGTCTTAGATGATCATCCAGTCTTGACAAAATTGACTGGATCAAACTGCATCTAATGTGTATGGCCGCAGTGAGTAATCTGTTCCAGACTGCTCGCTGGGGAGTCACTGGATGACAGCTATAAAGGGTTAAATAACGATGGAAAAATCTGATTAATAATCCTAGCTGACCTAACTACAGCCAAAGGCTAGACTAGCTGCTAAGGATAGCAACTACTCTAGTCTGGCTCTTGTCTACAGGCTCAGCTTGCATTGCTAATCAGATTTTTCTACGTATAACCATAGTGCAGGACGGTTTATACAACATATTAGGGTGGATTTCATTTTGGAACATGAAAACCTTGGTCGTCCATGCGTGTTATATGGGGCTTGTCCACTCTGGTAGATGTGCTGCTGTGAACCATACATCTGACGAAATGAGGAGCATTCAAAAAAAGTGCTTTGCTACTGCAGCGCGTTTTTATTTTTAAAGGGCCAGGAAATGGTCAATGTGTGGTACATATGTATGAGTGAACCGGGAAATGGATGTTGGAGACAAAAAGCCTTAAATTCATTGTACAGCAACACTTTTCTCTGTGTCAATGCCGCTATCACAGCATTTCCTTTATAAGGCTTCATTTTATGGTATTGTGTACAGCAAAACGCTCAGCTTTGCTTGCCATCTAGTGGCCATATTTGGTACTACAAGGATGTTCCGCCTGTCCTGATGAATATGTTTGGAAATTCAACTTGACATTCAGTACTGGGCAATGTAACAACTTTGGCAATAATGAGACTTGCCAGGCGCTAGACCATCAGTGATGTTGGACAGATATTAAAAAGGGTGCAGGACTAGAGGACCAGGACGTCCAGGATTGCAGCTATTTGTAGTTCTATGCTTGAAACAAGTTCCAAACTTCTGGATTATCAGGTGCCAGAGATTTGGAATTTTTACTGCTTTTTTAAGAATTTGAACCAAGTGAAAGAGAGGACACATAAGACCTGCTCAGCTACACGTTGTATTAGGTGTAGGTACGTTTATTTAATTTGTGCAATAAAATATTATTGGCTTTCATGTACTGTAAGTGTGTTCTGCATGTTGGAAAACATTTTCTCCTCTTCACTTTTAAAAAAATTATAACTTCTTTATTTTTCCAGTCACATAGCCATACAATTTGTATTTTTCATTGGTACCATTTAATGTGCATCGAGAAATACCAAATGCAGTTTATCTTGCCCTCTTGGCAACCTAATGAATCTCTATCCAGTAGGCTTGCATCCCAATGACACTATTTCAGTTTGTACCCGTGAGCATCACTACACAACAGACCTGTTGTTCAACTGTTTCCACCCGTATGGTGGGAACACCTAGCATTTTTTTACTGAGGCCAGCCTCACTTACGACTCATTGACAACTTCTCAGCATACTCTTTGGTCTTGCTCTGTTGTACAGTCCTGCTCTCTCTGTACTCCAGCTAGCTGTTTTTCTGGTATCAAGTTTTCATATAGCAGCAACTTGAACAGCCCATCTCACATCCATGGGCTAAAGTTCCTGCTGCTTTTCCTCTGGCAGCAGCGGCTCCTCCACAGGTTGTTGCACCTCTCCAGCAGCAGCTCCATTCTCTGTGTGAATGGTGACATTCTCTCACTAGAAAGTTCCAACCACAGTTCTGTTTGAAACAGGTGCACTTGGTGAGTTCCTTCAGCCAAATATTTGGAGTTGGCTGTCCCAAATCCAAATATTTGGAAAAGTTGCTGTTCCATGAGGTCATCAGAGTAGGCTGGTGACTATGGAGAAATGACACAGCGGTGTTCTCAGTCCTAGGCCGCACACAGGAACACAACACTGGAACAAGGTGAAGTAACAGGGGCAACAGGATATATCCATGTACAGGTGGATATAAGTGTGGTGGTGTCACACTTGCGTCACTACTTCCCAGTGAGCAGCCCACATCGAATGGGAAGTTTGAAATCAACGATTCCTCACCTGTTGTCAGGAATCGAATACGGGACCTCCTGCACTTCTGTCAGTAGCTCTTACTCCTGCGCTATCCAGCTTGCTGGACAAAGCTCCCCTGCTGAACCTAGCCTTTTTCCATGATCCTGTGTATTCTAGTTCCTACTTCTAATCAGGCTCACTAAAAGAGAAGACTGACACTCTTGCAGTGCATGATTATTTTGCTCTACAGCAATGATCAGCTCCAGTTCTGCCTGCTGCTCTGTTATTGTTACAAGACCTCCTGATATCGACTTCTGGCTTTCCGCCTCATCCCTCTGTACTGCAAACCAAGACTTCCTGTTGCGGACTCTAGGCTTTCCATCTGACTATTTTTCCTGCTTCATCCATTTGTACTACAAACCGAGACCTCTTGTTAACGATTCCTGGCTATCCTGACTACTCTCTAGTGTCCTGCATGGCTACTAAACCCGGGGCTCCTATACAGCATCAGCAAGATGCTACACCTGTAGATAAGATGTTATGTCACCTAGTTTTGACACGGATTCTGATCCTGACCCTCGTATTAACTTCTCTGGATTCTGCCTTTATTTTGCTCCACTGGATTTGTCACCTTGCAATGGTAGACTAAAAACTGGGCAAATGTCTGTCTAATTACATCTCATAGTGATAGTTTGTCCTTCGCCCTTAAGAAAAAAAACCCTCCTATAGTACAGTACATATGCAAGCAAATGACATGCTGATATAAGGCAGGGGTTAACCTTAATAATTCACATATCGTCAGTCAGGACTACATTTCATCACTAGTTTCTGCATAGTAAAAAATGCTGATTTCCATCTCACACAAACATTTGCTGGGTGAGTAACCCCAAAGTGCTGTGTGCGCTGCCGCACTATATATTTATGTGCCCCACCACACACTGCGGAGCAGTTATTATATTACATGTGATTGCCGGTTTAATCTTCCCAAAGCAAATAATTTCCTTCATAAACGCTGGAAGGCGGCTCATAAAGCCCTCACTGTCATTGTCACTTTACAATTGTTCTAAATTGCTGATATGTCACACAAGGCGGTGATTAAGAAGCAATTCTTCTCCAGCAGCTCACAGATACAAGTCTGACCAAGTATCTGTATAGACAGAAATAGTAAGTTCTCATATGGAAACACGTACATTATTGCAGAGACATTTATACAGTAACTTCTAGGGAAAGTGCAGAGGCGATGACTGTGTTTTAGACCATTATAGTTATATTCTTGTACATAGGGGGCAGTATTATAGTAGCTATATTCTTGTACATAGGGGGCAGTATTATAGTAGTTATATTCTTGTACATAGGGGGCAGTATTCTAGTAGTTATATTCTTGTACATAGGGGGGCAGTATTATAATAGTTATATTCTTGTACATAGGGGCAGCATTATACTACTTATATTCTTGTACATAGAGGCAGTATTATAGTAGTTATATTCTTGTACATAGGGGGCAGTAGTATAGTAGTTATATTCTTGTACATAGGGGGCAGTATTATAGTAGCTATATTCTTGTACATAGGGGGCAGTATTATAGTAGCTATATTCTTGTACAAAGGGGGCAGTAGTATAGTCGTTATATTCTTGTACATAGGGGGCAGTATTCTAGTAGTTATATTCTTGTACACAGGGGGCAGTATTCTAGTAGTTATTTTCTTGTACACAGGGGGCAGTATTCTAGTAGTTATAGTCTTGTACACAGGGGGCAGTATTCTAGTAGTTATAGTCTTGTACATAGGGGGCAGTATTCTAGTAGTTATAGTCTTGTACATAGGGGGCAGTATTCTAGTAGTTATATTCTTGCACATAGGGGCAGTATTATAGTAGTTATATTCTTGTACAAAGCGGGCAGTATTATAGTAGTTATATTCTTGTACATAGGTGCAGTATTATAGTTGTTATATTCTTGTATACAGGGAGCAGTATTATATTAGTTATATTCTTGCACGTAGGGGACAGTATTATAATAGTTATATCTTTGCACATAGGGAGCAGTATTATAGTAGTTATATCCTTATACATAGGGGGCAGTATTATAGTAGTTATATTCTTGTACATAGGTGGCAGTATTATAGTAGTTATATTCTTATACATAGGTGGCAGTATTATAGCAGTTATATTCTTGTACATAGGGACAGTATTATAGTAGTACTACTCTTGTACATACGAGGCAGTATTATTGTAGTTATATTCTTGTACACAGGAGGCAGTATTATAGTAGCTATATTCTTGTACATAGGGGTCAATATTATAGTAGCTATAATCTTGTACATAGGGGGCAGTATTATAGTAGCTGTATTCTTGTACATAGGGGGCAATATTATAGTAGTTGTATTCTTGTACATAGGGGGCAGTATTATAGTAGTTGTATTCTTGTACATAGGGGGCAGTATTATAGTAGTTGTATTCTTGTACATAGGGGGCAGTATTATAGTAGTTGTATTCTTGTACATAGGGGGCAGTATTATAGTAGTTGTATTCTTGTACATAGAGGGCAGTATTATAGTAGTTGTATTCTTGTACATAGGGGGCAGTATTATAGTAGTTGTATTCTTGTACATAGGGGGCAGTATTATAGTAGTTGTATTCTTGTACATAGGGGGCAGTATTATAGTAGTTGTATTCTTGTACATAGGGGGCAGTATTATAGTAGTTGTATTCTTGTACATAGGGGGCAGTATTATAGTAGTTGTATTCTTGTACATAGGGGGCAGTATTATAGTAGTTGTATTCTTGTACATAGGGGGCAGTATTATAGTAGTTGTATTCTTGTACATAGGGGGCAGTATTATAGTAGTTGTATTCTTGTACATAGGGGGCAGTATTATAGTAGTTGTATTCTTGTACATAGGGGGCAGTATTATAGTAGTTGTATTCTTGTACATAGGGGGCAGTATTATAGTAGTTGTATTCTTGTACATAGGGGGCAGTATTATAGTAGTTGTATTCTTGTACATAGGGGGCAGTATTATAGTAGTTATATTCTTGTACATAGGGGGCAGTATTATAGTAGTTATATTCTTGTAGATAGGAGGCAGTATTATAGTAGCTACATTCTTGTACATAGGAGGCAGTATTATGGTAGTTACATTCCTGTACATAGGGGCAGTATTATAGTAGTTATATTCTCGTACATAGGAGCAGTATTATAGTACTTATATTCTTGTACATAGGGGGCAGTATTATAGTAGTTATATTCTTGTACATAGGAGGCAGTATTATAGTAGTTATATTCTTGTACATAGGAGGCAGTATTATAGTAGTTATATTCTTGTACATAGGGGCAGTATTCTAGTAGTTATATTCTTGTACATTGGGGGCAGTATTCTAGTAGTTATATTGTTGTACATAGGGGGCAGTATTAAAGTAGTACTACTCTTGTACATACGAGGCAGTATTATTGTAGTTATATTCTTGTACACAGGAGGCAGTATTATGGTAGTTACATTCCTGTACATAGGGGCAGTATTATAGTAGTTATATTCTCGTACATAGGAGCAGTATTATAGTACTTATATTCTTGTACATAGGGGGCAGTATTCTAGTAGTTATATTCTTGTACATAGGAGGCGGTATTCTAGTAGTTATATTCTTGTACATAAGGGCAGTATTCTAGTAGTTATATTCTTGTACATAGGGGGCAGTATTCTAGTAGTTATATTCTTGTACATAGGGGGCAGTATTCTAGTAGTTATATTCTTATACATAGGTGGCAGTATTATAGCAGTTATATTCTTGTACATAGGGAGCAGTATTATAGTAGTACTACTCTTGTACATACGAGGCAGTATTATTGTAGTTATATTCTTGTACACAGGAGGCAGGATTATAGTAGTTACATTCCTGTACATAGGGGCAGTATTACAGTAGTTATATTCTCGTACATAGGAGCAGTATTATAGTACTTATATTCTTGTACATAGGGGGCAGTATTATAGTAGTTATATTCTTGTACATAGGAGGCAGTATTATAGTAGTTATATTCTTGTACATAGGGGGCAGTATTCTAGTAGTTATATTCTTGTACATAGGGGGCAGTATTCTAGTAGTTATATTCTTATACATAGGTGGCAGTATTATAGCAGTTATATTCTTGTACATAGGGGCAGTATTATAGTAATTATATTCTTATACATAGGTGGCAGTATTATAGCAGTTATATTCTTGTACATAGGGGCAGTATTATAGTAGTACTACTCTTGTACATACGAGGCAGTATTATTGTAGTTATATTCTTGTACACAGGAGGCAGTATTATGGTAGTTACATTCCTGTACATAGGGGCAGTATTATAGTAGTTATATTCTCGTACATAGGAGCAGTATTATAGTAGTTATATTCTCGTACATAGGAGCAGTATTATAGTACTTATATTCTTGTACATAGGGGGCAGTATTATAGTAGTTATATTCTTGTACATAGGGGGTCAGTATTATAGTAGTTATATTCTTGTACATAGGGGCAGTATTATAGTAGTTGTATTCTTGTACATAGGGGCAGTATTATAGTAGTTGTATTCTTGTACATAGGGGCAGTATTATAGTAGTTATGTTCTTGTACATAGGGGCAGTATTATAGTAGTTATGTTCTTGTACATAGGGGCAGTATTATAGTAGTTATATTCTTGTACATAGGGAGCAGTATTATAGTACTTATATTCTTGTACATATGAGGCAGTATTATAGTACTTATATTCTTCTACTTATAGTACTTATTATTGACAGAGGGCAGTATACTAAGAGTTATATGCTTGTGATTTCAAAATAAACATGTTTACAAAATATTTCTATTCACTTACAGCAAGAAGAAATTATGAAATCTGTAAGAAACTGGGTCAAAGTATATTAGACAGTTGCAGTGCTCGTTTTCATACATTGATTATGAAACCACTCTTAAGTTATAATCTTATACTTTGTTTAAAAGCAGACTCTCTAATACATTAAAGCCGCTGGTGTAAGTAGTAGCAGTTTTGTTGAATCATCTGAACAGAGACTCCAGTTAAAGAAGATAAAATAGACACTAATGAATCAGATGAAAGTTGGCACTGAATGCTTGCCAGGCTGCCTTTATTAATGCGTAATTAGTCCGCTATTATATATTCATTAAAACAACATTTCTCCTCCTAATTTGGTTTGATTACTTTAGGGTTTCAGCAAATGAAGGTTCTTAAGTCTCGATTATTAAGATGCACAAAGAATATAAAGTAAGAGCAACGAAAGAAACCAATCACTTGACAACCCTTCGGAATGACTTCTTTCAGTAAGGCTGGCTGTACACGCATGGTGGTGAAATCTGTCTGTGACCAGCAACCCTGCGAAATCTTTTTTGCGGATGACTGTGAGAGCTCGGCATCAGTCATGCACAGTACAATTTTTTGTGCAATGTCAATTGCAGATAGGCTGTGGGTCAATCTTGACTTAAATGGGAACCGTCCGCGTGGAGTCCACAGCAAAATAGAGCATGATGTGATTTTTCCTCCAATCATGGAATATGGAATTCGTTTGCGCGATTTTAATGCAAAAAGTGCATACCTTTCAATGCATGCGATTTGCTGCTGATCCTCCATGCAGACGCCGACCGCAGATTCCGCAATAGGAATCCAGTCGTGTGAAGGCGGCGTAAGGGGGGCTGTTTTGTAGTGTTCTAATGAACTTTTTTCTAACTACAGATGTAGCAAAGTTTAACTTGACTGCTATACTGTTCTGCAACAGGTTATCTTAAGCTTTTGAAAAGGCAAATAAACTGTGACACTGAACTTTTTCTTAACGTGTTAAGTTTCATCTGTAGAAAACACCGACCTTCTCCTCATCAAATTCTTCATATCAGGAAGGAGACGCTGAGGTCATTTCCCCCCTGACTTGGTTTGCAAATTCTCCTGCTTTTGTGGGGAAAGGGAGTTTAATAGAAGTTTTGCAAACTCCATAGTAAAGGCTAATGGGACCTGCATGAGTTTACTTAATGGGATCTCCATAGTAGCCTTTGTTTGCCAACGATGAATAGTAGGAGTGCACAACTACAGTCCTCAAGGCCTCAACAGGTGATGTTTTCAGGACATCCTATAGTAAGACCACCTGTGGCAATGTCTGAGGCCCCGAAAATAATTACAATCACCTGTGCACCACTGAGGAAATCCTGAAAACGTGACCTGTTGGGATGTGTGTACTGTATATGTGTGAGGGTTCCTGCCCAATAAATGGCTCTTCTGGGAAGAATAGGTATGGGGGCAAATAATGGGCACGCTGGCTGCTAACAGGGGCTTTGTAGCTAGCAGTGACAATTAACGGGGGCAGTTAGGCTCTGCTCACACAGTGTATTTTCAGTTCAGATTCTGCACTGAAATGAGTATTGGAGTTATCGTTGTTTTAGTAGTCAATAGAGATGAGCGAGCATACTCGCTAAGAGCAATTACTCGAGCGAGCATTGCCCTTAGCGAGTACCTGCCTGCTCGGAAGAAAAGATTCGGCTGCCACGGGTGAGCGGTGAGTTGCGGGAGTGAGCAGGGGGAAGCGAGGGAAAGAGAGATCTCCCCCCCCCCGTTCCTCTCCGCTCTCCCCTGCCGCTCCCCGCCGGTAGCCGAATCATTTCTTCCGAGCAGGCGGGTACTGGCTAAGGGCAATCCTCGCTCGAGTAATTGCCCTTCGCGAGTATGCTCGCTTATCTCTAGTAGTCAACTGAATGCAATGGAAATCCAAGTGTGGGTCATACAAAGCCACGCCAGGGGGAAAAAAGTTGACCTATCAATTCTTGATGCATAAACTACATAAGGTGGCCACATGCATGCGTGCTTGAATGACTGCATTTGCCACATTGATCTGCATGCACATCCACTGTAGTATGCCAATGCTCAGCCTCAGATTTCTGCTGCAGATTGTTACAGCAGATTCATACTGCAAAAACTCACGCAGTAGCCTTAAGGGTACATTCACATGGGCAAATGTGATGTTTGTCCAAGAATCGCGGACAGATATAGCACTCTTAAACTTGCAATTTCTTCTGCAAGTGCGATGACTTTTTCAAGAAAAACGCATCAGATTTCTCAGACAAGGTAAGAATTGTATGTTGTATTAATAGAAAAAAAATAGAAAAATTGTGTCGCACCTACATGCGAGCGCAATGTGATTTTTTTGCCTGTCATAGGAAATAACGAGTGCCTGAAATCCCCCAAAATAGGACATGAAGCGATCTTTCAATCTGGGACCGCTGGTCCAAGATAAAAAAAAATTACTCAAGTGATAAAGACATTGAAAGCAATATCTTCTTTTCACACGCAATATCTGACCATATCACAATTGGTCAGATGTGGCATGTGAAAATCCCCCGTGTGAATGTACCCTACCAACTGTGTGAATAAGGCCTTAGACTTTGTGCATATGCAGTGAGCTTTCTAGAATGGAAAATCCACTGCGGATTATTATTTTCTGTTCTGCTGTTTGCAATCCACTGTCATGCAAGGGGCTTCTAACAAGCCTAGCATTCTGGCAGTAGTTCCCTGTCCTTGCCTTTACTTCCCATGCTGCACTGTCTCTGGTCCAATCAGTAGAGAGGCAGAATCTGAATGCCCGCCCCTCCACTTTCAATCTTAAGAAGAGCTACCAGGATGGTGAAAAAATCTGCAAATTGGTTAAAGGTTCTGAGAATGTTTGGCTTGCAAAAAAGAAGGCTGACTTAATAGCCGTCTACAAATATCTGAAGGGCTGTCACAGTACAGAGGGATTTGCCCTATTCTCATTTGCACAAGGAAAGACTAGAAGAAATGGGATGAAACTGAAAGGGAGGAGACACAGATTAGATATTAGAAAAAACTTCCCGACAGTGAGCGTGATCAATGAGTGGAACAGGTTACCACGGGAGGTGGTGAGTTCTCCTCCAATGGAAGTGTTCAAACAAAGGCTGGACAAATATCTGTCTGGGATGATTTAGTGAATCCTGCACTGAGCAGGGGGTTGGACCCAATGACCCTGAAGGGCCATTCTAACTCTACCATTTTATAATTAGGTATTCAGACACCTTCTGGCCAAATGGTTAATAAACCTAGTATAATGTATATGCAATGTGTGCAAACACAGACAGTCGCACACCTACACAATCTCTGCTTCTCCTGTAACAGCAGGAGAGGCAGAGACTGTTAAGATCGTTATCATAGTGTCTGCAGACCTGTCAGCTTGCAGCCTACGAGTGCGTGGGAGCCACCTGTGAAGCTAGCCTCTCCAGCTGTTGCTATAGAGACGCCCTTGTTACTACAGTAGCTCTGTTGGTAAGGACAAAGAGTGGATTGCAAGGAAGCTGGAAGGGAGACCCCTATTGGCAGTCACTTCAAACGTGATTTACAGTGGTAAAGCAACAACATTTTTAATGCAAGTATATTATAGAAATGATGAGACTAACACAAACTAGTAGATGACTGGAAGTTGTCTGAAATGTTAGTGCCCCTTTAAATAACATATAAAAGGTGCTTCATCTTTGACAACTCCTACACATACTGCCTTTTAGGCAATATGGTTGGCACAGAAGGCAGGCTTTTATTAGTGGAAGAAGGCTTTGAGAGACTATCATTCTGCTACCAGGTCCCCAAGTAATCAGCTCTACTCCATGAAGGAACCCCACACCAAAGAGCAAATTTATGAAAACTGTCTAGAAGAAAAGCTGTCTTTGTTGCCCATAGAAACCAATCACAAAGCCTCATTTACTTTTCAAGAGCACCATGAGGAATGAAAGCGGAGCTATGATGGGTGGCTATAGGCAACAAAGTCAGTTTTGAGTTAGACCAGGCCTGTACAACATGCGGCCTTCGAACCGTGACATGACTATGATGTCAAGAGACTGGTGGTAGCGACTAGTCTGACACGACTGAGCAGAGTAAAGGAGCTTCAGTGAATGAAAGTCATGCGACCAACCGCACAGGTCACATAACGGTCATTAAAGTCAAAGAAGATCCTGTAAGCCCCGGTATCGGCAAAATCTTTCAACCTACAGTAGTTTGGAGCTGCGTGTCTATACCATAGTGAGCGCAGTGTAGATTAAAAAGTTGTGTGGCGCAGAGTGTTGAGGCAGCAGAATGCAGTCCTAAGCTCTCGCTCATGACCTGAAGGTTGCGAGTTCAATCCCCACATGATTCAGGTAGCCGGCTCAAGGTTGACTCAGCCTTCCATCCTTCCGAGGTCGGTAAAATGAGTACCCAGCTTGCTGGGGGGTAATAAATAAATTACCTGAAAGCGCTGCGGAATAAGTTGGCGCTATACAAATAACAAGATTTATCTTATTTATTCTATATGTGATACTGCTTGGGCTTTTTCTTAGATTCCTAAGTATATTGTAAATGGAAATGTTAGTTTTTCATAGATTTAGTTTAATCATTTAACTATAGAATAGGTTGTTAGGTTTTTAGCAGCTTGCCTACAAAGTCAGCCCCTATCTGCGGCCCCTAGAGCTTTGCCGATTTTAATTTTGGCCCCAAACCACTGGCAAGTTGCGCAGGCCTGATTTAGACAGTTTCATAAATGTCCCCCCAAGTGTTTCATTCTGTTGCAACGCCAAAGGGTAAAATAAAGCATTTAGTAAAGGCCCATTTACACGAGCCGATCATCGCTCAAACGACAGTTTGAGTGACAGCTTTGAGCGATCATTTTGCATAAACTTTTAAGTAGCTACTCAGCTACTAAAGAGCAATTAAGTATGCAAATGAAGCCTTCACGGAATGCAGTTAATAGCCCTAGGGCTCTCCATTCAGATCCTTTGTTGTCCAGTGGGAAACAACGCCATCAGCACTCCCCGTGGAGAACTGCTGATAAGGCTGAACAACGATTTTTAGGTTTTACTGAATTTAACTATCAGCTAGCAGTGCACGATGGACGCGCGTTTAGACGCAACGATTATCGCTAAAACGATCGCCTTTTAGAGATCATTGACTCGTGTAAATGGGCCTTGGTTACAAACCCATGCTGGCTCTGGTTAAATAACAAGTCATGCCAGACGAATCTAATTTTCTTCTATGACAGAATCACCAATTTGGTTGATCAGTGAAATGCGGTGGATATAGTTTATCTTGACCTTTGTAAAGCATTTGACAAAGTATTTCATACCACCCTTATTGAAAAAATGACCAAATATGGGATTGACAAGGCAACTCTTAGGTGGATGCACAACTGGCTGAGTGATTGTACTCAAAGAGTGGTCATAAATGGCTGCACATCCAAGTGGAAGAATGTACCGAGTGGGGTACCACAAGGCTCTGTCCTGGGCCCAGTGGTGTTCAACATTTTTATAAATGATCTGGAGGAGGGAATTGATGGGAAACTGATTAAATTTGCCGACGACACAAAGCTAGGAGGGATAGCTAACACTAGGGAAGAGAGAGAGTATTCAAAAAGATCTAGAAAAGCTTGAATAGTGGGCAGCGACTAACAGAATGGTATTTAACAAGGAGAAATGCAAAGTCCTACATCTGGGCAAGAGAGATGAAAAAAAGCACATTCAGAATGGGAGGAATTGGGCAAAGCAGCAGCATATTAGTAGGGTATACTAATAGATTATAGACTGAACGTGAGTCAACAATGTGATGCAGCAGCCAAAAAGGCAAACACAATTCTGGGATGTATTAAGAGAAGCATAGAGTCTAGATCATGTGAGGTCATTATCCCCCTCTACTCTTCCTTAGTCAGACCTTATTTGGAATACAGTATCCAGTTTTGGGCACCCCACTTTAAAAAAGACATAGGCAAACTGGAGCAAGTTCAGAGAAGCGTTACGAAGATGGTGAGCGGTCTGCAAATCATGTCTTATGAGGAACGGTTAAAGGGTCTGGGAATGTTTAGCTTGCAAAAAAGAAGGCTGAAAGGAGACCTAATACAATTATCTGAAGGGCTGTCACACTGCAGAGGGATCAGCCCTATTCTCATTTGTAGAAGGAAAGACTGGAAGCAATGAGATGAAACTAAACGGGAGGAGACACAAATTAGATATTAGCAAAAACTTTCTGACAGTGAGGGTGATGAATGAGTGGAACAGGTTACCATGGGAGGTGCTGAGTTCTCATTCAATGGAAGTGTTCAAACAAAGGCTGGACAAATATCTGTCTGGGATGATTTAGTGATCCTGCACTGAGCAGGGGGTTGGACCAGATGACCCTGGAGGTCCCTTCCAACTGTACCATTCTATGATTCTACTCTGTGCCCATTGAAATCAGTGGGTTGTCCATGTAATGCATAGTCATGTTGGGTCCTCCAAAGCAAGTGACAATTTTTGCAGATGTTCTTGCTTCTGAATTGGGGAACTCCTCCATTTAATTCCAAAGACATTTCAAAATTTGTTTTTTAAACCAGACAACCCCTTTAACATTTCTTACATACTCAACAATAAAACACGCATTGCAGCTATACGCATTTGTTTGGCCTATCGCCATACTTTGTTTGAGAACAAAACTATATGCAAAAGATCAGAAGACAAATCCCATAGCTTAATGCTGGACCTCGTTTATAAAAACAGTAAAGCCGTAAATTCACCTGGTTGCCGACATCAACCAATGAAATTGAAAGCTGCACTGTGATTGGCTGCAAATTTAAAATCAAATGTGTCTCTTTAGTGACATATGTACATTGTTTATCATGTGGCCTTTTAAAAATAAGGGATCCATCATCAAATCCACTGCATATCTTTTCTGGTCTGGTTGTGCACGAGTACACAATGTGGTCCACATCAGCCACCATTGCTGAAGGGGACACTGCAGATGACATGATATTGAGGCTTGTGGGGTATTCAGGGACTTTTACGATTGATGATCGATCCTCAGCATAGGTCATCAATAGTTGATGGGCAGGGATTCACCGCTCAGAATCACCGCCGATCAGCTGATCTTCTGGTCTGCTGTCAGTATGGTGGAGCTGGATGTTATCATTGGTGGTCAAGGCTAGAAGTGTAATAGAATGCTTTGCTCCTATTGAAACCAAAGGGAGCAATGCCTCCTATTGCACTTTTGACTCCTCATAGCAATTCTAGCCAAACATACAAAAGAAGGCATCACTCTCATTGATTTCAAAGGTAGCAAAGCTGCCAATTACCTCTCCGGTCCTGACCACAGATGATGACATCTGAACCAACTGTTCTGACAGAGGACCAGCTGATTGGCAGGTATCCTAAGGATAGATCAGCAATAGTAAATGCCCAGAATATGCAGTTAATATTAATTGTATATCAGTATTAGACATTGTATTACCATTTTTACATATAGAGCAGTTATTTGGTCATTGTATGGTAGTATTAGAGAACTATATGAGTTTTTTTCCTTCGGAAATTCTATGGTACTACTACTTAGACAGTGACTATTTCTGCAGTGATTATGATGGCAGTGCTGTACAATATTATATAAAGTTACAAACAAAGTAAGTGAACCCTTTGAAATGACCTAGATTTTTGTGCTGATTACTAATAAAATGTGGTCAGATGGTTATCTAAGTTACAATTACTATATAGACAAACACAATCTAATAACTCAGACAGTTGTACATGTCTTTTATTGAGTTCATTGAGTAATCATCCACAGTGTAGGAAGAAAAGATAAGTGAACCTCTGTGTTAATGACTTCTCCAAGAGCTAATGGCAGAAGGTGTTTCAGTTAGCCTACAAGGACTGTAAAAAAAATGCATCAGAGATTCTCTGGCGCTGTCCAATGTATGGGACCCAGCACATGTACACTACCAAAAGTTTTAGAACACCTCAATTTTTCTACTTAATTTTGACACCACCACAAATAGTTCAAAAGTCCAAATGTAAGTTAAAAACATAAAGACATTATGAAATTTTAACCTGAAACGTAACAATAGTTTGAACTTATGATTTTAACCAAAGGGCTTTTTACAGGGAACACTTCAAGGGCAGCTACTTTGCAGCACAGAAAGCAAATTATGGTTTGAAACTGGATGCAAACTATTCCTACAGGTGTTTTAACTTTTGTAGATTACTTTCAAACCCTCCAATTCTATTTACCAGTGATGGAACAGATTGCATTACAATACCCTCTAGGTCCGGATTTGGACAGTTTTGCTCTTCAGTGCAGAGCACATTGGTAACATAATGGCAAGAAAAAGGCAATTAACCAAAGATGACAGACAATTATAACCCTTAGAAGTGTAGATCTGTCCCACAGAGAAATTGCCAAAAAAGCAAAAGGTGGCAGTCAGGGTAGTTTCCTATACCATCAAAAGGCACTTGGAAACTGGAGGAAACTGACAGGAAGAGGTCTGGCAGACCAAAGTCCACCACAAAATCAGAGGACAGGTTTTAGAGAGTCAACAGTTTGTGTGATCTGTGCCTCACAGCACAAAACCATCAACAGCAGCTTAATGCAGCAAAAAATAAACAAGTTTCCATTTCATCTGTGAAGAGTTTAACAGGTAGAGTATCAGTAAGAAAGCCACTGCTAAGATTGCAAAATTAAAAGAAAAAAAGTCTTGCCTGGGCCAAGCAGCACCTCAAGTAGACAACTGTAAAGTGGAAGATAGTCTTATGGACTGATAGATTAAAATCTGACATCACTAGTACATCACACAGTTTTTTTGTGCCATTGAGTAGGTGAATGTTTAGTTCATGAGTATGTAACAACAACTGTCAAACACAGAGGAGGAAGCATGATGGTCAGGGGCTCTTTTGCTGGATCCAGAGCTGGCAACTTGCACAGAGTGACTGGCACACTGGAAAAAAGGGCTACCACAACTTTTTAATACACAATGCAATACCCTCTGGTGTGCGCCTAGTTGGTCAGGGGTTGATATTTTAGCAAGGCAATAATCCAAAACATACTTCTAGGTTATGTCAGAAGTACTTGAGAAAAGAAGCAGCAGCTGATAGGGTTCAAGTCATGGAATAGCCTGCACAGTCTCCAGACTTAAACCCCATTGAGCTTGTTTGAGATGAAATCGAAAGAAGGGTGAAAAAAAAGCAACCTACAAGCGCAGCACATTTATGGGAACTTCTGCAACAATGTTGGGAAGAAATTTCGTAAGAATATCTGAATACAATTGTAGAAAGATTGCCATGATGGTATAAAGCTCTTATATCGGCTAGAGGTGGATACTTTGAAGAGTCAAAAATCTAGATTTCATTTGGTAAAACAAAGTTAATCAACTATTTTTACTCAACTTAACTTATTTGTTCTACACTTTCATTTCAAAGTACATGTGAAACATTAAACTGCATAAATATCAATTAAAAACGGGAGAAATTGAGGTGTTCTAAAACTATTGCACATGTTATTTTTGTCCGGATATGCTGTGATTTATTTTTACTCGACTTTCTGTCTTCGTAAAAAAAAGAAGCCCATGTGCATACACTCCTTCACATGAATTGGTGCTAGTTCTGTTCGATTTTCCAACCGATCGGACGAAAAACACGTTTGTTTGCAAGTAGCCCTAAGGAGAGGAGATTGGAAGTGCAACTTTCACAGGTGCTTCTCCAATTAACCCCTTGAGTGGCGGGTTTCCTACCACCCTGTCGTGCCCACCAGGGCAGGTTTTTTAAAATGGTCTAATCATTGAATTTCAAGTAATTTTGCAGTTGCGTCTCAAGAGCCATAACTTTTTCATTTTTCCATTGACATGGCCATATGAGGGCTCGTTTTTTGCGGGACAAGTTGTGATTTTTTAAACAGGGGGGAGGAAAAAAAGAAATGGGGAAAAAAGAAAAAAAGGGGCCATGTCATTAAGGGGTTAAATAATGTATTAACTTCCTTCTCTGGGTCATTACGACGCATGGATACCACATGTGTGATTAGATTTTTGATTTTTTACAAAGTAAAGGGAGACAAGTGTTTTTATTTTATTTTTTTATAATTTTTAAACTTTTTTATTTTTTTATTTTTTTTTCTTTTGTCCCTTTAGGGGACTTCCACAGGGACCCATCAGGACCCCTGATCACATTCCGGGGGTCCGATGGTGACAGCCCTTTACATGCTGCAGTGACAGCCCTTTACATGCTGCAGTCACATAGACTGCAGCATGTAAAGGGTTAACACAGCAGAGATCGGAGGTTTTCTCTGATCTCTGCTGTAAGAGCTAGTACCTAGCTGTCCTCTGACAGCTAACAACCAGCTCTCCCTGCCACAGAGGCCATCGGCTTGCTTCTGACAAGCCGATGGTCTCTATGGCAACCTGTAAACAAACCAGTGCAGGAGATTGCCGGCATGTCGGCAATATCTTCTGCTGGTTTTTCAAAGCCCTTGCTTTGTTCTCTGTGGGTCTGTGCAGGTAGAGCACACTGTCACAGCTTGTGGCATTGTGCTCTGCAGCTCCCATAGTGATACATAGCCCGGAAATCTTCCGGGCTATGTTGCTATGAGCAGTGGAGCTCGTCCCGGAAAATTTCCGGGCGTGCCACTCAAGGGGTTAAACAAAAGCACATAAAGCCTGGTTACTGACAATCCTGTTCAGCTGTTAGTGTGCATCCAGGAAATTACAAAGGGTTCATGTACTTTCTTTTTACATCCGTAGACAACTATATTAAAGTATTATGTGGTCATACATTTGGGTATCATACTGTATGGCAGTATAGTTATTTGAGCGTCGTATAGGGTGGGCAGTCCGGATGTGAACACACACTCCTTTAGACATAAGGAAGGGGAAATAAAGGAGGGATGGACAACAAGATCTGAATAAATCTCTTTATGACATTCATATTATATATTGGCACAAAAATAAGTACTTTACATCTTCACAATATCAGAAGCCCATTGTATTCCATTGACTTTTAATTTCTGGTAACCTTTTTCCATATTCAGTATTTTGCGGGTTAATTTCTTTTTCACAGAAGACAGAAATCTTCATCTCCCTTTGTTTGGTATTAAAGCTTTCAATTAGAAAAAAAAACATATGATTAAAAACCAACCAATCGCACACAAAGGGACGGAATACAACTGTATCACAGGATACTGATACTTTTTCTTCATCATTCCCAGTGTTTCAAGTGTTGTCCTTGGTAACTCCCAGTCAAAACCATCAGTCTATATACACAATCTTTGAATTCAAGCAGCCTGACAATCAGCTGATAATCACAGTTTAAGAAACCTTGATTGATCAGCCGTGATCGCCAGAGAAAGCTGCTGCCAGCCATACATTTCCCCTGCAGTGGCCACTACAGGGGAAGTATGGCACTACATGCTGTCCATTCTAATGCATGGCCAACCATGTAATCCATGGATGGCCTAGTCCTTTAGAGCTACTTTTGTTAGCAGCTGTTCACTCTAGCTAATATACAGGAAAATTCCTGAGCCGTGGACTCTTAAGGCGGCATATGGAAAGGGGCAGACTTAAAAGGGCTATATTAGAATCAACTTTTCAAGTCTGATCGGCGGGATCTCACAGCCGAGAACAGGGGTCACGTGTTGTCCCCCTCTCATCCTCACTGCAGGCTCGCTGCACTCCTCACAATGAGTAGGAAACTGAATGGATTAGTGGTCACGCATGTGCAGTGCAGCTCTAGCCATCTCCAATGGAAGTGTCGAAGGTAACTGAGCATTTATACTCGGCCGGCTCCATTGGAATGAATGAAGCAGTACCACACATGTGCAACCACCGCTCTGTTCAATCTCCATGCCACTGTAAGTGTGTGTAGCAAGCATGCAGTGATAAGATTAAAGGGTCATGAGACCCCCCTTCTTGAGATTGGTAGTGGTCTCAGCCATGAGACCCCACTGATTAGACTTTTTTCACCAATCCTGTGGATAAGTGATAAAAGTCAATCTTGGTACAACCCCTTTAACATGAGACAACCCCCTTTAAGGATATTTCTGGGATGATCTTCAATAAAGCACCCATTTAATCAGGCAAAACCATTAAACATATTGTGCCAGTGTTGAAGTTATTGGCCTCCTGTCAGAAGAGCTCATGTCTTATTGTCCGCTTGACAACACCTCTAATCCCTGTGTTATAATAAGGACACTACTAGTAACCAATCAGCTCTCTTCTTTTATTTCGTTACTCACTTTTTAATAAATTTAAATACGTAAAAGAGGATTTTATATAAAAATTTTGGTTGCAAATATAAGTCAATGGGTCCTTCTGTCTAACAAAGGTGGATGACAACGAATATGGCCGCAATTTCAGCACTCAGCTTTACCAAATGGCAAATCTGTAGTGGTTGTGGTATGGCAAAGTATGGATCACAGTATAACTAGTCAGCGTTGTGGTGCATAAGGCTAAAAATGCTGAGGAAACTATAATGGCAGCCATTTTGAATTTCACCCAACTTGAGAGATAAGGAGGACTTAAGAAATGTTCAATTTAATTGAAGAAGATAAAACCAGGAGATTAATAGGCACCACTGATATGACGTTCGATGATACAAAGCCCCATCCACATTCAGATATGCACCACCCCTTTTAGTAGCCAGTTCATTCCATGGCTCATACTATTAAGAGGTCTTACTGACAAGAACCAAGGTCTATTATATATAGTAACCAAATATACATCAAATCTTGTAGCACATTGATGCTGCTCATTCCCAACATTGACAAAAACATCCCTGATTGGGACACAATTTGGTTTATCGATAGCAACACATACACACCAAGCAAAAAACGGGAGACGAGAAGATACGTCGGAATCATTCACAAAAGGTTTGGTAGAAGGATTGAACCTCTTGTGGTCCAGATCTAAACAATGGGGGGGGGGGTAATCCTGAGGTGGGAGGAGCACAAGGAGGACAGCCCAGGTTTGCGTAATCGATTGCCGTGCTTGCTTGCATACCCAATCCAACTTAAAATCTACACCAGATGATCTAAAAATAAAATAAAATACCCCATTTTAACCACAGTCACCATTTTTTCCTGTAAGAAACATATTTTGTATCTTTTATAATGCATATAAATATATAAGATTAACACTTTCTTCACAAGAGATGATGGCGAATACCGTAACGATGAAAGGTAGAGGGGCGGGGGTTGTTGGCAGGACTTTCGTTTTGTTTTTCTTCGAAGATTGTGTTAATGGTATTAAGCTATGAATGGCTTGAGCCGACACTGACCACTAGGGGGCATCATGGTGGGTCGTCAGCCATTGCATACTAGCCGTAGAAGGTTCTTACAGTCCAGATGTGTTACTTTTACTTAAAATTTCTCTCTTCCTTTCCTCTTAACAGGCACATTTTCTTCCACCTGCTTTTGCTTCATCTAATTTTCCAGAGTTGCCCCCGTTAACCGCATCGGGTACTTGGGTCTTGTCCACACATTGTTCCATGCGTTTCATTATCAAGTCCAGAAGAGTGTCCACTGATTTTTCCACGTTCTGTCCGGTTGCTGCGCTTGTTTCAAAGTACGGAATGCTGTGAAAGGAGAAATGGTATAACATATTAATTATAGTCATTTTTAATCAACAAATTAGTAGGCTGCAATACCGGACACAACCATGAACAAGAGTGGCACTGTTTCCAAGGAGAGAAAAAAAAAAGTAGACATTTTTTTAATCACTGATACAGTTTATCGTTCCTTTATATACGCATGGAAAAACTTAAAAATATTCTAAGTGGGATGTAATGGAAAAAAAATGCAATTGTGCAGCATTGATGTTTGTACGGCATTGATGCTGCACTGAAAATGACACATTAATTTTATTCAATCGGTCAATAAGATTACGGCAGCACCAAATGTAATTATTTTTCTTTCTTAACGGAAACCCGTCACTAGATTCATGCGGCCTGCAGCATCAAAAGTGACAGCTGGTGTATAAGCAAAGCTGTCAGTCTTGAAGCTCCGGGCAGGAAATCTACATATAATTATAAACACCTTTATAGTACTACCTTAGGCCCAATGCACACGGGCGTATTTGAACTGCGGGATCCGGAGCGGGAGTTTGCCTCCGGTCCCGCAGCAAATACAGCTCAAAGATATGGGGAGGGAATTGCAGCATGTCCTATTCCAGTGCAGGCCTCGCACATATGTTTTTTTTTTTATTCAATGGAAGCAGTCTGTCCTGCGGCAATTCACCACAGATCCACGTCATCGCCGGCGCATCATTCTCTGTACTGTGCATGTGCGGCGGTGCGCCAGCCGGGACATCCGCAGCACAGAGAAGAAGACATCACACAGGTACGCGGCCGTCACCACCGGGGCACAGGGTCTGATTCCGCTGTGAGATCTCGCAGTCAGAACCCAACCCGGTCGTGTGTGTTCGGCCTTCTAGCCAATGTCCACGGGCGGGTTTGATTTGCGGAATCCATGCGGGAGATCTGCAAGTCAAGCAACCAGAGAGAAGCATGGGCGTCAGCAAATGGAATAAAAGTAGGCGGATTTGATTCGCGGACCTTTTGGTCTGGAAAAAAAAATTGCAGCATGCTACATTTTTCTGCAGATCCCGAGTCAATGGAAGCCGTCCGATCCGCGGCACACCGGTAGCTGCAGACGTGCCACGGATCCACGGGAAAGCAGCAGATTTATTTTAAAGAAACCCCGTACTGTGCATGTCCGATGGCAAGCCATGAGGACCATGCACAGTACAGTGAACCCAGAAGTGGAGGGATAGGCGTGGACACCGCTACTGGGGAAAAAAGGTAAGCAGGGCTTATTGGCTGCGGGCATGGGCAGATTCCACACGTGCTGCGGGTAAACCTGTCACCAGGTGTATGCTGCTTGAACCAGGGGTAGCATGAACCCACTACAGATATGCCCATTTGGGCTATGTACGTTTCTGCTATGTTTCAGAAAAAAATATATATATATACTTAGAGGATTGGCTTGGAGCTTTCAAGACAAAGAGGCGGCTAATTTATTATCACACACACACTAACATACATATATTCACACACAAACAAAAAGGTAACAAAACCTTTAAAAATTAGCTTCCGGCATATTCTGGCCCAATAACCTTTTTTCCCCATTGATGGGGTTGTGTTCTGCTTCGCTCCTTGCAGGGTGAGCTGTAGTTTCTACTGGCACCATTTTAGGCTATATACAACTTTTTAACCGCTACTTAATCAATTTTTCTTTTATTTAAAATGGGGTAACTCTGGTATTCCGTTTCTTTTTCTGACGGTGTTCACCATGCAGGATAAATAATGCCGTATATTAATAGATCCCATTTTTATGGACACGGCGCTACAAATTATGTTTTTTTTTATATTGTTTTCCGTCTTCTATATGAAGAATGGCAAAGGTTTCTTTTTTACTTTCATTTTTTGTGGTAATATAAAAAACAAACTTTTAATTTTACTTTTGCTTTTCTGTTTGGTCTCAATAGAGGACTTGAAATAGGAATTGTCTGATCGCTTGTACAATATGTATATTTTACATCTGTCAGCATCCCATTATGCCAGAAGGCAGGGTTTAATAGGAAATCCATAGCAGGCCTGAGAGCCTTCACTAGGCCCCATCATGGCAACCAACAGTTGTCTCAGAGGAACTGATTGGGGGACAGAGGGAACCCCCTTCCTTCTGTCAGGCCATTTAGAATGCTGCCGTCAGCACTGACTAGGGCATCTTAATTGTTAAAGGCCAGGATGAGAGTTCTATCTGATCCCAGCCACTGCAGCTGTTTTTCAGCTGTAATTTAAGTTGGCACCCACTGCGTACGGGGCGGGCTCAATTCCTGATATCCAACAGGTATGGCAGATATTAAGAAGGGGTTAGAATCAACAACATAGTATACAGTGAGCTCCCCCTAGTGGTGGCTGCAGGAATCCAGAACTATAGGTAAAGTAATTCAACTTTGTCCTTACTTTAAAAAAAAAAAAAGCAACCAAGGATACAGCAAGGACTACTCACCCATACTTATCGGCAAGTTCCTTTGCTTGCCTCTCGTTGACCTCTCTCTGATCGGACAGGTCAGCTTTGTTACCAATTAATACAATATCAGGGCTCTCACAGTAAGCGTTCGCTTGAAGTTGACCTGAAATGAAAGTAAAAGTGTTATGAGCCAGGTTTAATCCCAAAAGAATTAGATCCACATAAAGCAATCCCAGGCGGGGTCATTATCAGGATGTCCTCTTCTGGAGGGGAGCTACATTAATTTGCAAGTAAATGTTTCTCTTTGGAACTTCCAGCTTGCATAGAGGTGTTAACAAGTTGAAGACTAAGGTGTTGAATGCTAGATTTCCAGTCTGGAAGAAAGAACCATCTATCAGTGTTAACGAGTGTTAATTATTGAGATATGGGGATCGTTTACATTGGCCTTCATGGAGGCTGATCAGAGACTATTCCATGAAGAATGATCACTCATGCAGTCATTTTCCCCTCATTTACCTTAATCTCCATCAGCAGCAGAAAACAATTAATTTTTCAGGCTGCACGAGAGACGCAGGCAGCAGACGAATGAGCATTCATTGTTTTATTGCTGCCCCCTTTTTTTTTTTAATACAGGAGTATCGATTGGGTGAATGAGCTCCTCTTATCTGGCAATGGCCTACAGTTAGGATCCCAAGTGGTGGACCACCGCCAAACTTTTGGCAACCAATCCTGAGGATTGGTCAGGAATAGTCGTGGAAACCCCCTTTAAATACTATCCCAGTCTCTGATGTATATCTTATGCTTCATGTAGACTAGCTACTGGAACAGTCAATTTCTACCAATCTTTGTCCTGTTTCGATTGATTGTTACAGTGTATCAGTACAGGTACAAAAAAAAAAAAAATACAGCTTGGAGTTCCGACTTGTTGATCTCACATAGGACTGGGGGCACCTTTTACTTACCTATAGTTCGTTTAACCTGTACCCAAAAAACATAACAACACAACTTCTTGCTGAAAATTGTGGGTTGGCCACAGCTTTATTAAATAATACCAAACATATATATTAACTTTACTATTTAATTTAACTTTACTAACTTTTCTAACTCTAAACCTCCCATGCCTAACTGAACTCTTATCAAAACTGTAACGGCCCAGAGGACGTTCGTAAGCCCCTATACATGGGCCTGTAAACCTTCCTATTGCGCCGTAGCCCGCATGGGAAGCTCCCGGCCATACCTCCTGCTGTGACAACTTCCTACCTACTCCTACTTCCTTACAACCAATCCCCCTTTTCACCCTCCCCTGGGCGGGCGGGTGGGCGTTTCTTCTCTAGCGCTCCTTCTCTCTCGCTGACTCACACCTAACTGCTTTCCCGCTCCCCCGCTCTCGTCTTTTCCTGCCTGTAGCTCCTCCCCTTCCTTCTAAACCCTCACTATTTTGAATCTCCCTCACCTTTTCGCCCCGCCCCCAGTCCCACGCCGCCTCGCTAAACGCTTTGCTGCATACAAGACTGGGGGCACCTTTTACTTACCTATAGTTCGTTTAACCTGTACCCAAAAAACATAACAACACAACTTCTTGCTGAAAATTGTGGGTTGGCCACAGCTTTATTAAATAATACCAAACATATATATTAACTTTACTATTTAATTTAACTTTACTAACTTTTCTAACTCTAAACCTCCCATGCCTAACTGAACTCTTATCAAAACTGTAACGGCCCAGAGGACGTTCGTAAGCCCCTATACATGGGCCTGTAAACCTTCCTATTGCGCCGTAGCCCGCATGGGAAGCTCCCGGCCAAGCGGCATGCGCCATACGCCTATGGCGCGTACCGCCCCCCCCCGCCAACCCTCTCCAGTGCCATCTCGACTCCGTCCTGCAGTCCGGACAAAAAGGTGTCCAAACCCACCTCATTGAGGTGCACGCCGTCCATCCTCAAGGCCCCTTTTTCCCTGTCCTCCAGCTCCCAGTGGCGGACTGCCACTCCACCCATCGATTGCACAAAACGAGACATGCGCAAGTTTATGACCTTCCTTACACGTTCGATGGCGTCCGTGTTCCTGGCCCCTCTCCAAACTCTCCGAGCCACTATGTCCGACCAAACCAGGGTGCAGTCATTAAAACAGTCCCGGAAACGAAGCAAATCCTGCTTCATGAGTACCAACAAGTCATTCATTTTCGTGCATCCTAAATCGTTCCCCCCGGCATGAACGACCAGTATAACCTTCCGGGGGGTCCACTTGCTAATTCTTAGCACCAGTTGTAGCAAACGGGGCCAAAGCAGCCCCCGCACTCCCACCCAATTTACCAACGCTCCGCTCAAACCCAAGTTCCTGCCCATGGGTCGTGTTGCCGCTCTCCTCTCTGCCCAATATATGAAGGAGTGTCCAATGATCCACACATGCCATGGCTCGTGCACTGCAATAGAGAGGTGATATAGCAAAACAACAAACCCAACATATTTAAAACATATAACTACGATGCCATATAACCGACGAAACATCCACGCTTCTACACTGCCTCTCAATCCTCACCTACTTCAATCACCCGATCTGGTCTAACATAAGACTTATAGGCCTGCGATTTCCATCTTCCTAACTTTTTTAAACCCTCTTCTGACATGCCGTGCGCTTCCGCAGTCGTAGCGGCCCCGATCCTGAACGAGTGGGTTCCAAATTCCATCGGATTTAGTCCCAACTCCCTCAGCGCCGAACGCAACACCGCCGCAAACTGAAAACGGGTAAGCGGTGCCCCCGATGCGTGGGCTAAAAAATTGACCACCGCTGGGCGCTTTGCGATAAAAAGCCTCAGTATGCCCACCGGGCACCATCTATCCTGCAGACTGCTAATGGACAGCCATTCGCCTCTACCGTACAAATCCGTTTTAGACTTTCTGACACAGACTTTAACCGTTGATTCCGTGGCAATCACGTCCCTTTGCCCCAAGCCACCCGATTTTGCCTTGCTCGCCGGGACCAGCTCGCCGATGCGCAGTGCCGCGAAAAAAGCGAGCGCAAAGGCTGCTCTAAATAACGACACTTCAAATGCATCCGAGCACACTTTTTCCAATGCCTGAAACAACTTAAATAGCAATTTTTTCGTAATGGGTCGCCGTGCATCCACGCCCGCCTTCTCCTTTTTCCAACCTCGGATAATCTGCTGGAACACAAATTCCTTTGTCACGTCTGCCATACCGTGTAACTTCAATAGGAAGGCCACCCCTGCCAGCTGTTTTTTGGCCACATACACGGACGACCCATTATCCCGCACTTTTGCCAATAAGTCCAACGTTGCCGCCCTTGCTCTAGCACCTCCTACTACCGTTCCTCCTACCACACTCAACCACGCTGCCCAAACCGCATTATAGCTTTTCCACGTTGACCCAGACACCGATGATTCCACCAGCCTCAGCAGCTCTCCTCGGCCAGGTTCCACAAGGAAGGCGGGCACCGTACCCCTTCGGCATCCGCCTCTGGGTGCCGCTCCCTGAACCGGTCCATCTGTGAACGAGAGAGTGCATCAGCCGCTCCGTTGTCACAACCCGGGACATGTTTTGCACGCAAATAAATGTTACTTTGTAAACACCGCAATACCACGTGTCTCAACAATGCCAACACCGGCGGTGACGCTGAAGTTTGCTTGTTTATGGTGTGCACCACCGCCGCATTGTCAGACCAAAAGCAAATCTTCCGGTCCCGTAATTCTGGTTCCCATACCTCGATGGCCACCACCACCGGAAAGAATTCCAGCAACGTGATATTTTTTGTCCAACCTCTCTCTTTCCATAGCATCGGCCAGGGTTCCCTGCACCAATGGGTTGTAAAAATTACGCCGAAACCGCCCGATCCCGCCGCATCGGCGAACAAACTGATCGCCGGGCTTTCCACATCCTCCTTTGGGCACACCACCTGCCCGTTGAAGGACTGGAGGAAAACCCTCCATATGTGCAGGTCTGTCCTGATTCCTGCTGTTACCCGTATGAAGTGATGCGGCTCGCGAACTCCCACCGTCGCTAAGGACAATCTTCTGGAAAAAACCCGCCCCATCGGAATAACCTTGCACGCGAAGTTCAACAAGCCCAAGAGACTCTGCATCTGGCGCAGCGTCACTTTCCTGCAGTGGGCCACGTCCCCCACCGCTTGGCGCAGCTTTGCGACTTTATCCGCCGGTAGCCGAAAAACCATGTTTTCCGAATCGATCTCGATGCCTAAGAAGGTCAGGCACGTGACCGGACCCGCTGTTTTTTCTGCCGACAGCGGGACCCCCGCTAAACGCATCAGCCTTTGAAAATTCGCCAATAGGACACCGCAATCGCCCGATGTCTCCGAACCGACGAACAAGAAATCGTCCAGGTAATGTATCACCGATGAGATGCCCGTTTCATAACGAACCATCCATTCCAAGAACGAGCTGAACAATTCGAAAAAATAACATGAAATGGAGCATCCCATCGGCAAACACATGTCCACGAAAAACCTGTCTTCGATCCTACAGCCGAGCAAATGAAAGCATTCGGGGTGAACCGGAAGCAGCCGGAAAGCCGATTCTATGTCGGTTTTTGCCAGCTGTGCAAACCTGCCCGCCGACCTCACTAAACGTACCGCGCAGTCGAACGACGTGTAAGCTACTGCTGCCTCTGCCTTCGAAATACCATCATTTACCGATCCCCCGCTTGGGAACGATAAATGATGGATGAGCCGAAACTTTCCGGATTCCTTCTTAGGCACGAGGCCCAACGGGGATACCCGTAAATTTTCGAATGGAGGAACATTAAAGGGGCCAGCCATACGGCCCAGCTGCACTTCCTTCATCACCTTCTCCGTCACCAACTCAATGTCGTCTCTTGCCGACTTCAAGTTAGGACATAACGTCGTTATCTGTTGCTCATAAAAAGGTATTCTAAAGCCCTCCAAAAAACCCGCTCTAATGATTTTTGCTTCCTGTTTCCTGTGGTATCTGTCTAACCACGGATCCAGGAAGCGGCTTCTCACCGGTGTTCGCATGGGCGCTGGCGCCGCCCACCACGGGCGTTGCTCTCTGTTTGCGGAAGCAGCGCACTGCTGCGTGCTGGCCCCCGCAAACCGAGCATTCGTGTCTAAACTTGCAGGTGGCGTAAAACCTGCAATGGCCCTCGTTGTATAACCAACAAGAGCCGTTTGGTCTAGAGGAGGCCGCGGGCTGCTGGGATGTGCCCCCCGCGGCTGCCCCTGGAAAGGACGCCTTGGCCGGACGCTGCGCTAAAATTAGTTGTATCCACACATCAGTGGCCTTAGAAGCCCAACTGATGTGGCTCTTTCCCGAAATGCGACGCCTAAAGTCCTCGTCGTAGCGCCACCAGGCCGCACCCCCGTGCAGCCGATAAGCGCTATAGATGGTGTTTAAGTACACCATCATTTCCGGACCTTTTGCGGGCTGGTGCTGGCACATAACGTGTACCATCACCATATACGCCTGCAACCAGTTACCGAAGGTCTTTGCAATTTTGGGCTTTTTGTCAGAACCGCGCTCTGACCCACGCTCCTTATCGACCATCACGTGGTCCGCCGAAAGCAAGGACCATATATCTATATACAAACCACTCCTAATCTTCTCCAGCAACTCATCCGTCAGACCCACCCCCAATGGGGCGACACCACAATACATCGAATCACCAAACTGTAAACCAATTGACGGGTCTATTTCCGAACCCGCTGCTGAGCTACCACCGGTGCTACCCACAGGCGGGCCTGAACCCCCTGGAGCGCAGGACACTAAAAGCCCTCTTTTTTGTTCTATCCGGCTCAGCAGCGACCGCAACAACTCTACTACATCATTCCTCTCCGCACCCGCTGCGGGATCCATAAAACATTTTATCAAATCATACATTTCGGACTCACCAGCTGGACCGACCTCCGGCGTTGCCAAGGGTGTTGTCCCCGCTGTTCCGCTCCCGCGGCTCCTGACCGATTCATATCCGGGCTGATGCACTGCCGTATACAGTGCCCTTCCTCCGCTGTGTGGTTGCGACGTGCCAGGCTGTTCCCGCCTTGAGCGACTGTGATCGTGGTCTCGCCACCGTTGACGTTCCCGGTCCTCGCGATAGAGGGATAACTGCGGGTCCGACTGCCGAGGCTGTTCCACCAATCGCTGCGGTTCCTCTAGCCCGCTGCTGCTACTTGACTCGCGGCCCCTTTCCCTGCCTACGCATGCCAAGCCTGACTGCTGCGCTCGCTGCCGCTCTAAACGCTCCTGCCTCTCCTGCCTGGCTCGCGCCTTCTGCCTCTGCCTTGCCCCTTGGCCCTGCCGCTTGGAGCTCCTGCGCGGGGGCTGGGGTTGTGGGTAAGTGTAATCAGAATATTCAGCTTGCGGGGCAGTGTATCGTGGGTTAACATAACACCGACGGTAGGAAACCGTCGGTTCGTTAAGGTCATAGAATGGCATCTGGCCCGGAGGCTGCTGCCTCCCCATGGCTGTATTCTGTGAAGGGGTTGCTACGTGCCGGGGTGACTGCAGCTGTACGCGATTGCTAGGCCTGCTGGCGGGAAAATGCTGTCGCCTCCTTGCCCCCCTCCCCCTCCCTGTGTGGCCTTCCTCTTCGGAACTAGCTGGTTCCCCTATGGGCTCCCCCAAACTGCTCCCCCCCTCCCTACTGCTGCTATACTCGCTACTAAAACTCTCCGGACTATGTGTAGGGGGGTTATATGCAGGCCTGCTGGCTGCCTTTTCCTTTCCCTTTCCCCTACCTTTGCCTCCTGTGTGCCTGCCTGGGCCAAAGCTGCTGCACACCTCGTGCGCTACCCTCCCCCCCCCACGTGCTGGGCCGCCATCTTGGGAGGACGAGCGGCCTAACCGCGCGCTTCCCTGCCGCTCTTCGCTCGGCCTGAGCTCACCTGCTGCCGCCGTCGTTGTCCTGCGCCCGGATGCGCGCTCATGACGATGCCCGGAGCCAGTCCCCGTTGCCGAAGTCCGTCCTCGGCCTTCGGTGTCCCCGCTGGCCGCCGACCGTAGGGCCTGTGCTGCCGGTCTCTCTGCCGCGCGCCGAGGTGCCGGCGCCCCTCCTCCGCCGGGGCTACCGGACCCTCTCGGGCAATCGCCGACACGGCTGTCCCTCCGCCCCCCCCTCTTCCTTGCTGGGCTCGGGCTGAGCCTTACCGGCGGCTGCTTCCGTCTCCTCGGCCGGCCTCGCGGAGCCTCTTCTTGAATGCCGACATCTTCTCCCGATTCCTGGCGACGTTCCTCTTGCCCGGTGTTCGTTGCTTGGACCGCTGGTGTCTGGCATGCCGCCAGCAGCTCCTCGAGCCACCGGGTCCCGTCTTTTCTCACCGCTTCCTTGATCAGGCCTTGCAAGTCCTCCATATTTGTAATCCAAGGGAAAAACTTTTCCTCTGGGCTGGCGCTGGAACGAAACTCTCCCGATAGTCCCGCACTCTCCTCGCCTCCTCGGCCTGTACTTCCACTCGATAATCCCGCTCTACTCCTTTCGCCGTCTGCCCTCTTCCACACGCTGGTCCCGGTCCTCCTTTTCTTCTTCTCTGGCGTCCTCTTCCACCCGACACTCCTGGCTTTCTCCGGCCGTCTCTTCACTCCGCTCTCACCGTTCTTCACGCAGTCTTTCACTTCTATTCCCGTTTCTTCTCTAGCGCTCCTTCTCTCTCGCTGACTCACACCTAACTGCTTTCCCGCTCCCCCGCTCTCGTCTTTTCCTGCCTGTAGCTCCTCCCCTTCCTTCTAAACCCTCACTATTTTGAATCTCCCTCACCTTTTCGCCCCGCCCCCAGTCCCACGCCGCCTCGCTAAACGCTTTGCTGCATACAAAATTGTCTACATTGGATACAGTTGTAGCAAACTCTCAGCTGTGCAGAGTAATGAGATCAGGATCGGTTGATGTAAACCAGGATGACCATGTATACAAACTCAAGAAATCTTAGTGAAAGACAATTTAGGACATAACCAGGCTGTGTTTCATGGTGGAGAAGAATATTTTACACTTACTCATCCAATTTCGAACGTTCAGAAAACTCTGTTGACTGGTGAGATCAAACATTAAGAGGAAACCCATTGCATCTCTGAAGAACGCTGTGGTGAGGCTTCGAAATCTGGTAAGATCAAATAGCACATTAAGGAAACACTTGAAGGCTGACATTCCCAGTCCTCTGTAGAACGCTTTGTCAGCTTCGCTGTATAGACAGACTGGATGAGCAGAGTCATCTCATCATTATTATAAGGTGCTCAAGGTTGTACCAAGATTACAAGTTATCCACTACCCACAGGATATGGAATAACTTGTTGATCTCACCGCTGAGACCCCCGCCGAGCACCGGAATGGGACTCCCATATCTCCCTCTGCCTATCACTGTGGGGTCGATTCTCCTCTTGCAGTGACATCAAATTTATTGGAGTGCTAGCCAAGCATTCGCGTCAGCACTCCATTCATTTCAATGGGGCTGACGGAAATGCCCGAGTGATTAATGCTCAGATATCTCTGCACACCTTTTGAAAGTAAATGGAAAAGTTAGAGCCTTACGTGACCAGCGATCCATTCAGTCTCCTTCTCACTGCAGGGAGTGCAATAAGCCCACAGTGAGGAGGAAGGGGGACACAGGACCCCCATTCTTGATCGGCAGGGGTCTCAGCAGTGAGACCCCCACCGATCAGCATGTTAATCCCTACTTGCAATCTTGGTAGAACCCCTTTAATGACAGCTATATTGTACTACTTAGAGGCCAGACAAGGCATGATAGTAATATTGGTTCACACAGCAAAGGCCTTATATGCCGTTCCCCTGTCACTCCTTGGTCTCTGGGGAAGAGGCTGAACTGCATGTCTTACATCTCTGTATACACCTGTGGGTATCCTTTGACTGTGTATGGCAAAGGGGCGTGGCATAAATTGGGGTGAACTGCACCAAAACTAACCCAACTAAAAGGTTGCCTAAACTTAGACTATGCAGTCTTAAAATTTTATGAATTTATCATTCAGTGGAGCTACTGCGATGAATTTGGTGCATTTTAAACTGCAGGCATCATGTTGTAGAGCAGGAGGAGATGAGCAGATTGATATATAGTTTTATGGGGAAAGATTCAGTGTAACTTGTAGTTTATTCATTTATATCTTTGCACATTCTGAGCTGAAGAGTCCAATGGGCGGAGCTATCAGTGATTAAGAGCTGTCCCTGGATGTAGAGTCCTACACAGCTGCTAATCACTGATAGCTCCGCCCATTGGACTGTTCAGCTCAGAATATGCAGAGATATAAATGAATAAACTACAAGTTATACTGAACCTTTCCCCATAAAACTATATATCAATCTGCTCGGCTCCTCCTGCTCTATAACATAATGCCTGTCGTTTGGACAGCAAGTTCCAACTGAAAGACTTTAAGACAGTCTAGTGTAAGTTTGCACTGATCAAGACAAGAAGACAACAATGGTCATGATTGCAAAATGTAAAATGGTAACTGCATATGTTACAGTGATTTTATTGTTTATCCAAATGTATTCCAAGGGCATGCAAAGTCGCAAGATGACGCATGCCATGTGACTACTGTTATTCACTAGAATAAGCCTGGGGCATGATATTGTCTTGTAGCCACAAAGCGTGCCTTGTTTAGTGTTCATCCTGGAGAGTTTAGAGCCAGTTTGCCAATTCAGTTGAACAGTAAAATAAGATGGAAATGTCAGCGCAATACATCCAGTTATGTGACTCTGCAACCCAATGGTGCGGGGACACAGGACATGGTACGAACTTAAAGGGGTTGTGCCTAGTTTCCATTTGCCAGCAAAGTTGCTGAAGTTTACTATCCTCCTCTGCCTCTTTCCTTCCTATCTTGCTACCCCCAACGCTCTAGCAACGCTAGCCCTTCTGTGGGCGGTCCTGCAGCCTGGAGCTGGGATGTACTAAGACCAGCAGTTCCCATGAGCACACTGGACCTCTCTGTGTGAAGCTCCTCCCACCAGACTCCCCTTCCTTCATAACTGTACAGTCTGCCTACAACAATGTGTCCAAAGGGAGCAGGAAAATGGTCTAAAAAGCTTTTGTCTGTCTTATGTTATTTCTTTTTGCCATGGTGTCTCTTATCCTATATTAGTGTCTCCATATATATGTACAGGAAGTAGATCTATGTGTATAAGTCTACATACACTTTCTATATGTATGTATACCTAACATAACATACAAGGTATGCCAGATTTATGGTGACAAATGATGGAATGTAAGGCCAATGGGACATTTAAGGGCAGAGGCTACAAGGGATCTGGATGTTAAATGGTTAAGGCTAACGTTCATTCGCTGGCTCGCGTTTAGACCGAACGTATAATTCATTTTTGCTCACTTGAACGATTTTTTTTAATGATAATCATTTTGTCTAATAGCACCTTAAAGGGGCTTTCCAGGGAGAATACTACTGATGACCTATCCTCAGGGTAGCTCATTAATAGTTAATCGGCTGGGGTCCGTCGCTCAGTATCCTGACCGATCACTTGAGTGGGTGAATGTTGTCACTGGCGCAAATACACAGAGGTCAGAGTGGAAGCAGCAGAAGTCTCTACGCCGACTTCTGTGTAGTGGCCGGCGCTTGTAACTGCAGGCTGGGGTCTCAATGAAATCAAATCGAGCTGTGCCAGCAGTTACAAGTGCCGGCCACTACATAGAGGTTGGCGTGGAGACTTCCACTGCTACCGCTCCAACCTCTGTGTATTTGCAGCTGATCGGTCGGGGTCCTGAGTGACAGACTCCAGCTGATCAACTATTAATGACCCATCCTGAGGATAGGTCATCAGAAGAATTCTCACTAGAAAACCCCTCTAAGTCACCTACGGTATGATGAGGGATCATCTCAGGGTCCACAGAGGAGTCCTTGAGCACTTTCTAGAACATCTGCCTGGAGCATCAGCTGGGCTAGTGACAGTGCTGGTTGGCTGTCCGGCAGCTGACGGGAAGATCTAGAGCCCATAAGAAGAGGAGAAGCAGGACACCGGCGTCCAGATGTTGATTGAAGACCGGACGTCTCCCCGCCCTCCCCAAAGTAGACTACACTTGTGGTATTGGTTTAAGTGGGATGTCGCCAGCTTTACACCGGTAGACATTGTTTCAATAGTTTAATTCAGTTTTGGACTTGGCAGACGAGTCTGTATGACTAAATCTTTGGACACGTTTTACTGGTTACTAATGTATTTATATATAGCTTTATTGAATACTAATTCAAGTTGGGTAACTCTTTAAATAAACACCGCAGCCTTTTATAATCCAATTGTTTGGCTTGTGTGTTCATTACCGATTAGTATTTCATTATTCATGTGTCATGGGTATAGGATCCCATGTAAGAACCACCAGACGACAGGAAAACTCAAAGAATGTGGGGCTTCATTTAACAAAGCCTGTCTAATAGTAAAATTGGTATTTGTTGCCCATAGCCACCAATCACAGCGCAGCTTTCATTTCCAGAGAATATAATAAAAGGACAGCTTCCAGTTTTTTGTTCTGTTAGGTGTCCTGACTGCGGCATTTGCTCCTATTAAAAAAAAAAAGAAAACCTAAAAGAAAGAATGGCAGCAAACTAGAAGCTGTTTTTGTTTCGTTTTTGAAAACCCATTGAAATGAACAGGGAAAAAACCGTAAGATTTATTTCCCTTTTAGGTGCTGTGGAATAAGTTGGCGCTATACAAATAGAGATTATTATTATTTTAATTCTGTTTGTCTGCTTTAGAAACAGAACCCAGAAAAGGAATTGTGATGGAAGCGCTAAACACGGGTGTGAATGGATCCTGATTGAACAGAGCAGCTCAGGTGCCACGGAGACATGCTACAAGTAATCGCATCCTAAGGGTACCTTCTCATGTATCGGAAAATCCACACCAAAATCTGCATCAAAACCACCCAAAACTATATTACTGGTGCAGAATGTGACGCCAATCCACAGCACGTGCAAATAAATATGCCCGTGTTGAGCCATCCATAGTGTATGTTCACTTGGCAGAATTACATGCAGAATTTTCTGCACGAATTTGGCCTCTAATAACCACAGCAAAATCAGTGGCCTTGGCGGTAGGCAGAATCTGCTTGTGGAATTCTGACGCATTGCTGCACAGATCACGGCCTAGAAGTGACATGTCATTGCTTTCTGGTAGTCCGTGAAGAAACATGTCAGATTTAGCCCCGTCATTGCCAGATCCATAGCAAAAAGCCCAGCAAAATAGCCACAATTCCTGTTGCGGTTTAACAGGCGCATTCCATGTGCAGAGTTCCTTGTCAGAATCCGTTGTGTGAGTGGTCCTTAACAGGATGCCCGCATGCCCGCACGTGCCAGATTTGCTGCAGATTCTTCAACAGAGTAATCCGTGCCATTTGGTGCAGATTTTCCCATGGATCCTCAGACAGAATTCTATTTAATTAAAAGGAGCGAAATCTACTATATTTCCGTGGCAAAATTCGCAGCCAATGGGGTGGTCTTGTTGCAGGAAATCTGCTGGCTTACTGGGTCTTCTTGTTTCAATCACCTTAGATATGAGGAGATTGGAATGTACATGTACCTTATTTATAGAATAAAAATTCATTTATTTAGGAATCCCAGTCTCCGTTGTCAAACGGCAGTGGTTGAGGGAACGCACAGCGCATGCGCGGACTAGTCTCCCTTGTGAAATATCGTGACAGCAGGCGGGACTGTACTGCGCACGTGACCTCTGCAGTGAGCTCACTGCAATTGTGCATGCGCTGTCTAAATGCGGAGGAAATTAAGACAGTAAAGCAGGACCTCAGCGGAAAGAAGAAGGTACTGCTGCGCATGCTCGACTGTTGCCCATGGAACTCCAGCAGGACTTGTCCATGGGTACGTGTGGACAAATATCCTAGTGGGAGGAATTACTACGGCACCTACCATATCTGAAAGGTGGATTTTTGTTGAAGACATTTAATAGCCGAATGTTTTGCTTTACACATATTTAAAGTACTACATGTAATGAAATACTTGGCACAGCCCCTTAAAGTATCCAATAATCACACCCAAAGGTAAAGATCAACAGGATTCCAAAATTTTTCACCTACGCGTTTCACAATCTGTGCTTTTATTCAAAAGCCTTTCATATGAATGGGTCTGAACTTTATTAGACACAGCCTTCAACCCAAAATGCATAAGTTCCTGATGGGTCTACCAAGAAGCTTACAAAGCTACTGGCATGGGTCAACCACATTGCTGAGTAAAGTTGCCACAGCCGTCTGGCAGCTGTGTGTATTAACACTAATTATATAGGATCATCATATGGGTGACATCACCGCCTGTGACACGCCCACCTATTGGGTAATTATATTGCATTTTAGATGGTTTTAGAATAATTTTTTAAAAATAACAGTATATTACCTCTCCTGTCCTGCTGTGTCCCACAGCTGTAAGTGCACCTTAAAGGACTTGCCCTGCGTGCCACCAGGACCTGCATTGTTGTAAACCTGCAGACCAACAACAGAGTTAAATTCTGCATTTTACATATTCTAACATGAATAAATATTGGTCCTTAAAGTGGACCTGTCATGTCCTCCAGGCAGCCATGGCCCCGTAGGCTCCAACAATGTCTCTCTTTTCCCTCTGCTTGGGTTTCGGTGGGAGTGTGTCAAGTGGTTGGTCCCCACTGCTCTCTGTCAATCAAGTCTGAGTTCACCAAGGATGTCACAGCTCTGGGAACTGAAACTAAGAGCTTTTATGGCAGAAAGGGAGTAAGTAAAGGGACAAGAGAGACAGTGTTGTTTTCAGCAGGGCCATGGCCGTACTACAACCCAGTTGACTTGAGGATGACAGTTCCTCTTTAAGTTCCGTATTTCATCTGTATGCAATGCCAATATTTCAATGCAAAATTAAGGGAGAAAAAAACAGTCTGCAAACTGATTGAAAAAGACGTTTATGACTTTCTATGGTTCCACAGTGGAGAACGTTTTGAGCATATCTTGTGAATTTGCAATGGTTACATGATCAAAATGCATCTGTAACAAAAATGTAATTAAAACACTTTCTTCACATGAATGTTTCATGTTCAGAATTATCCATAACTAGAAAATGTTTTCAGGGATTGAAAAAAAAAATGGCTGCACCTATCAATTTATGATGAAATTTTACCCTTATATCATGTATCCAAGATGGCTGCCACCAAGACGGCAAACAGGCACTATCATAGTGCCAAGAATGTCCGCACCTATCTGAGTGTTCTACAAAGTTTACTACTTTTATTATTTTAATTCAGATATTCCAGATGGCCCTGACTTTTGAATCACCCTGCACCATAGAACAGCGGATGTTACAATTAGCTCGTTCACAGTGGGAGACCACCAGGAATTTTACTAATAATCTCTTCACCACACAATACCACTAGAAATATTAATTATTAAGCCTTAAAACATTAGGGACTTTGCTAATCTTTTTGTTACCCTAAATCATCAAAGCATGTTACCCCCACCCAACCCAGAGGCGTAACTTTAAGCTTCTGGGCCCCAATGCAAAATTTGTAATGGGGACCCCAACTATAATTGCTTTAGTTATAGTACTGGACTCCCTATATGGAAAAGAGAGGCCTAATGGGCCCTCCTAAGACTACTGGGCCCAGATGCAACCGCATCCCCTACATCCCCTGCCCCGACCACCATAGACCACTAGGGATTTTACCGATAACCTCCTCACCACCCCAGACTAACAGACTTCTTACCTATAAACTCTTTGCTACCCAAGACCACCATGGATGTTACCAATAGTCCCATCTCCACCCTAGCCCATTAGTGATCTTACCAATAGCCAGCTTACTGTACTACACTAGACCACCAAACACATTAACCATAACTCCTTAAATACCCTAGACAAGTGTTTCCCAAACTTCAGTCCTCAGGGACCCCCAACAGGTCACGTTTTCAGGATTTCCTCAGTATTGCCCAGTGATTTAATGATTGCCAGTAACTCAAGACATTGCCACAGGCGTTCTCTCTATATAGAACATCCTCAAAATTGTAACCTGTTGGAGGAATGCAAGGACTGGAGTTTGAGAAGGGCTGCCCTAGACCATCAGGGATACAATATACTTAGAGCTCACTCACATGGGTGTATGTTGCCGACGTATTAGGTACATACATTTTCACGTGTGATGCACCATTGACCTCTATTGGGCCACTCACACCTGCGTTTTTTCACACATGTGAAAAAAAAATGTGGCATGTTCTATTTTGGTGTGTAATACACCAATGTAGGATATAGGGATTTACCATACACAGCAAATACGCATCTACATGTGTATTTGCGGGGTACTGCGTATTTTACGCACGTAATACGTGGAACACATACGCCCGTGTAAGTAAGCCTTAACCTCTCAACCCCCCTAGGTTACAGGCGGTAGATATATGTTACCTGTTAAAGCGACCCTCCGGTCCTGGACAAATAAAGATGGCCGAACCAGCTCCTCTGAAAACCTTATGCACACTATGTATTAGTATACATCATTAGTCTAAGACACTACATGCTGCTTGAATTAGCCAATGGTGCCCATATGAGCAGCGCTGGCGAGTCAGAACAGTATGTAGTCTCTTAGACTACGATTGCATACTAATGCAGTGTGTGCATGTTTGCCTGGAGGACCACTTTTACCATTCTTGATCAGAATTAATGCCTAAACCACCTCCGATCACCACGAACATTCAGTATTAATCCTTTAGTCACCCTCAACCATCAGCAAGACCAAGTTTCAAGCTGCTCCTCTCTGGTTCCTGCTTCGCCTCCTAGTCAAATATCTTGGTATGCTTCTAACCGAGAAAGTTGCCAAAATTTTGGATCAGAAATTCCATGGGTGGTCCTGGCTAGAAGAACCTGGAAGCCACTTACGTCATTCCCACTAGTACAGCAGTCATTCATTAGTACTTACCACTCTCTTTTCCCGGAAGTCTATTCCAACTGTGGTGATGAACTTGGGGTTGAACTTGTTGTCTGTATATCTGTATAGGAACGTGGTCTTCCCAACACCGGAGTCTCCAAGGGCCAGGAGCTTAATCAGATAATCATAGTCACCATCCGTCATAGTGTACACTGCGGTGAAGGATGAGTTTTCAGCCTCTAGGTGTAAACAAAAGGTTTCCATTTATTGACAACAGAGAGATATTAGAAACGGAGAAGAGTTAAGTGTTGTTTTAGATTGGACGATTGTCCCAACGATAATAGTTCAGTGAATGAAGGCGGAGTGGTCCAGAAATCACTTTGGCCACTTTTCTATGCCAAAAAACTGGTGTAAAGCTTTTAATATGCCCAAAAGTATATTAGAAAATTGCAGTACATTTTGTTATATGGTGACTGAAGGAGTTTACCAATCTTAGGTCGGGGGCCTTACATCTGGGACTGCCACTTACTGGGAGAATAGAGTGAGGCGGTAAGTAGTGGCCATATATAACCAAAGATTGAATGAAAACGTGGCCACACACATCTATGGTTAAACCTGGCGTAATGTCACAGAACTCCCATTTTACCAATAGGTGATGGTCCGGTGGATTTCCCATAAAGCTCGAAGATCGTAAAGCTTCTTTAAGCTTGATTTGCATAAAATTTGAATCTCTGTTTACATTTTGTAAAATCGTCAGGCATAAGACAAGACCAGGTAGAGGAGTCCAGATATCCAGAAGAGATGACATCACAAGTGACATCAGAAAGGCAATTAGAAAATCAATGGTTTAGATGACAGTAATAGCCGATTCCAGATAATTATCTCTCAAAAGAATAAGATTACTAAGTTAATAGCCTGGAGCATGGTGGAAGATCTGACTTAAGATCTACTTAGAGTATTTGGCTGCAAGGCGTAATTACAGCTCCTTCACTCTGTTGACAACAGCAGGAGACGTCTACAACAGGAATCTCCTTGTCATCTGTCTGACTAGAGCATGTTGAACTAATAGAAAGTGTCTTTTGCGCTAGTACCCTATTACCTGAGCCTAAAAGCCCATTTACACGCAAAGATAATCGCTCAAAATTTGTTCAAAAGATAGGGAGATGGACAGTTTTAGCAATCATTTTGCATAAGCTGCTAATGGGCATTAATGCCCATTAGCAGCTTATTACCTTCATTTGCATGTAAATAAGCCTCCAGGAGCTGTATGCAGAGAACAGCAGGTGGTCTGTTCTCTGCATACAGCTCCTTTGTTCTGCCTCAGGGCTGCAAGCTGAATACACTGTAATCAGCTGCTCCCATGGAGAAAACAGTGTGCGCTCCCTGCTATCAGCTCTCCAGGCGAACAATGGATTTTATGCTCACCTAAAAATCATCGTTCAGCCGAAAAGTAATTGTAGCATTTACACACAACAATTATCGCTCAAGAGACATCATTTGAGCGAATTTTGAGCAATAATCGTTGTGTGCAAATGGGCCATAAGGTCTGACATTGGCAATAAAGGGGTTGTCTCATCAAGATAGATCCTTTCTTTATGGCCTCATTCGAATGATTGTATTGTAGTTTGACTCGAGGATTAGGTGCAATGTGCATCGGAAAGCACTCAAATGCCAGTCTGTGTGCTGTTCAATCCATGAGAACACTGCACATTGCATGCCCAATTCGTGATCTCTGATAGGGATCAGAACGGGACAAACAGCGATTTTCATGCAAAAAAGCACTTAAGCGTATAGCCCCATATACTATAATGGGTCTGTGTGCTGTCTGTCAAATACACGGACAGAAATAATGGCTACTTAAATAAGGACTGAGCGGTAAGGATGCCACTTTCTAACAAAAGATTAGCTGTCCTTCTGGCACATCTGACTCATCCATGTATTACCTTGAATACTATATATTAAAGATGTTATAAGTGTTCACAAGCCTGTACCAACATAAAAGAAACCATATTTGCGTCCCATATACCTCTTCCGTCGATGTCTAGTCACCCACTGGTCTTCACTTCCCGATGCAGAGTGAGGATATCCTGACACAGGAACATGTGAAATTTGTATCTAATTACCAACAGGAGTGAGCCAGTGGTGGACTGGCCATCAGAGGAGGAAAACATGGATTATTTTATGTTGGTGCAGCATGGTGCGCACCCTTTCAAAAATAATATATTATTCCTGGAAAATCCCTTTAATGTGTGGCTCACTATCTGGAGTTTCTGAAGCCAAACCTGAAGTGATCAGTCAATCTGCAGAGGGATCATCCTGATAAGACATTAATCCCCCTTACTGCCCTAGACCACCAGGAATGGCGACGGTAATCCCCTTTACCACCTAGACCACCAGGGATGCCATTGTTACACCTGTTACTATCTTAGACCACCAGGGATGCCAACGTTAATACCCTTAGCACCCTAGGCCATGAGGGATGCTTTTATTAATCCCATTACTGCCCTAGATCACCTGGGATGCCAACGCTAATCCCCTTACTGCCTTAGACCAGGGATGCTGACTTTAATTACCTTATTGCCCTTAAACACTAGGGATGCTGATGTTAATCCCATTAGCACCCTCCCTTGGTCTATGATGCTAACATTAGTCCCCTCCTGCTGTTGACCACCAATTATTTTGTCAGTGATCTGTGTATTGGGGAGCCGGGGAAACTGTCATCAGTTGAATGATCAGGAATTGAAGGTGTATGGCCACATTTTGAGTCATTTCTTACTGAAATAGAAGGGTGTTCATTAGAAACAATAATGCCACATGGCCGGTCATTGATTTCAGTAAGAACTCTCACTTCATGTATTAAAGGGGTTGTTTAGCTTAGAAAAGCCATTTTGATAATCCTATTAGTGAATTCTGAGTTAATAGAGGGGTCATCTGTTCAGTATCATCATCATCATCATCTCTTCGCCAGAGTGGAGAGCAACTATAAAGAGCATCTCTCGCTCTGGAGGACTGTTCTGTCCTGTATTACACAAAAAACGCATTGATGTGAATGGACACTGTAATGCCTTATTTCACCTGTGGGAGTGCTGCAGGGAAATTAAACACTTACTACCAGGTTTCCTCATAGATTTTCTGATGTGCTTAGTATCAAGGGAACAAATAGGAATAGTAAAAAGTGGAGAACCCACTAACTACGGGGTGTGAAATATTGTTTGGTTAATGTGAAATGATGACTGCAGAACACGGAGGAGGATTTATTTTCTTTGCGTTTGCAGATATTTTTTTTCTTTCATAATGATTTCTGCAGGAATGGGAAGCGTCAGCTCTGCAGAACAGCTGCAGGACAAGGACGAGGTATATTGATGACTCACTCTATTCAGGTCTACTGCTCTGCGTAGACGATTTTATCCTCATTACAAGAGGAGTCTATAAATCTCCACAGAGACAGGACGCATTTATACTTATGACAGCCGGCTGTCACATCATGCCTCTCACATGCCTGTAAACAAACCAGACCGGCAATTAATATTTATTTACTAATTAACTATATTCATAGACAGGAAATGAGGCCAATTTATCAAAAAATGTCTTACTCAGTAATCATTTACACTTAAATGGGTTGAACCAAGATAGAAAGTTATTCTGTATCCACAGTATAGGGATTAACTTTCCGATCAGTGGGCCATCTGACCAATGGGTTACCTACAATTCCGAAAATGGGGACCCTGAAGGTCCCTGCACAAATTAAATGGCAGTGACACATGTGCACTCCCACTCCATTTCAATGGGAGCACCAGAGTTTGTAGAGTTCTTGAACTTTGCAACCTCCTATGATAGTGATAATTATTTGGGTACCTTTGGGACCCCCATTCTCAGAATCGGTAGAGGATCCAGTCATCAAACCCCCACTGATCAAAAAGTTAACCTCTATAATCACCACTGACTGCCTGGAAAAGCCTTCTGATAACCAGAAGGTTCACAGCCATACCTTCCTATAGGGTTGTCAACCAGCTTTCCCAGTCTGCCAAGTAAAAAGTGACAAATTATGGCATTTAGACCATAACTAGGCAGATTTGACATGTCAGGATAAGAAAGTAGAGTCACACCCATGTAATGGCGCCCTATTGGTCAACCACTTAACGTATGGTTATGAAATGGCCAGTTCGATAAAATGATAGAAAACAATGACTTCTCATAGGAAAAAGCAGTTGACAGATCTGGTACATGGGATATGGAGTATATAGCAGGATGCCCAAGGGTATCCATATGATGTATGAATGAACAAGTCAACCATAGGCAGAGCAAATCCTCTGCTGAAACTCTGGCTAATAGATATGAGCCCCCGCCATTAGTGCGCTTTATGGTGCTGTCATGTGGACATGGTTTAACAAAGACATATAGATGTAGCAGAGCTATCCTTGAAGGAGGAGGCACTACATCTGCTGCGCAGACCGCCCAGCACCTTTAATTGCTTAATACAGCCGCCGCAATTCACAAAGAACAATTAGAAAAACCACGCCGAGTCACATCTCATTGACTTACTAACGCATGCGGTGTTAGCACACTACTGATGCTACATCAGTAATTAAAGGGGTTTTCCGGGCAAATATTATTGATGACCTATCGTCAGTGGATCCGGCCAATCAGTTGTATGCTGGGTGGCTTTACTAGTATACAGGAGCCAATGTGTTGCTAAAAAAAAAAAAACACAGCTTGTACACTCTGCAATGGACCGGAGTTGTACTGCAGGAACAGTTCCCATTCACTTTAATGGGTACTTTGCCTGCAATACCATCCTGGGACACTTCAGAGTGTATGGAGCTCACGGTTTCTGGCAACACATTGGCTCCATGTACTAGCACACTGTGCAGTGAACAGCTAGTTGGTGGATGTCTTGGGCAGCAGACCAAGGCTGATCAACTATTGATAACCAATCCTGAGGATAGGCCTTCAATAGATCAAAGATGTAAAACTCATTTAACTCAACTTACCTGAAGATGTGTCACTGGGATAAAAGAAAAAAAAAATGTGTATGTGGTGATCTAGAAGTGTCACTATATAATTGCACTAATAGTTCTGGAACTTTGCATAAATGTGACTTAAATGTGCTTTTTCTATCCTTTGAAATGTCTCATCTTGAAAGTGGTGGCTAGCATAGAGTTCGATTCAGAGAAGGATAGAACAGTCTAATATCATAGCCTCCCACCATCAGCCAATTAGCACTGAGCAGGTGGGGGGAGCAAAAGTTATGAACGTTCTAGAAAGCGTGTAGCATAGTGTCATCCAAGACAGCTGGTTTATGGGACAGATCCTCACAATTCTGACTTCTGGAGGAAAAATAGTGATTAGTGCAAATTATAGATTTCAAAGGCCATGTTGAAAAAACCCACATCAACAGTACGGAGCAGCCGCCACCTTCAGGAAGGGAAATGTAAAGGACTTTTGCCTTCCTCATCTGGATGCTGAATAAATGAGTTAACTCCTACCCTTCCTGGCTCCCTGGACTGTCTTGCACTGGGGGTATCACATTACACCAAGTCATCACACCAGGGAGCAAAGACCAGCCCTTACCCGATAACCCCCAAACCTCTCACCCTAGTGTAGCCGGGTGGGAGAGTCACATATACCGTGACTACTATGGCGACCGGCACCCCCATTCTGGCACAACACATATACATCCAAGGATTGACATCCATCACCATAGACTCCCATGTTAAAAAAACATGTTTAACCCCTTAGTGACAGCCCCATCGGGATTCACTAAGGGGTTAAAGAGTAGCTTCAATTTCAACTAACTTTTAACATGTCATAGAAACATGTCAAAAGTATTGACCAGTGGGTGTCCTGCAGCTGAGACCCTCGCTGATCGCTGGAACGAGGAGGCTATAGCGCTCCCAGCAGTGGGACCCCGACTGATCAATACTTTTGACATGTCAAAAGTTAGCTGAAAGTGCAGCTACTTTTTAATGTATCTCTATCCTATCATCCGTCTGTCCATCCCATCTCTATACATGTAATAATAATAATAATCTTGGTATTTGTATAGCGCCAACTTATTACGCAGCGCTTTCAGGTAATTATTACTTAATTACCCCCCCACCAAGCTGGGTTCTCATTTTACCGACCTCGGAAGGATGGAAGGCTGAGTCAACCTTGAGCCGGCTACCTGACGCATGTGGGAATCGAACTTGCAACCTTCAGGTCGTAGGCGAGAGCACGAGGCTCATGTATATCTATCTGTCACTAACCCGGCCGGATGAATTTGTCAGGTTCTCGTTGGCCCTTATTTGAGTTTTGCAGTGGGTCCCTATGTTTTCATTGTAAACCTCATTTTGAGGCCTCATTCATTAAACTCGTGGCTTACGTTGCTCCAGGGACACGTGAGCAGATAAAACAAAGCGTGGAATGTATATTTACAAGGATCTGCCAAAACTGGCAGGGCGAGTTCAGCGAGTGCGAGAATAACCCGACGCAAGAGAATCAGGTCACAGAAGTGAACCGGGGCTACGGCCAGGAATGTCATCTCTACTACGACAGAAACATACACACAGCGCAAAACTGAAGTATTGCTCATTCATAATCGCCTAAAGGCCAAGTGCAAATTTAAAGCTGCGTTACAACATATATTATGGAACTGCAATCTGAGCGATTCCCCAAAATACAGTACTGCTCTAGAATCACTCCTGATACACGTAGGCGGCGACTCCATTAGTCATTTTCAAGGTTACAAGATAATTCAAGTTTCATTACTATCTGCAAATACAGGTGCAGCTTGTGGACGTCTGTATTATCCACATTCTACAGGCTTCACAGCTGCAATCTCCCAGCATTACTGGTGGCATTACAATACTTTGGTCTCATGGTTTGTAAATATTGGCATACAGTATCAGTTTTATAACTACAGAATGAAGAGGTTGCAATCATAAGTGACTCAGACACCTCCCTGCCACCTGCAATAAGGGGTATGGCCACGGGTACTGTCACTTGGTGGATGGCCTCCGCCACTTTAAGAACTCTGATCTTCTGCCCTTTGACGCATCATAGCTCTTTTCCACTTTTTTAGGGCGCCAAGAAGGTCCTCGCTCCTTCGGGGTGGGGCTTTGCCCTCTGCATGGTTCCTTGGTGTGATGCATTAACCATGTCATCACCATTGCCTTTAAGTGGGCGGAGCCTCCTTCCAATACTCGCAATGCCTGTAATCCTGCCCTTTCCCTGCCGCTGTACTATGTGTTGGAGGAGGAATAGAGTTCACTATAGTCACCAGGGAGCACAACATTAAAGAGTATGTGTTCCTTGACTTTGGAGTACCCCTTCTTCGTCGATGATTTTCAGCTCCTTCCGGCAGCTGAAGACGGCCCCATATACTGTTATACGAGTGCTATATTGGGGCAATATAGTGCTTTCTTCAGCTGCTGGAAGGATCCGAAGACGGACGACGGAGCAGGAGCATTCTGAAGTAAAAGTGCATGTGCCCTTTAAACAGGATTACTTTATAGTTGGGGATCATTATGCATTATAATACATGCTCCCAGCTGCTCCAGAACCTCTTGTTTTGTAACCACTAGCAGTGTGCATAACAACAAATAATCCATCAAGCTGGTGGCAATTTGTGGGCCGCCTTAACTTCACCACATATCAGAATTGGGAGTTGTAGCACTAATCTTCTCAAACAAAGCTTCCCCTTACGGAACCATCGAATTAAACTAAAACATTCTGACTTCCTTCAGCCACCAGTAGGGGGAGCTCTTTTAATTATTTATGGCTATGTACAAAGAAAACATGAATTTGAACCCCAATAATGGCATATGGAGGATTCTAGGTCCGGATGATCAGTCTTCTCCTGGTTCTGCATCACTGGGCAATGTACTATATGATAAATACCTGCAGATATACACATGCACATACATGTAAGCAGATTGCATAGGTACCTCACTACTCTATTGACCTCTCTGCAGTTACGAGTGAGTCTACCCACTTACTGGAATATCAGCTTACACAACCTTACTGTAATTGATCACCTCTCGGGGATAATAATTCACCCACATGCCTGCAGTATCAAGGAATCCAATAAGTCCGCTACAACTATATATCACCGGGATCAATGCAGGGCGGTATTAAACAGCATTTCATTATGGCTTCTGCACCCGATCTGCTTATTACAGAGCTGAGGACGGTCTAGGCATGTCAGTAGATTCATAGGACTGTAACTGCTGTGCGCAGCTCCCAGATGGCCTAGCATAGCAGTGCACAAGCCGCAGCTCACATGCAGCCTGTGATGCGGCCGCACCCAGCAGGACACCGATATTGTTGGCAACGTCCGAATGGAAAAGATGGAAAAGGAAGCAAAAAAAAAAAAAGCTGTCAATTGACGGCAACATTGTTCCCTCTTCTCCATACTGCTGGACCTGGAAGATGTATGAAGGCCAATTTAGGGAGATCTAAAAGGGTCATTGTGGCTCAAAGCACTAATGGCGGGCACTGTGGCTCATGGCACTAACTGAGGGAACAGGGAATGGCACTGCTATGGGTACATTGTGGCATATGCTGTTAGCGGGGCGTTGCATCTTTCACTGGAGGCATTATGGATAAGAGTGCTGAAGGGGGGCTGCAGCTGGCACTAATGGGGAGTCATAGAGGCATTATGGCTATCACTATTTTGGGGGGGCACTATAGCTTGCACTGCTATGGGGGGCATAATGACCCTCACTGTTGTGGGAGGGACTGGTGACTAGTGGTCATTATTCTATATTAGGTATCTTAACCCTTTCCAATCCAATTTATATCCTGGTTTTCCTAGGGGGCTTACTCTTTTTGTGCCGTTACACAACAGCGCTATATGCTGGCTAAAGCCAGTACTGCATGAGGTGAGAGGCTGGCAATATACAGTAAGAGAACCCCGACGGACCTCTTCCAACATCGGAGCTGTACAGCCTTAAATCGTAATGTCTTCAGACGTCAGACAGTGGATTGGAAAGGGTTAAAGGAGCACTCAGGGCAAAACTAATGTACTGTGTTATGCCCAGGGCAAAGCTGATGGTATGTGGCAGGGGATATTGTAGCTGGCATTAAAGTGACCCTCCAGTTTTTGGACACAATTCTGTCCCAGGACCAGAGGGTGGAGAGTATATTACCTGCAGTTCTTCTCTTCCGTCCCTTCAAAGCTCAGGTGGCGGGTCCTGTTTTCGGCCATCCAAGATGGCTGATGCAATTTTCAGGCTACCTAATCCCCACAATGCATTGGTAATGTTAGACTACCAATACACTATACCTGCTCTCGATTGGCCAGAGCTGTGACCAGCACTGGCCAATGACAGATCAGTGCACATTCGTTAATTAGAAAATTCCCGCAGCCATTGTGGTAGGCCAAAAACAGGACCCAAAACCGGGGGGACCACAGGGGCAACAGAGGTAATATGCACTCTTCCCCTTTGTAAAAAGTTTAGTTATACTTTAAGTATCCTAAAGGAGTACTCTGAGCAAAACAGATGCACCCTTTTACACCCAGGGGTGGAGCCGGACATATAAGGGCTCATGGAGTCCCCGGTCATCCCCTGCTCCCTTAGGCACAGCAGTATCAGTTCAAGGTTTGCAGTGTTTCTAGCTTTTAACCTTTTTTCATCAAAATAGTGGAAACAAATGGAAATCTAGTCAAACGAAGACGGGCGTTTGCACCTCCTTCCCTTCTCCTTGACGACGTAGTGTCTTTGGTGAGGGGAGCTGCGGGTGTTCACCATTCAATAGCAAATGGATGGGATCAACCGTGCCTGGGCTCCCATAGCAGCTGCAGATGTAACAAGCACCGAGCCTGTGACCATTCGGCACGTTACCCTATTTGCATCGCCATTGCTTTAGAACGAATGCTACAGTATGGTAACTGCGTAGCGCATCGCTACACTGATTTTGTAGCGATTTACACCTGACTTACTGACCTAGTAGTTCACAGTGTTACTCTGTCGTCTGCACACGTACAAGTGAGTCATCTAGAGCACATCAGCTTTCATGCCATGTCTTATTCTTGTACCCAATTATACGAGGTGTCTGAGATGTCAGTTAGCCTCGGGGAGCCTACCAGGCAGGAAATAACCACATCTAACAGCATATAAGTGTGACTAGATCAGCAGGATTTCCTGGTAGTATATGTAAATTTGGTGGGTCGGGAGGGGGACTGTTCTTCATTGGGGAGACGTCAAGTAGGCATGATAAGACTAACCATGCAATGCTTCCCTGGGAAATGTGGTATATAAATTGGAGGTGTTACAGTGTCTCTGCAGCGCCACCTATTGGAATGCAACTTTCCTAAGAGTCAATTTCCGACAGGCCTTGTAACATAGAAGGATATAAGCCAAAGCTGGAGTCTGCAGATACCCTGTTTCCCTGAAAATAAGATAAACCCTGAAAATAAGACATAGCATGATTTTCCAGAATTTTCGAGGATGCAAAATGATTTTTCAGGCTTTTCGAGGATGCTTGAAATATAAGCCCTACTCCAAAATTAAGCCCTGCTAACAGTTAATTTAAAAAGTCAATTTAAATAGTGTCCAGGCAGCTATACATGTAAAAAAGTTAAACCTTTTTGAACAAAAATTAATATAAGACACTGTCTTATTTTCGGGGAACACGGTAGATAGCTTTTCCTTCGGGAAGACTCTGGTTTGCCTTATATTGCAAGGCCCGTTAGGAGGTCAGACAATGTCTTGTAGGAATGCTAATGTCTAATAGGTGGCGCTGCGGTGGCTTCATATATTTTATTTGAATTCGTAATGCAAATCATTTTCTCTGTTCATTGTGCATTGTACTCCTTATGCAGAACAATTATTAGGAGAATAGCACTTTTTCTATTGAGCCTTTCAGCAACCTGCAGGGGTCACAATGGAGGCTACAATGTATAAATAGGTCAGGTACTGGGCAGAGGAGCTCTCCATACACAGTGATGGTGACACCTACAGGCTAAACTATGCACTGCACATGAATATAAAATTCAGAGCTCTATGAAAAACAAAAGGCATAGATGATGTCAGTTCACTGTGTGTCTGTCCGAATGCTAGAATTACTAAAGGAGTGTAAATCCATTGTTTTTAGACATCAGTGGTCTACATAGGAAATCACAGGTAGACATTTATTGGAAAGCGAGGTACTATAATTCAGATCAGTACAAGATAAGTAATGTATGTACACAGTGACTTCACCAGCAGAATAGCGAGTGCAGCTCTGGAGTATAACACAGGATGTAACTCAGGATCAGTACAGGATAAGTAATGTATGTACACAGTGACTCAGCCAGCAGAATAGCGAGTGCAGCTCTGGAGTATAATACAGGATGTAAATCAGGATAAGTATAGGATAAGTAATGTATGTACACAGTGACTCCACCAGCAGAATAGTGAGTACAGCTCTGGAGTATAATACAGGATGTAAATCAGGATAAGTATAGGATAAGTAATGTATGTACACAGTGACTCCACCAGCAGAATAGTGAGTACAGCTCTGGAGTATAATACAGGATGTAACTCAGGATCAGTGCAGGATAAGTAATGTATGTACACAGTGACTCCACCAGCAGAATAGTGAGTGCAGCTCTGCAGTATAATAGTATAATACAGGATGTAAATCAGAAGCAGTACAGGAGAAGTAATGTATGTACACACTAATCCCACCAGCAGAATAGTGAGTGCAGCTCTGGAGTATAATACAGGATATAACTCAGGATCAGCACAGGATAAGTAATGTATGTACACAGTGACTCCACCAGCAGAATAGTGAGTGCAGCTCTGGAGTATAATACAGGACGTAACTCAGGATCAGTGCAGGATAAGTAGTGTATGTACACAGTGACTCCACCAGCAGAATAGTGAGTGCAGCTCTGGAGTATAATACAGGACGTAACTCAGGATCAGTGCAGGATAAGTAGTGTATGTACACAGTGACTCCACCAGCAGAATAGTGAGTGCAGCTCTGGAGTATAATACAGGATGTAACTCAGGATCAGTGCAGGATAAGTAATGTATGTACACAGTGACTCCACCAGCAGAATAGTGAGTGCAGCTCTGGAGTATAATACAGGATGTAACTCAGGATCAGTGCAGGATAAGTAATGTATGTACACAGTGACTCCACAGATTTCAGCATATGCTGTGGACTTTTTAAATCAATTTTATTCCAGAAATATGAGCACCGAGACATGCAATAAGACCCCTGCAATATCTTTGTGTAACACATGCCGATATTGATACAGATTTGCTGCGATCTGGCCAGTGTTGGTGCTTGGTTTTCTCCTGTTATATTTTTGTGAACAGCTTGTGCACGATACATTACTGTGTGACAACATCCAACTATTTCCATCACACAGAGGCCTCTTTGTACATAAGTAGGGATCAGTAGTGCACAAGGAGGCAGGAAACATCTCATATGACTGATCTAACACAGGATAGTGTGATGTTAGAAAGCAGATAAATAGTCACACAGCAGCTGCACAATTCATAGATTTTACTTACAGTTGCAAGACAAATTAAGCGAACCTTCTGGAATGACCTTAATCTAGATTTCTTCAATGATTGGTAATAAAATGTGGTCTGATCCAATGACCGCGCAAGCCGCGCACGTGCGTCTTGTGCGATGTCATTCTGCAAGTAGACAATAACATGCGTATTTGCTGCATGCCGCCAATCCCAATGCACTATCTCAGCATGTATGCAAGCTGAGATAGTGCATTGGGATTGGCCCAATAGTGCTGCTGTGATTGGCCCAATAGGAATCAATGGGCTATTGGCATTGCATGTCACGCACAATGGTGATACGCCCGTGTGGGTGCGGCCTTAATCACAATTATAAACAATCTCATAGCACAGACAGTTGTACTGTTCATGGCTTTAATTGAACACATCAAGTAATTATCCAACATGTAGGAAGGAAAAGTTAGTGAACCTCTCCATTAATGATTTCACGAAGAGCTGACAAAATGTGTTGGAATTAAAAAGATGAGATTGGAAGTGCTGGTTTTATAAGTGCTTTGCCTGTTAAATAAAAGCAACAAAGCCTGGTTACTGATACATGCGTTCTTCTCATATAAGATTGGTTAGTGTAAACCCTGCCTCGATGCAAACAACTTTTAGAAGGCGTGTTATAGTGCTGTGCACACAAGGCATCCCAGAAATATTGATGAGCCTAAACACATTTGCAGGAAGGATTGGTGCAAAATTCCTCAACATTGTGCAACTCTTATTTGCAGCTACAGGAATGTGGACCCAACAGGGTACTGAGCAAGACTCTTTATTTCCCAGCTCTCTGAAACAAAGCGACTAGTCAACGACTTCTCACTCAATATAAACAGGCAGTTGTTCATCTTTGAACAACTGCCTGTTCACAGTGAATGGAGGCAGGTGGCTGGAAGAGATCACTGCTACGCTCCACCCTCCATTCTCTGAAGGACTATTGGACGCCCCATATTCATCCCATGTAAAAGTACTCCTAGATAACAATCAGACCAAATTATATTAGTAATCACTGCAGAAATCCAGGGGATTACAAAGTTTTCTCTTACTTTTTCTTGCAAGTGTAGCGCAATAGTAAAATTTATTCTTCTCTGCTACGAGTATCAGCTATTTCAGGCTGACATGAAGTGGAGAAAAGTCTTTGTCCTCCATGATCAATACTTTATGTCACAAATAGTATTCACAGTGCTGAGAACCCTTGCAGAAGCCTCTATAACTACTATGGATGTCCCATAGCTCGCTCGAGAGTCCACATCCGGACTTCAGTGACATTGCGGTCATTACGCAGATGTCCCTGAATCCTATAGGATGTTTATGTAGATGGTGCAGTAATCATTTGGTAAACTGTTATTTCTGTCCCACGCTGGATTATCGGAATTTCTGGACCATCGACTTCTGGATTAATGGAATTTTACTATATATATATATATTTTTTTTTTCAATTTTAAATTCAGTTAATGGAAATATAATAGAGATGAGCGAACCTACTCGTTTCGAGTAATTACTCGATCGAGCGCCGCGATTTTCGAGTACTTCCGTACTCGGGTGAAAAGATTAGGGGGGCGTCGGGGGGAGGCGTGGCGGAGCGGGGGGGTAGCAGCAGGGAACAGGGGGGAGCCCTCTCTCTCCCCCTCTCCCCCCCACTCCCCGCTGCAACCCCCCACTCACCCACGGCGCCCCTCGAATCTTTTCACCCGACTACGGAAGTACTCGAAAATCGCGGCGCTCGGGCGAAAAAGGGGCGTGGCCGAGTAGGTTCGCTCATCTCTAAAATATAACTGTTCACACTAGATTGTATACCCATGCAAACCTAATTCTTCTCACCAGTTGAAGGTCTGACACAATTAGCGCAAATCTCTCTTTTGTCCTGACCGTTTGTTACAATGTATCAGTACTGGTAAAATGGATGCATCTGAAGTCCAGGCTGTCTATCTCAGAGAATTATCCACAAGGAGCTTCTACCCACTAGCGTTTTTTAACGCTGCAATATCACTGCGTTTTTTTCACCCGTGGACAGGAGCTCTTAGGATACAATTGTAGCAACTCCTCAGCTGCAAAAGTATTAGGTCAGCACAGGTTTTTAGCAGCTGGATGTAAATAGGAATGTTCCCAACTACTGACAGCAAGCAGGGATTTTGAGAACGGTGAAGAATTGAAACAAAGTATAATAGAAAGTGTCAGGACTTTTCCTTCTACACGGATTGTTCACCTCACTTGGCTTTCAGCAGTCTGTACTGATGGCATCGTCAGCTGGGCAGAGCCGTGGGGCGCGGGGTGATATTTGTAGTGGTTTGTACCAGTCCGTAAATGCCAGACTATTCTTGGAAATATCTTGTGTTTAATATCAGGGATGGACGAAAGCACACCCAGAGCTGAGTGTATCACACAAGGACGGGCGTATGTACGCAGAGATGGGAGAGGACCGACAATGTAATGTACTGAATAAGGAATGTGACTCCCTGCCAGAGCATGCTGGGACTTCTAGTTCCACAAACGATGTAAATATCCCTTACACACATTAAACTAAGGCATATTGTGAGTGAAAGGCAATATGAGGTTTACTCAGAGTAGTTTCCTGATGCATCGATGTAGCAGAACTTTGCATGATGATTCAGCAGAGCAGAGTATGTCATATGGCATAATGTGACATTAGGATATATGATATAGATAGGGTGCAATCCGTTCTCTCTAGTGGTGACTGCAGACGGCCAGAGTTTCATCAGTAAGGCCACTTTCACAAGAAAATTGCACAAGATTTGTGCATTGCGAAATGCACAAATATGAACCCCATTCTTTTGAATGCGGTCATATACTTGAGCGATTTTTTTTTTCCTGCATCACATCACGGTGCAGGAAATTATTGTGGCATGTCCTATCTTTGGGGGAGCCGTCAAAAAACATTGCACGGCGTGCGAGATGCAAGCGAGTGTGATGCGAGGCTTGCCATTGAAAACAATGGGAAACACCTGCCGATCCTGAACTCCACGCTGGAGGACCGCTACTTACTATGATTCTATACTTGAAGTGATAGGAAACGTTTTTGACCCAAAAACACCTCGCATCCGCAGGGACTTCTATGAGGCTAAGGCTAAATTCAGAGAGTGAATGAAGTAGTGGGTCAGGCACGCGCCCTTCACCTGGAGTGTGCCGTTATCCCAATAGTTAGACCACCAGCGATTAAATATTTATCCCCTACTGTATATAGCGGTAAAAATGTCAAGGTCCCTTGACAGGGACAACTGTTGGGTGCATTAGTGCTCACAGGAGCCATAGTCATTCTGTGGATGAAGGCGGAGGAGGCCAAGGATCCGATGCGATCGCCTCCATTCACAGTAAATGGTCTGTCATCCCAGTAGTCCCTTAGTTTTAAAGGGAGCAAAAAACCAAGTAACTGGACAGATGAGTCTTTCTTGCTCAGTACCTGTCAGCAGCCGCTTGCACATAGGGTCACAAATGGCCACATTCGCGGTATCCATGTAAAGGTACCTTAACCCCTTCATGACAGCCATACGGCTATACATCCTAAATGCAAATGCCCCATGCAAGAAGCACATATCTAGGAGTAGGCTGCAGTAGCTGATTATCAGCTGCCCTCCCTTCTCTCCTCTGGATGTCTTCTGGGCAGATGACATGCCCAATGTCATTGTCCAATCATGGTGATCAGGGAGAAGCTTCCTTCACTGCCCGAGTGAATTCGAATTTGATTCATCAGTGAGAGAAGAAAACGTATTGCCCTTTTACATGAGATGACCTATCAGTCGCAGATCTCCGACAGTTCGTCCCAGCGATGATCATTCCTATGCAGTTACACAGAAGAGATCATCGCTCAGTGAATGGAGACGGAGCAGGACGGGATCGTTCCAGCCCACCCGCCTTCATTCACAGTAAACAGGCGGTCATTCATAGATGAACAACTTCCTGTTTACATGAGCGGATTGCCGTCCAGTTTTTATGCCCGCAGAAACTGAACAACGAATATACACACGCAACATACATATACACACATATACACACATACATACATTGTATATTTATATCTGTATCTATCTATCTCTCTCGCTCCCTGCCTTTTGAATATTTTCATTTAGAAAGGCAATTGTCTGGCCTTACCCTGGAGTTTGAATAAGCCCCTTAAATTCTTCTTGCCCTCCTGGCTCCACTTGTCTGCTTAGTTTAGAATTAGCATGGGGAAACGGAATTGTGTGACCATTTACTTGTTAATGAAGTCTAAGGAAATCCTACTTTAAGCTGCATTCTCACAGATGCTCCCGCTCCAAGATTCAAATTAGGGAAAAATCTTTTATTAAGGATTATTGGTCATGTGAAGGTCCTAGCCCAATATGAATTATATTTATGTAATCGGGCGGGCCAAGTGAGTAAAACATATCTAAACCTATTGAGATGCAAGCCCCAAAATACCCCCAAATGGCGTATCTGTGTACCTGGTTATAATTTACGTGTCACGTTTGATATTGCTGAATAGTAAAAAATCATGACCGGAAATATTCCAGGTATTTATTCCCAATCAAAGGATCTCCTGTAGAGATATGGCCGAAATGGGGAATATGTGTTTTTCACAGGTATGTACACAGTTACCCCAACCCTCCCTGAATGACCTCAGAGGGGACGCGGGGAGGTGTGTTCTGTGGAAACTTTAAAACCTTTGGGGGGGGGGGGGTCAGAGAGACCCAGTATTAGACCTTGGGAGGTAAGCTACGACATATGGACTTTCCCATTTGTTCCCAGTGACTCCGCACAAATCAGAATCTTGGGCGAACATCCCAAATCTGGTATCCTTCTTTATTTCTTCCTTGTTTTATTTTAAGTACTGTCTGCTGTGTATGCCTGTAAACCATATCCCCATAGTAACATCTTTTTCTATATATATATGAATATTTAGCACTGCTAGTTCTTTTTAGACTAAATCTGCAATTTATTAGTCAAACCTTGTCAGTTTTAAAACAAACCATAAACTCCAAAGATTGTGTTAATAATTCATAAGTGTTGGTTCCAGCTTACCTGGGTAACAAAAGCTGGTGGTGACAACAAGTGTGTGTGGGTATTGTAGAGTGTGGGAGTCGTTAGACCAGATTAGGGGTCGATTTGAGCTTTCATTGTGCAGGCGTACAGAAGCCTGGGAAAGCTGGATACAAATCTTCCTATATTCTAACGACTCCGAGCTTGCAATTCTGCTAGAGTGATCAATCCAGGCTTTGCCATGACAAGTCGATCCGTGACAAATCTGTGATAGAGTGGGATCGATTGGGTCTCTCCCATATTGTCCCCTTCGTAACATTGCTAGACAGGTATGGCATATATATAACATATTTTACCTGCCCCCCCCCCCCTTATTCCCCTTATTCATTAATTTAGGTGGTTTGGGAAGAAGCGAAGAACACCACAATAACGAGCCCTCACACCGCCTTATCAATGTAAAAATAAAGTCAGGTGGGCCAAAATATGGTAGAAGAAAGCAGACAGCTCTGTCCATAATCGTACTGACCCACAGAACACAGACAATATGTCATTATTACTGTACACTTTTATAAGTCTTCCCAGTACATCATATGGTACGTTAAATGGTACCATTGGAAAATACAACTCGTCCTGTGAAAAACAAGCCCTCATACAAAAGTCACCTGAGAAATAAAAAAAGTTATTACTTTTTGAAAGTGAGAATACCAGAAGTGCAGTGCGTGACCTGGACACAGGCGCATCGATGACCCGTGGTCAAGAGGAGGTTAAGCAGGAGCTTCTGAGCCGACACTCATTAATAGTCAGCATGGCACTGCCCACAAACCGCTTTTCAGAGGCCAAGAGCGGTATAAAAAGCTGTGTATACCCTTAAGCACACATGAATGCCTTGCAGATTTTTCAGTCGGTTGGATGTGAAACGAGCCCCCCAGACTGCAGGGTAAGAGCGAGAACCACTCAGCCACGGAGCTGATGCCCGAGAACAAGGCACATGCCACACATGACCGCTATCTGCAGGTCCCAATGGTAATATTAATAACACATACTGGCATTTACAGCCTGGACTCCAATACCTGAACATCAGTTGTGTGGTGCCGTCTACCCGCTGTTGGCAGGAATGTAACATGTAATACGTTATGAGGAGATAATAAAGACATTAATAGTCACACCATGCCAGCCGTAAATATCATGTAGGTGTTTAACCCCTTAGTGACTAAGCCTGTTTGTGCCTCAACGACCAACTCATTTTTTTGTTTTTTTCATTGTCTAAATTCTAGAGCTACAACTTTTCACTCTTTCCGTTGACATAGCCAATAAGGCTTGTTATTTGTATTCTTTAAATGCCAGCATTTTGGGGGACATATAACATATTGTATAACTTTTATTTTTTCCTTTCTAGGGGGTTGGGGGAAAAATAAATTCTGCCATTTGTTTTTTGGATTTATTTTTGCAGTATTCTAGGTGTAAAATAAATAATACGATAACGTTCTTCTCTGCGACGGCACGATTCCAGCGATAACAAGTCTATAGAGTTTTTGTTTTATTATTTTAATTTTTTTTTTTATAGATTTGACTTTGTGTTGCCGTATTCCAAGAGCCATAGATAGCATTTTCAGTTTTCCATCGGCAGAGCTCTATAAAGACTTGTTTTTTGCAGGATGCACTCGAGTCTTCTTTTATCCAATTTTTGGGAACACGCAACATTTTGATTGCTTTTCATTCCCTTTTTTTCTAGAGGCAAGATTAATAAAATCTGCAGTTCTGGCATTTTTTTGTACATTTCTAACGGCATTCACTGTGCAGTCAGTATAAGTAAAATATCATGTTACATTAATTCTGCAGGCCGGTACGATTGTGTCAATTTTTTTTTTGCAACTTTTTCACACTTTTATTTATATATATATATATATATATATATATATATAAATAATTATTTTTCATTTATCGTTACATTCAAAGAATCCTAACGTTTTTCTTTTTTGTCAACAATGCTGTGTGAGGTTTTTTTTTTTCCGCAAGATGAGTTGTACTTCTCAATGTTACCATTTGTTGATCCATGCAACGTTTTAATCACTTTCTATTTCGTTTTTTGTAAAGCGAGATAGGCAAAAGTAACCACGTTTTTTGTATATTTTTCATGACGTGCACTATGCGGGTTGAATAATATACTTACTTTTTTTGTCTAGGTCATTACTAACGCAGTGATACCACATGTGTGAGGTCTTATTTTGAAATTTCTGTCTACTTTAACTTATTACTTTTGTCCCACTAGGGAACTTGAATATCACCATATTTTATCATTCTTCTAATACACTACTATACTTCAGTACTGCAGTGTAATATAAAGCCTATGAAGCTCAGGTAGAGACTGAGTCTTATAGGCCACCATAGCTGGCAGACGTAGAGGCTATATTCAATCAGGGGAAAGGCATACAGAAAGATAGCAAGGGCACTGAATGTTCCTCGAAGTACAGCTGGAAGCAGTTCACAAGTTCAAAGTTAGAGGAGCGCTGGTGACACTACCTGGACGTGGCAAAAAGAGGAAGCTAATCACCCGCTGTCACCAGGCAGGTGGTCAAACCCCTCAAATGGCTACAATAGACCTGCAGCAAGACTTGGTGGCAGCAGGCACTGACGTTACGTTTGTACAGTAAGCCACATCCCACACTCTGAAGGTCTACATGCCGAACTCCAAGACACTTACATCTACTGATCCAAAAAGCTCAAAAAAAGTCATCTCCAATGTGATCAAAAACCATATAAATAAGCCAAGGAAATTTTGTGATTCTGTAAAGTGATGAAACTAAGCTGGAATTTTTATGTAGATATGTAAATCTAATCTCTACACATCTTTCATCTCTCTCTCTTATACAGTATCTCTCATAGCCCCCACCCCAATCTCTATCCATTGCTCTTTTAGAGATCACTCATATCTCTCTCTGTTTCTATCACATGTGGCTCTATTATGTTCAAATACTGTATATGGGCATTACAATATACCCCTTCAGGCCAACTGCACATGGGTGAGCGCGATATCGGGACGAGAAACTTGGCTCGATATCGCGCTCGTCAACATATATTCTACCCACGGATCCGAAGTGATTTTCAGGCAAGAACGCCTTGCATCGCTTCTGTGAAATTCCGATCCTCTCGCACGTGACAGAGGATCAGTAGTGTATCCCATTGAGTTCAATGGGAAACCTCACATCGCACTCGCATGGCATGCAAGAGCTGTGCAATGTATTTAAGGTCCCATTGAAATCAATGGGCAATGCATTCCCAGGCATGTGAAAATATAGGACAGAGTCATGTTTCCTTACTTTTCGCCTTCTAGACCGTGATATAGGATAGAGCTCGTTCAGATATGTAGGATATTATGGTCATTGTTGGCAGAGTCTCTTTAACCATATATTACACACAGAACCTTCCATGTAATATCAGGGACCAATTCCCTCTCATCCACTTTTCCGTAACACTTGGTGCAAATGTATGCACCTGCATGTGGCCTCTTATCACCTCCAGGAGACACAAAGGGGACTCCTCCCAACCTCAACATTGTTTGGGGAACTAGAATACATTGATCCCTATAAGAATGTTCCTTTGTTCTCTTCTGTATGTGGTTATTAGACTTTGTTCTGCTTTTTTTCTACTTGTAAACTACTGTACTCATTCTTTGCAAACAAGACCCTGAGAGGTCAGCTATAGATGGGAGCAGGTCCCTTGCATTACGTACTCTGTTTGCTTAAAGGGGCTGTCCAGTTATAAACTACTGATGATCCATATTTAGAACAGGCCATCAGTAGTAGGTTGTCAGAGGTTTTGTCATCCAAGATTGCCAATGATCAGCTGTCTGCCAAGCCAATGTGCTCCTGCACTGAGGCTTCGTATTACAGGTCAAACTCCCATTAACTTCAATGGGAACTTTGCCTGTAATACTAAGACTCACCACTGCAGTGGGAATGGAGCCGTCCACTTCTTGTAGGAATCAACTTAGTGCATCAACCGAGCAGCTGACCGAGGGAGGTATCAGACGAGCAACCCCTCCTGACCTGTTACTTATGGCATATCCTAAGGACAGGCTATCAATAGTTTAGAACGGGACAAATTCTTTAACAAAAGTGTCCCCTTTAGCTGTATTTGAGCTATTCAAAAACATTGAGTTGATTGATAAAATCTGCCTACAGCCACCACTAAGGGGAGGTCACTTCAAGCAAATGTATATGCGTTCAATGGAACTCAATCATAACTCTGTATGCAGTGAGCTCCCCCTAGTGGTAGCTGCAAGCAGCCAAAATCTTGTCATGTAAGAGTATTTTTACACAGGCAGGTAGTCGCCAAAATAATTTCTCAACAGTGATTAAAAGGAGACTGCCAGCCGTGTAAAGTCGCTTGGTAAATGCTAGTCGCTTCGTGTCATCTCATGGACATGGAAGGAGTAGTCAGCGACGTCTCGCTAAGTATAAACAGGCAGTTGTTCATCTTTAAACGCTGGCCTATTTGCAGTGAATGGAGGAGGGTGTCTGGAAGGGATCTCCAGCACGCTCTACCTCCATTTACTGAATGACTATCGCTCCTGCGTGAAAGCAGAGGACAACAGTCACCCCATCTAAAACCACCCCAAATCAAGGCAGGAGAATTGGTGCCACATAAGAAAAAAAATGGAGCTCAGACTCCTGCGGCATAAGATATTGGACCTAAAAACCAATTGCTGATTGAAACTTCAAGCTTTAATAACACTCTAAACTGGAAATACAGCTTTTCACGTTTGATGTTGATGAATGCAATCTATTGTTACCTGTTATCAGCTATTGTTTTGACTTGGAAGAGACTGAATGTAGCATTTAATGCAAATATTGAAAAGGAAAAATTAGAAAATACAATGTCTGCCTCCCATGCTCCCCGCTGTATTTTACAGTCAGTGGCCCACATAAAGACAAGGGTCCCCATAGCACAGGTCCAAATAAGCCCCAATTATGGTGCCAGGGCTTTGCCACCTTGGACAAAAGGGTCTGAGTTTCTCCATGATCCTTGGTCCAAATTACTATACTCTGGTTTTCTAGTTAGATAGAGGAGTCCTGCATAGGTCTGAGAATCTGGAGCAAAGATTCAGTCCACTGCCCTAGCCCTGTCTATTGTTGGCACTCTCCCCTCCAGCACGGAGTACCCAGGTAGCACCTGTGGGGACCCACAAGCAGGTAGACGAAGAGATGGAGAATGTATTGCAGTAAGCATTAATAGTCTTTACTTGGAAGCTGAATTAATTTGGCAATACTGTCTAGACTTATCAGCCCATGCGAGATACAAGTTACAGTCTCTTTATATACTCAGCAGGCCTATTGTGGTTTCTGGATCACAATGGTATCACTCTATGGTGGAAGACTTCACTCACTCGCATCAATACAATGGACCAATGACTGGACCTCCCTCAGCCCAACAGTCCAGACTGATCGGGCACGCTCCACTCCGATCAGGAGGTTCCATGGATTTTACTGTACAGCATGCACCTTCACCCAACTTCTCCGCAGGCTCCAGAGCTTCTCTCATGGCTTATAACTCAGGCCACCCCCAGCCTTGCACAGACCGCTCATACTTGTTTGCACATCTCACCACAGCAGCAATAACAATCCCTGCTTGAGCGCCATACCCTGCCAATTGTACCAAGCACGGGGTGGGACATGTCCTGCCATTTGAACTTGCCCAGCATGGAGACTGGTGATATAACGCCCTCAGATACTCATTGTGACTGGGATCAAGACCACACACCATGCACACATTTAGGCCATGCCCACTTTCCCACATGACAGATCAGTGGGGGGCTGCCTGGGAGCCCCGCTGATCATCTGTTTGCTGAGCCAATGTGTTCATCTCCTAAGCGGATTTCTGTAGGAAACGGTCAGCTCCATTCTCTTGGCAGTGGCCAGGCTTGGTATTACATTCATTCACTTCAATGGTAACTTAACATATAATACTAAGCCTGGCCACTGCTGAGAGAACGTAGACATCTGCTTCCTGAAAAACACTGCTCAGTGCACAAGGACAATGGCCCAGAGAACAACTTATTGGTACTGGTTCTGGGCAAGAGACCCCCAATGATTTACCATTGATGGTCTATCTTAAGGACAGGCCATCAATAGTTTGCAGCTGGCAGCCCCTTTAGCTTCTTCATTTTACTTTAAGTTACGCTCCTGCATAAAGGTGGCCATGCACAGTAGATCTGTTGAACCTGGCAATTTTGTCAGGACTGTCTGATTATCTAATTTATATGGGGACCTCCCAACTCTCACCCAATGGTAAGTGTCAGGGAGATAAGCATCTCGCTGCTAAATTTCAACTGCCCAAACCAGCAGTGTCCGACAGCGGCTTCCTCCACTCTCTACATTCACAGAAAATGCATGATCAACCAATCCGAGAGTGCATGTTTATGGGGAGGTCAGGTGAAAGTTGTTGGCCGAAGTCTTGTACAGCCAACAGCTCTCCAACATCTATTGGCAAGACCTAAAGGGTGAGCTAGAAAGGTACATGTAGAAGCAGGAGGAAGAAACCTGTAGAGACCAAGATAGAAGAATGCACAAACTTTACAGGCAGGACTTGTGCAGGAAATTAGGGATTAAACAAAAAACATTAATTATCACGGTGTGAATAGAAAATGTCAGGTTGTTTTGAAAGAAAAGAACCAACTTCTGAAAGTCTCAACAGAACTTTCCAAAATGTCAAATAGTTTACCTGGGTCATACAATGTACAGATAGCATGTCGAATCGTGCATCTCCTAATACAGATCCCAAGGATTGAAGATTATAATATAAGGGATATCACTTCTGCCGTAGGTCATTCTGGGTATTCTCTACATCCTAATCTCTTTAGGCTGCCTGTCCATGGCCGTGACGGAATATGGCTAGCGATATTCTGCCGCGAGCGGAGGAGGGGAGAGCACTGATAGGCTCACCGTGGAGAATCGCAGCATGCCGCAATTTCAATCCCGTGAGTGGAGAATCGATATGGTTCTCCGCTCATGGACGTTGGGCTGCGCTTTCCATAGTTCGCCTATAGAAAGCTTTTCATAGCGTGATCCGCGGGCAATTTTTTGCAAGCGGATCATCGCCCGTGGGCAGGCAGCCTTACAGTAGTATTGATTTGGGCCTTAAAGTGAACCTGCAGCTACAGTGATAATATTCCAATGCCCCAAGTCCAGTTGTGTATGATTTTTGGTCTTGGAAGCTCAGTTATTTATGCATTTGACTTCTCCTGACTTCACTATCTGGGTGGAAAGCTAGCTATAATTGTTAGCCATATTAATTCTTATGTCACCGGGTCACGCAGAGGGTCCTCCCCCATCCCCTCCATAAGGCATCAATGACCAGCGCCCGTATCCATAGTTGTAGACTACAAAGTTTGTACTTTTAGGAAGTTAAAAAGCAAGAAATGTTGTAGGTTTAGTTTAAAAGGCCTTTTACGTGTACATCCCTTGTTCATCAGTAGATGTGAGGACTCAAAAACATTGTTGACAGCACATCTCACCCTGTGATTGTGTGTGATTGTTCCCCCATACCTTCTCAATCAGCCTGTCTGAAGGCCAAGTAAATGAGCGCCAATCTAGTGGATCGGCACACTGAGCCGTGTAAAACAACCATAAGGTGATATCAGTCACAGAGGGAGTATCATCTAGCTTCTCATTCCATTTGGTTTCCAACCGGCATCAAAACATCTGGCAGCCTGTGACAGAACTGTAAGAGCAAATAGGTAAGCTATGGGACTTAAATATTGGTGTCCCATCCTTACAGTAGGATAGGACATTATTACCAGATCGGTGGAGGTCCAACTCCCAGAATATTCCACTGATCACCTGTTTGACACGGTGTTCTCTTCTTTGACCTGCAACTTCACGTTCATCAGTCACAAGGTCCTTCTGCAGCTCCATCCCATTCAAGCGAACAGGATTGAGCTGCAATACTAGGCACTGCTGTACAGTGTAGAGGCTGCAGCGATCACCTGAGTACTATGGCCAGTACAAATAGCTGATTGGTAGGGGTAAGTGTTGGATCTGATACGGATGACGTATCCTAAGGATATCAAATCTAAGCATCCTGACTACCCCTTGCTGATCATTTGAATGAAGGGGGCCCTTTTTTTTTACCCAGGCTCAGTTCCATACATTTGCTAGTGGCTTTGCCTGGTAATACAGCTATTTCAGTGAATGAGACTAAGCTACAGTACAAAGTACACCCACAACCATATGTACAGCACTGAGGATAAATAAAAAAGGGGGTGTAGTGCTAGACAGATCTTGGGGTCCCCTTCAGTCAGCTGATCAGGAGGATCTTCAACCCTAGGCCTCTTTCACACAGGCAACAGCGATATTACTGCAAGAAAATCGCAACTGTGTTCACACGATATCGCAGCGTTTTCTTGCAGCGATATTCTGTCGCTCTTTTGCTGGGATTTTCGTTAGGGCTTGAAATATAAGCCCTACCCTGAAAATAAGCCTTAGATGCATTTAAAACACCAAAACAAAAAATTAGCTAACAGGCGCTGTCCGCTCCGCCGCACTTCTCCTCCCAAAGCTGCGCCGCAATTGTTTGCAGTCTTTAGCCGCCACTTCCTGGTTAGGGGGTTCATAAATTCCACCTCCAGGAAGTGTTGGCTCTGATTGGTTCTCGAGCGCCACGGCTCAGCCATTCAATACAGCTAGGGCTTATTTTAGAGAAAACAGTAGGACTTCCTACTGTTAAAGTTGCATTGCGCCACACGAAAACCACAATTTCCTGTGATGCAACATAAAGGAAGGCTCCGTAGTGAAATATGGGCTACAAAACATCACAAATTGGGGCAACATTCAGTAGGTCGCAATTTTTTTCTCTCGCAATGTAGCAGCCTACAAAAAAATCACTAATGTGAAGGAACCCATCGGAAAGCGTCGGTTTCACATACATGCGATTTGTAGCGCTGTCGTATCACAAGAAAAACTGCACAATTTTGTCGCCCATATGAAAGCGGCCTTATAGTCCAGCGGCACATCCGAGGTACAGAGGAAATGACAGTAAGCAGGGTCACTGGCAGCGGATACGGGCGGCTTCCATGCGGGATTCCCCACACAGAATCCATGCGTGCCATGTGCATGAGGCCTTAGGCTACACTGCTCCGGATAGTGCAGCATTAGGCTTTGTCTCATCCGAGTCTTGGGCCCTCTCCCCTCCACTCTGCATACAAATTCTGCCATCCTAGGACAGGTTTCCACAGACTACACTAACAGAAGCCATTTTATATCATTCTTGGACAACCCCTTTAAGCACTACACCTTACCTGGACATTTGATTCATGCAAATTTATTAAAATATCATTAAAACCCAGTTTAGTTTATTAAAGTGTATTTCTTATATATGGCACCGAGTGATGCTGGAAGGGGCAGAAGAAGACAAAGGGATTCGCTCTTTGGTATTCATTGGTGTTATGCCCCTCCCCTCAGGCACAGCACTAGGCACAGCAGTATGAGTTTTGCCAGGGTATATGTTTTGCCTGGAGTGTTCCTTTGGCTTTTGCCAAGTCCACCAGAGCCAATGCAATTATTAGAAGTGTCTACACTTTGCCTAATGTACTTGTGGCACAACCTGGGTACCCCCTTTAAGACTTCTGGATCAGTCCTGAGCAGAGTCGGTAAAACTTTGCCTTTACCATAATTTTAACCCATTAAGGACCAAGCACAGTAAATTTACGGCACTTGGTCCTGGGCTTTAATTCCAGCAGATAATAAAAATATGGCGGGGAATTAAAGCCCCTACTTCTGCAATCAATCAAAAGCAGGTCGGTTGTCAGCTGAGACCCCAAAGGAGAAGGCAGAAGTCGTTTTTAACCCCTTCTGCCTTCTCCATTCTCTAGTACACAGCGCTCAATGAGCGATATATGTGCTAAGAAGTGAAAGTGGAAATATAACTTGACCCTGATCAGCTATGCCAGTAACTATTGTCACTGCAGGGGATGTTTTCCCTGTAACTGGGGCTCCGATGGAAAGTGTGTACTAAAAAACAAAAAAAAAAACAAACAACATGTGAGTGTCCTCTAGAGGTCTTATATAACGTAATGAGGTACATAGATGGTAAAAAATACCGTCTTGTCTACAAAGGTTTCTTATTGATGACAGTATCCGCAGTTAGTAGACAACGTTCACCATCTGTTCATATATTTTCAGTGAATAGTAATTGTGAATGAATATGGAAAATTCTAGTCCATACCGTGCCCAGATGCCCGGCGGGCACACTGATGGGCACTCGGCCTGGGCTGATCGGTGTAAGTTATGTAATGTACATAGCAGGCTGGAGACTAATACCAGTGTGGGCTCGGGTGCTTGAAATAGATCCACGATATGAGATGAGTAACGAGAACACGCGGCAGAGGAACGGCCAAAGTGTAAATACAATCTATTTTTCTTGAAAAAAGGATTTATATTTTTAGTTTAAAAATAAATTATTTCCAACACAGAAAAATTGTATTTGAAATACTGTAGATGGCTGAAAACACCATGATAACAAATATGGTAAAGCTTCATAATGCCACTAAATCTGACATCACAATGTACAGTAGGCTGGCAGTGCACCAAATAAGCCTTACTATGTGTCAATTGAGCCTCGCCATGCCACAGTATAGTCTTATTGTGATCCAACCTAGCCTTGCAACTGAGCCTCATATGGCCATAAACAAGACTAACAAGGCCACAACGTAACCTCACATTGCCTCAAATGAGCTTCACAATCCAATAGCGTACTCTCACCATACCACAACCGAGGCTCAGCCCATGCTAACGAAGCCTAAACATGTCCCAACCAAGCTTTACAAGGCCACAACTGAACCTCACTGTAGCAGTTCCGGCACTAGGGTGAAGCCTCAGGTGTAGTAACCGCAGGTCTGGGGAGTAATCAGGGATGAGCCAGGAGTCAGCAATGCGAGGTCTTGGTTTGCAGTACAGAGGGATGAGATGGATAACAGTCGGATAGAAAGCCAGGAGTCAGCAACGGGAGGTCTTGGTTTGCGGTACAGAGGGATGAGATGGATAATGTAGTTGGATGGAAAGCCAGGAGTCAGCAACAGAAGGTCTTGGATTGCGGAACAGAGGGAGGAGATGGATAACATAATAAGATTGAAACCCAGGAGTCAGCAACAGAAGGTCTTGGATTGCTGTAGAAGGGATGAGGCAGGAAACGTAGCCAGATGGAAGGCCAATAGTCAGTATCAAGATGTCTTGTCACAATAGCAGAGAAGCAAGCAGAAGTGGCGCTGATCAAAGCTGTGGAGCAGAATAATCATGCAAGGAGTGGGTGGAAGGGCCAGGCTTTATAGGGAGTCCTAATTAGCAGAGACAGGAACTAGATCAGGAGCAAGGAACCAGAAACAAGGATTCAGCAAGGGAGCTTATCCAGAGAGCTGGATAGCTCACGATGAGGAGCTGCCGGCTGGACCACCGGAAGTCCCGGATTCGATCCCCAACACTCACAGTGCCATAACATAGCCTCCTCATGTGCCAACTGCGCTTTGCTACACTACAGCGTAACCTCACCAGGCCCTGCCAGTACAAAAACATTTAAATTATGCCACTATAACAGACTGGACCTATTTAATATACACCTCCTCCAACTTTTTGAAAACTTGTCACAGTTTCCATCATTCATTACATCGTCACAACCAAACCTACTGTAGTTGATTCCAAATGTATCACCCTGAAATAGGCAATGAATCCAGCAAGCATCCTTGCAAAAAATTCTTGACAGAAGATGAGACATACATCCATTATGGAGGTCTCTTAGCGGACAAGTATAATGTCATTTTAATAATTGTGTTAGAGTTGGTTGTCCGAAATCTGTTCCAACTCATTTATAAAGGACTGCGGACAAATTACCATCAGCACATTTTATTGATGGAAAATTACACATTAATCGCTTCTGTCAAAATTGTTGCAGAAAATATCTGTCACGATGCGAGGTGCGTGTCTGAGAGACGACCGCTAAGGCTTGGTGGGTTCACATCCGCATTCGCAGTTATGGTCGGGTGTCCTCATAGGAACGGAAAAATGAAGAACTGACAGTAATGCAGGATCTGTTACATGGTGGAAACCAACAGCGCCCAAATCGTATAATGGGGGCCGGCTAGTTTATGTCCCGCTGTGCGCTAGTGTAACGGAAAAAATAGCTGTGCTAAGGGCTCATGTCCATAACCGTGTTTTCACAGTGTATCACGTGTGCGATGCACGAATGCGTGATACACAGTGAATAGAGTCAATGACAGTCAATGGACTTTCATTGATCCATGCACACCGGCATGCAAACACTGCGTATTGATACGCAAGAGAAATAAATCGCAGTGTGCTCTATTTCTTTGTGTACGTACGTAGCGTAAGCCGTATACACTTGTATGGGCAGCGTATGATACTGTCCATGTACAACACATTGCATAAGGGAAGCGTATCCATACGCATCCCTGCTCTGAAATAGAGCGGGGGATTTTAAAAAAAAGTCACACTGCGCATATTCATGTGAATGTGATACGCAGGCGTGCACAGTGCCATACGCGGGCGTGCACAGTGCCATAAGCGGGCGTGCACAGTGCCATACGCGGGCGTGGACAGTGCCATACGCAGCTACAGCGTATGGCTGCAAAATGCGTAAAATGATGCGTGTGGACCAGCAGCATTTTACGCATATAACTGGCGGCATGAGCCCTTAGGATAATTTCACATGGGTGAGCGCAATATCGATCCGTGAAACTTAGCCTGATATCATGCTCGGAAAGGTGCAATTTTCCTGCAGATGTGAGGTGTTTTCGACACACAAACGCTTCGCGTCACTTCAGGGAAGTAGCGATCCTCCGACACGGCTGAATGTTCCCTAATATTTTCAATGGGAAACCTTGCATCGCTTGTGCCTCGCACGCTGCGCAAGTTTTTTTTTACCAGCCCCATTGAAAACAATGCATTCTGAAGGAACGCCCAAAGATAGAACATGCCGCAATATTTTCTCATACCGCGATCCCGGAAAGAAAAATCGCTCATGTATATGACCCTAATCAAAAGAATGAGGTTTATACTTGTGCATCTCGCAATGTGCAAATCTTGCACAGTTTCTCAGCCTTGTGAAAGCAGCCTAAGGATGTATTCACACGGGAGAGAAAATCATGTGAGTTTTGTGCTGCGAGAGATGCTGAAAATGCGCACGACCCCCCCCCCCCCCCCTGATATATGCAATGGATGTATTTACCATGTCAATTTTTTTTCTGTTGTGGCCCCGCTGTCCTGCATGGGAGCGACATCCGCAACGGAAAAGCATGCGGCCAAGCCGTTACAAAACCGGGTTTTGAAGCAGCGCTTTCCCGGCGGAAATCTCACGGTTCTTTGCTGCGGCCAATGCGCAAAATTTCTGCCGGGAATACGTCCTGTGTGACCCCAGCCTAAATGTAAATTTTCTGCGCAGAAATAAAAAAAAAAAAAAAGTCAAAATCAGCACAATTGGTGCAGATTTTTTCGCGGCTCCACAGCAGACTTCATCCATTGAATTGAAGGTGTGAGGTCTGGTGCAGATTTTGGCATGCATTTTTTGGTTGCGGTGAATCCGCTAGTGTAAAGACATCATAAGTCATAGATTAGTTATGGATTTATTCCCATCGAGTTCAATCGGGGAAGTCAAAATCTGCAACCAAATCCAATTGTGGTGGATGACCTCTGTATTTCACAATCATAGACTTTCTTTCTTTTTTTTTGGCATAAACCCAAAGCTGATACAACATTCAGGGTGTGTTCACATGAGCAAGTTGCATTTGCAAGCCACTGATTTTTATACGGGTGCGATGCGTTTTGTGAGAAAATTGCATCATTGCACACATGTGAAAACCTCCCCTTATTCCTGCTCCCATACAGAAGAATGGGCAATTCTTCAACAGAATCACCCAAAAGTAGGTCATGCTGCAATTTTATTCTCAACACTGAGAAAAATCCCGCATGTAAATATTCCACTACGAACAATAGGTTATTTTCCTCCTGCGATTACTGAGCATCTTGCAAATTACCCGTGTAAATGCACTCCTATAAACCGTGCCCTCATAATGCAGCAAAACCGCAAAAGCAACATGCCCTCATAGTGCCACAACCTGGCACCACAATGCTAAACAGTTGGCACAACTTTATCATGCCATGAGCTCAGCCTTAATATAACCTGATACATTCTTTATGAGCCAAACCCAATGTAGACTCATTGTCAGCAACATCCCTCCCCTAGATGTTGTCAGAATGGAAGGAAACTTTCTCTGTGGGATTGTAACTTTGTTATAAGCGATTACATATCAGAGCAAAAGGAGAATTTATTGTGGAGAACTGACCCCTTGTAGGGTGGCTCTAGTACCCTGTTGTACCACCTCTAGCTTGGATACAAGATGTGATATGTACAGGCATGGAGGCTCTAGTACTCTGTTGTACCGCCTCTAGCTTGGATACAAGATGTGATATGGGGGCATGGAGGCTATTGTGCCCTGTTGTACCACCACTAGCTTGGATACAAGATGTGATACAGGTGGGCATGGAGGCTCTAGTGCCCCATTGTACCACCTCTAGCTTGGATACAAGATGTGATACAGGTGGGCATGGAGGCTCTAGTGCCCCATTGTACCGCCTCTAGCTTGGATACAAGATGTGATACAGGTGGACATGTAGGCTCTAGTACCCTGTTGTACCGCCTCTAGCTTAGATACAAGATGTGATATGGGTAAGCATGGAGGCTCTAGTACTCTGTTGTACCACCCCTAGCTTGGCTACAAGATGTGATACAGGTGGGCATGGAGGCTGTAGTACCCTGTTGTACCACTTCTAGCTTGGATACAAGATGTGATACGGGGGCATGGAGGCTCTAGTGCCCTATTATACTGCCTCTAGCTTGGATACAAGATGTGATGCAGGCAGGCATGGAGGCTCTAGTACCCTGTTGTACCACCTCTAGCTTGGAAACAAGATGTGATATGGCTGGCCGTGGAGGCATAAAGGTTTCATATGGTATCCTGCAGCATATTACTCCACATTTGCTATAACTGAGCCTCTAGATCATTCAAGCTCATAGGCTACCAAAGTTGGCATCCCAGATGGTCCCATACATGTTCTATTGGTGATAAGTCTGGTGGCCGTTAGCATCGTGTGCAGGAAAAAGCATGCTATGGACGGTATTTGCTGCAGAATCTGTCCGCCCCCTGTGCAGGCAGCCTAAAAGAGTACAAGAGGGGCTGGACGTCTTTCTTGAGTGTAACAATATTATATTATAGTCACTGATTAATTTAGAAGGGCTGGTGATCCGGGGATTATTCTGATGACCAGATTGGGGTCAGGAAGGCATTTTTTCCCTTAAAATGATCCCTTAAATGAAGAAAATTGGCTTCTATCTCATTGGGTTTTTTTTGCCTTCCTCTAGATCAACATTGGGGGGTAATAGGCTGAACTGGATGGACATTGTCTTTTTTCAGCCTTATGTACTAGGTTACTCATTTGCAGATTATGGAGAGAACTTCTGGATCACAGGTGGCTTACTTGTCCAGGCCCAAAGGAGAACATAAACTGTCCTGTTGGGATCCAGCAGGATTTCTGTTGATCAATAGTAATCTCCTGTACTGAGTACACATGAGGACTGTCCCTTTAACACAAGCCTGCTGTGACCCCATCACTGAGTATCCACCAGGGTTGTTCTACCCAAAGCTCGGGGACATATTAACTCTAACTGTAGCAGCAAAATTTAACGACTGGCAGTTTACGAAGGAGAAAATCACTCTAGTAATTAGCCAGATTCCCACATGTCCCACACAAAGAAGATGCTCATCTGGGATGGAGTTAAACTATTTTTCAGGGACTAAAAATATTACCAAGCTGTGCTACATAAATACCATATTTTTCAGACTATAAGACGCACCCAGTTGTAAAAAGCCGAAACCCCCCCCAAATATTTTGTACTAATTTAAAAGACTAGGGGGGGGGGGGGGGGGTCTAACAAAGTTGAGGGGCTGCTGGCATTAGCTTTGGCGTTCTAGTATAGAAAGGGGGTTAATAGTTAACAGTCAGCTCATAATAAACCTTGTGTGTCCATTTAAACAATGGTGCCAACATATGAAGTCACATTATATGCATAGACAGCACTGCTGCATGCATACTGTAAATACACACAACACACATAGCTCTGCAGCATACACAACTCTGCTACACACACCGCTCTGCAGCATTCAAATAGACACATACAGCTCTGCTACATGCACACACACAGCTCATACAGCTCTGCTACATGCACACACACAGCTCATACTGATCGGGCAGGGAGAGAGAGGACTGTACAGCCGAAGTATGTATGTAGTGAATCATTATGGTAGTGGTCAGGGGTGTCTGCATCTATCAGACCCCCCTGCCTCTGGACAATAACGGCAGACTCTTTTCAGCAAGACTTTATTTTGCCGAAAACTGCATCTTATAGTCAAAAAAATACGGTGGGTCAATGGTTCTAAAAATACTGGGCTACCAAATTCTTCAAGGCAGTAGATGTATCATACGGCTTTACAGTATGTGTATAATGTTATATATAGGACTGAAAGATGCTCCACATAGTAATGTTGCAAAAGTGCAGCTCCACCTACAGTAAACACTGACATGCCATGTAGACACCTCAGAGAAGATATTAACATGGGAACCTCAGAGCACCCAAACCGTTTCGGCTTTGCAAGGAGTTTCAGTCAGTTGGAACCACCTCCTACCTGGAGAACTCCAACTGCTGCAAAACTACAACTCCTATCATGATGAGAGTTGCAGTTATGTAACAGCTGGAGCGGTCCAGGTTGGAAAAGAGTAGACTAGAACACAGACAAAAGCAGCAACTACCCTGAGGTTTCCACCACCCTATCTGTGCGAAAGGTGGTCTACGCTAAACCTACTCTTTGGCAGCTCATCTTAAAGGGGCTATTCCTCGAAAAATATTGCTTATAGTTACACCTAGCCCTGAATTTTATACCCTTTTTGTAGTTAGACTTTTTTTAAAAATAGGTTTGCACCCTCAAATATTCCAGGACTAATGTTAGAATAGCACCCCCTGCTGCTTAAAGCCTCAGATATTCCATTACTAATGTTAGAATAGCATCCCCTGCTGCTTAGATCCCCAGATATTCCAGGACTAATGTTAGAATAGCACCCCCTGCTGCTTACAGCCTCAGATATTCCATTACTAATGTTAGAATAGCAACCCCTGCTGCTTAAAGCCTCAGATATTCCAGGACTAATGTTAGAATAGCACCACCTGCTGCTTAGATCCCCAGATATTCCAGGACTAATGTTAGAATAGCACCCCCTGCTGCTTAAAGCCTCAGATATTCCATTACTAATGTTAGAATAGCACCCCTGGCTGCTTATATCCCCAGATATTCCAAGATTAATCTTAGAATAGCGCCACCTGCTGTTTCCAGTCAGAATCCACCTATTTTTTTCAGTTGGTCACACATGCGCAGTCTTGCTTCTCTCTGCTCCACTGGGTATTGTTGCTGCATGTTCTCTTATGTCAGAAGAGGTGATAAGACAGCGAGACAACATTACTGCAGAGAAGCAGGACTAAGTAGGTGTGACCACTTCGGAAGATTTACTGAAGTGGACAGGCCAATAGAAAGGCTTTTCAAACAGAAGCAGCAGGTGGCGCCATTCTAACATGAGACTTTGATTATTTATGGATAGAAACAGTAGGTGGCGCTATTCTAACATTAGTCCTGGAATGTCTGGGGATTTAAACAGCAGGTGGTGCTATTCTAGCATCAGTCCTGGAATATCTGGGGATATAAATAGCTGGTGGCGCTATTTTACTATTATTTCTGGAATATCTGCGAATATAAACAGCAGAGGGCACTATTCTAACATCAGCCCTGGAATATCTTGGAATATGTTGTAGGTTCACTCTTCATGGCACTATATAGCAGCATTATTTGGGCACTTTATGATGCTGCTTTGTAGACACTGATGCATTTTTTTGTGGCATAAGTAGTTGGAAATTATTTTATTACTCTCATTTTCCTGGTTTAAAAGAAAAAAGATAGTGCCCCAATACAGTATTTGCTCATAGTCCTCTGCCGATCCTGAATGGAGGATTACCACTATTTTTCTCCATATGAAATATCATAGGTGCAGTTTCCCTTTAACCTGCATGATGCTCACAACTAGGACATGCATGTCATTGTAATCTGGACTCCTCTGAAATGAAGCATTGCCATTCTATCTGTCCGCTCGCCGCATACTTCTAGCTGTCATTAAGCACTAGCTACCATGCGGCTACCACTATTCTCTACAGGTCAGACTGTTAATGGTTGATCTGGCGTCACCACTCACAATCGAGACTTTACGTAAGTATTTGTTTGTATGGCTGGAGTCTACTTCAATGGACGATGTATCACACGCTCAGCGCCATTCTTTAGGCTGCTGATACAATTGCACAAACAAGAGAAATAATTAGAAGTGAAGATACTGTTGCCATGATTAACGCCAGGGATGGCTGATCACTGCAGCCAAAGGGCACTGCACCAATGTGTCAGCATGTCTGCTGCTGGTGCTGGAAGAAGCAATTAACAAGGATTGTAAGCAGTGGTGACGCCCGCTTCATTATTCTTCTGGTCCTATAATGCTAAGATGCTATAAAAATCACATAAATAACTGATGTTAAAAATGGGGCGGGGTACTGCTCTGGGGATGCCATAAATAACAGCTGCTCTGCTGGCGCCAGAAATTGGGGGCACTACTTTTTTTTGTAGAAGGGGGGCCCAAAATACACAATTCTGACATTTTTATAAAACCACAGTTACCAGCAAAATCTAGCCAGTAACCCCACGTACCTGTCCGGATTCTTTGCCGTTCTGTTCTGCACATGCGCAGTACAGATTACGCGCGCACCGTCATAATGATTACGGAAGGGCCGCGGGTCGGACGGCTTCCATTGACTTCAATGGAAGCCGTCCGCACGGAACCCACCTAGAAATAGAGCATGCTGCAATTTTTCCCAATTGCAATTGATTTCCACTAGTTGGCAGGAAAAAACACTTTTCCATGGCATGCTATGGAAAAAAATTCACTGCGGAATCCAGAGGCAGACGCCCTCTCCGGAATCCGCAATGCAAATCCGACCATGTGCAGGCGGCCTTAATTGCTTGTAGAATACACTGCAGTACTCTGCAGCATATTATACATTTGTCTATTAAGTCAGGCAAGAGTTAACAGACTTTAATGCATGGCAGCCCTAAAAGCTTTCACTAGGCTTCAAGGTGCCTGTAAACTCATCAGCACCTTACGATGGTGGCGCTGATGCTAATGGGACACCAGGGCCCCCTTTCCCTCCGGCTAGCTGCTTGGTTACATCAAAGGAATTAAACGGTCATGATTTGAGTTAGCTCTGATCATGGCCGTTGCTGGTGGATGTCAACTGTCAGAAACAGCTAGGATGCGCTAGGAAAGGAGCAGGCTCAGCTCCTACCCCGCTCAATACACCATCTGTGATCGCCAACCTTTCATTTATAGCAGGTGGTCCTTAAGGCGTTCAAAAAAACTACTGCCAATAAAAGGTATTCGTATAATTACATGTAATCTGATTGGTTGATATGGACAACTGCATCAATGCAGGGGCGTAGCTCGGGGTGGGGCTCACAGTGCATGCGCTGGTGTGGGAGGAGGATAACAAGACTCTGCCTTTGTAAGGATATGTAGGTACAGGCTAAGCAGCCTGCCCCTACACCAAGCTTCTAGTAGAACCGGTAGTAGAGCTCCCCTGGGAGTGGGAAAATTGTTCTGGGGTTCCCCTGTGGTATTAAGGTTGCGCACAGCCGGCCTTGGCTATGTGTTACTTGTGTGGTCACACAGAGTGTGAACCACCAAACTATAGGGAATCAGCAGGTAGATGTAGGCAGGGGGCGATCGTCCCATTAGGTCCACCTAGATAGCTGCTGATCTTCCTGTGTGCAGTAGTTTCTTCTGGAAGAATCATCATCCTCCTTGGTCTGTCTCCTCCTCTCCGATGTTCCAAAACACCCCCATAACACAATTGCTTAGTTCTGCTACTGCATATATGTTATGAGCTCCGATGTGGGGCTGTATTTATGTACTAAGCTTGGTTCTGGTATTTAATCTATGTAGAGAGCTTGGTCCTGGTGCCGTATTTATGTTATGAAGTTGGTTCTGGTGCCGTATTTATGTTATGAGTTTGGTTCAGGTACAGTATTTGTTTTGGTGTGGGTATGCAGCAATCTTGTTGCTTTCTGCCCAAGCAGAATACTGGCAGACTGCCTATCAGTGTAATATGTATCATATTTTTCTGATGACATGGGGCGCCAGAATAAAAAGAAAAATCCTGCAAACAGTTCCATCTAAACTAAGGCCATGACTGAAATTGAGAATCATTATATAAGATATTCATAGTCGGTCAGCAGTAGATATCCTACTTGTTGACGTTTTCCAGGCAGCAGCTATTTTAATATTACACCAACTACCAATAAGTGAAAAATATATGAATCCCCCCCAAAAGATATATTACAAAACATAGCTTATACAGTATGACAAAACATAGCTATATATGATGTATTACACACATAATATGAAAGGGAGTAAAAGTTCCCTGGAAGTAGAGAACCTAATTCTCCCAGGGTTTCCCCCATGGTAGTAAGATTTAAAGGCAAAGTGAAATGTATCATAATACGGTCCACATTAGATCTCCTACTTGATGATGGTTTCCAGGCAGAAGTTGGTTTACACATAATACAAAACAAGTAGAGAAAAAATGCATGAAAACAACACAAAAGGATAATGACGATAAATTACAGATATTAGATAGGGTCAGGAATACTGGTTATCTGCCAGTAGTGGGGACATAATGCACGTGTGTGCTCTTGCTTTCACCAATGTGTACGTCGACATAGCAATAAGTAAATATCACAGGGGCAGACATTTTTCCAGACTTCCTCTTAGCATCAACACTATACATAGCCTCTCTCCTGGCTGATAACAGGGAACAATAGATGGCATGCAACTGTCCCTTTAAAAAAAAAAAAAATGACACGTGAAATAAAAGTCAGCGGCACCTTCCTATGAAAACACTGCATTAGTATTATACAATCTCATGTGCGCTGATCCTGATTAAACATTAACCGGCGCCTGGCAATCTTCCCTTTAAATGTTTGATCACAGCAGGATATCAGCATCTATTAACACGTCTTTTGCGCCGGCCACACGGTTTAATCAGGTGGGCTCTAGCAGCTGCTTAACAGCTGGCGAGACGGTGCCTTAGGTACACATGTCATATGTTTCACCTGCTGACACTACAACATTAGAGCCCGGTAACATAATACAAGGCGTGCAAACAGCAGCAATATGTTCCTGCTCCCAGGCCTATAGCCAGCTTGGGATGGTTACCGCACACCCCCTATATACACTGCCCAAACTTTTCCTCCTTTATTCAGAGCCGTCATCTGACAATAAAAAAAAATTAATGCCATAAAAATAGTAATTAATGCAAAAAAAGCAAAAACTTACAGATGATCCAAGCCCGGTCTCTTTGCAGCGCTCCGTCAACAGGTCTGGTGTATTTTTGCACCACCCTTGTGGCTTGCAGAGGCTTCTATGTGAGCAGTGTGTATGAAGAGAAGGCGTGCCTTGCAATCTCCACACGGATATGAGGAACTCACCTCAGGCAAATCTTCCTTCTGACTCAACCACATTACAACCCGATACATACTCCGCTGTGACTCAAAGCCTACGCACCGACTTTATGTCCTTTCTACAGGGTACAGCTCAGGCTTCTCAAAAAAGGTTACTACTCCGTGCAAGAACAGGATCTCAATCCATGAAATCACGTACTGCAAGACATATGGGGACGTGCCCACACAGCGCAAATGTAAAAATATCTCCGTGCATCAACATACAAATCTGGGGGAAAAAAAGAGAAAATGCCTTTTTTTGTGTGCCACTAAAAAACAGCAAATTAAAGACTAGAACGCTACGTAAATCTATAAAGAGAATAATGCACTTTTTCACATTTCAAAAAAACTTTATGATTTTAACGTTTTTCTGCGTAAATACGCAGCGCATAAATAAAGCACGCAAAATTACATTGATTTTGAGCAGAAATACGCAGCGAATAGGCATATTTCCATACACCCATCATTTCAATGGGCTGTTGCGGTGCGTCATAACGCAAAAAACATGGCCAAAAAACATGTACAAAATAAAATACATACATCTTGTTATTTGTGTAGCTCCAACTTATTCCGCAGCGCTATCAAGTAATTTATTAATTACTCCCCACCAAGCTGGGTTCTCATTTTACCGAACTTGGAAGGATGGAAGGCCGAGTCAACCTTGAGGCGGCTAACTGAACCATGCGGGGATTGAACTCACAATTTTCAGGTTGTGAGCGAGAACTTAGGACTGCATGCTGCTGCCGTAACACTCAGGGGTAATACAAAGGCGATTTTTATGTGTGATTTCTGTGCGTTGCAAGTCCAAGTATAGGAAAAAAAAACATACGATTTTCTTCAAAAGCGTCAAAATTGTATGTACAGGAATGTGTGTTTTTTGCAAAACGAATAATAAAATTAAAAAAAATGCAGCTTACAAATTGCAATATTAGTCCACATTTTATCAGATGGTTATCGCACATGTCCATGCGAATAAATCCTTAGCAGCATTAGGACAGGTTCACACGGCACAATCGGACACAGATTTTTCCGTGGCTGAAAGCCACCCCTAAGCTACGAGACACGGGTGAATGCGATATCGGGCCGTGAATATCGGCCCAATATCACAATAGCTTACATGGGATTTTCCCGTGGGTGTGAGGCGTTTCTATATCAAAACCGCCTCGCATCACTTTGGGGTAGGAGAAGATGGGGCGTGCCATGATTCATATTTGTGCATCTCGCAGCGCACAAATCTCTCGCGACTTTCTTAGGCGTGTGAAAACGGCCTTAGCCTTTGGAATGTTAAAATCCACATATCATATTTCTAATGCGGATTCCATGGACATCCGTGTTAGAAACGGACACGTCACTTTTTTTTTCCTCTACAACACTGATTTCAAATGAATGTGACGTGGATGGAGCATGGAACCCGCGCCAAAATCTGCCATGTGAACATATCCTTGGGGTAGATTTCAAGTGGTGGAATCGAAAGCAGATTTTTCCAACTGTAATCTGCCTCAAAAACTGCGGCGGCAATCTGCAGCTGAGCTGTGGTTTTTCGCCACGCTTCAGCAAGTCTTTAGCCACGGATCCGCATGCGGATTTAGCCTGTTGTAATGGGCAGATCTGCATGCGGAATGCCAAACGTACATTCTTCATGGAAATAGCACGGAATCTGCATCAAGACGTGACATGTCACTTCATCATCTTCCAGATGTGGATTTGAAATCGGTGTGGAAAAATTTATGCCGTATAGACGAAGATCACTATCTTTTCTCCTTAGGGAGATCACCTAGAAGGTTAGGGAGTGAGGAGACTTTTAAGGCCATTCATGCTCCCCTGGGTAATATGCAAATAAGGGAGATGGAATACCACCTATGCAGCGCCACCTACTGGAAGGCAGCATTCCTTCAAATCAAAGTTAGACTCCTTATACAAGGCTTGTAACAATGACTGGGAATGTCAAGGCTTGTATAAAGAGTCTAACTTTGATTTGAAGGAATGCTACCTTCCAATGGGTGGTGCTGCGGAGGTGTTGTTCCATCTCCCTTATTTGCATATCGATAAAGATTCACACTGTAATTAATAGCAAGCTGATTTGCCGTGGAATCCAACACGGAATCAGTGTAGATTCTGCACTGCAAATTCTGCCATTTTTTCCAGGGTTTAACGATTAACAACCTATCCTCAGGACCTGTCAGTCTTGTCTCCACCAGGCCTTCCTGGTGGCATCAAGATACAATAATACCCCTTAGGACCCACTGCAAGAACCTGATATTGAGCCATATTAGAGAAGATGGAACTAGAAGCAGATAGCTCCATCCCCAGTTCAGTGGCCAGGGTTGGTAACTGCAGGCAGCTCCCACTGAATTCAGTGCAATGCACTTTGAACAGAGCTGGAAGCAGACCGCTCAGTGACAGCAGGCCTGACATCAGATGATCGCTGGGGTCCTGAAAGTTGGCCCCCCCTGCTGTGCTACAATAAGGGGTCTGCCACATGGGCAAAGATGTCATTTCTGACATGACCAACCAAAAATAAGTCACTGCACAAGCGCTGGCTCCCTTAGTGCAGCGCAGAGTACTTTCAACACGCAGAGTCTCCTCAGCTGGAGGCGTCAATGAAGACTCCACTAAGTGTGCTTTAGGCCAGGCTCACACAACCGTATCTTTACCACGTATTACGCAGGGTCTGTACACCCGAGCGATATGCATGAACTCGCAGGCAATCAATTCTATTGCCTTACACAATTCCATTCACAGTAGTGTCGGAATTGCGTAATACGCAAGCGCAAAATAGAACACAGCATGTTCTATTTTGCGGAGTATATATGCAAGATGGAGCCCATTGTTCTCTATGGGCACGTATGTACAGGCGCCTATGCGCAATTACATTTTCCCGTGCAAGTTCTGTCCATCTTGCAATCGCAAAGGAATTCACATGGGAATATAAATAAAATCAAAGATGAAAATTGCTGGTACAATATTAGGGATTTCCTTTAAGCCCCCAACATCGCTGGGCGTAACACGACATTAATGTCCTCGGTGCCTGGGGTTTATATGGAGCGGGATCGTGAGCCGACCATTCTTCATACAAGGTAGGTGCCGGCTGTCTGTTACAGCAGATTGTGGCTGTTGAGCCTCTAAATGCCCTGAGCGTTGTTCGTGGACCCCGAATAGCCCCCCACCCCACATGATGCAATCTCGGGGTGCTGTTCAATTTCCATGGCAGCTGGGGGGCTTCTGAAGGCCCCCAGGGCAGCTATGAATAAATACCTATGATAGACTGCCTGTCACAATGCGGTATAATGTAATACTGTGGCATTCCATTATACTGTATGAGCAATCAAACAATCGCAAATTCAAGAAACTAAAAAAAATGTAAAAAATAACTTTTTTAACTACTGGAAAAAAAAGGTTTTAAAAAAACTCCCTTTTTCCATATTGATAATAAAAAAAAGCAGCATATTTGGTATCGCTGCGTCCATAAAAGTCTATTAAAGTAACACATTTACCCCGCACGGTGGGCTTCATACAAGTCTATGGGACACGGTCTTTAGAGGGTGACACCGCTGGATCGTGGGAGAGGGAGAGTATAAAGAATACACCCCCCCCGGCTCCCTGCGTTATCCCCTAACAGTATTATAACTTGTCTGGACGAGACAGGCTCCCTTTAAGGGGTTAAATGTATCCTGGATATCACATTCACACTTGCAGCAAAATACTACAATGGTAGAAGATGGAGGAATCCACTGGCAGACGGCGGGCAAGAGAACAATGCCTGGCATCTCCCATCCATCACCCTACATCAGATAGAGAACTCCTCATATTCAGCCTTTGGGCAAACGGAGAAGAAAAGAGCCCGAAGTGTAAAGTAGGCGAACAGGTCAGATCGGAATTCGCAAAATGCAACAAGGAAGGGCGCGGGCATCTGTGGAGCGCAGCGTATAATGTCACGTTACGCTATAATACCCGGGTTATAATGGGACGAAGGCTATAAAATCAGCACCGCCTCCTCTTATAAAATCCAGCTGTCACAGCGAGGACTGAAAATTACTATCCGCACACAAGTGTCCGTCGCGGAGATACTGGGAGCCACCTAGTAGATGCAACATTACTTATACAGGCCGGGCGGCGGAACGGTAGCCGACCTCTGACCCCGGCACCACACTGTTAGCGGAGCTATCTTTGTTGCCTATAGCAACCAATCACAGCGCAGCTTTCATGTGTTATACTGCTGAGGTAAGATAAAAGCTGCGCTGTGATTGGTTGCTATGGGCAACACACTCTGATGAAAGCAGTCTAGGAAATCTTTGTTGCCCATAGCAACCAATCACAGCGCAGCTTTAATGTCTTATACTACTGAGGTAAGATGAAAGCTGCGCTGTGATTGGTTGCTATGGGCAACAAAAATGTTCTAGATTGCCTTTATCAGAGTGTGTTGCCCATAGCAACCAATCACAGCACAGCTTTCACGACTTATGCTGCTGAGGTTGATATGGGTGACACACTCTTATAAAAGTAGTCTAGGAAATCTTTGTTGCCCATAGCAACCACCACAGCGATTTTAAAATTTGTTTTTAACTTTTTCCCATGGATTGATGGTCCATGTAAAAAAAAAAAAAAAACAGACATTTCCTATTCTGGTCTGATTTCTCGGATGACAGTCACCCAATGGAGACAATGGGGCAGATAAATACTGCCTATGGGCTTGTTCGCACGAACGAGATTTAGCAAATTTTGTGCGATTCGCAAAAAATTTACACAAATATGAAACCTGTTCTTTTGAATGGATTTACTCACATGAGCGATCTTCGCAGCAAAAAAAAATAAATTTCAGCATATTGTCATTTTGGGTGTTCCCACGGGAAGAGCCGTCCATTGTTTCCTGTCAGACCTTGGAAAAGATTGCATGGAAGAGCGATGCCTTTTTTCCCCATTGAAGTCTATGGAACCACATGCGATCCCTTCATGTATGTGAAGATCGCAACTTCACAGAAGCAATGCTTAAATCAAAAACACATCGTATCGCCGAGAAAACCAATACAGATACATTCACACGGGCGGCCCAATATTGGCGGCCCAATAGATCACGTAAACCTAAACAATCTTGCGCCAGATTTATCACAGTGACTCCGCAGAATGATCAATCTGGCACTATTAATCTGTCGCACCTTCACGGACCGCTCGATCTAACTTTATACCGCCCCATTAGTTGGCTTAATTTACAACAAAAGTTGTGCCAAAATTTGACACAATTTTTGATGCAGTGTGCCACGTTCAGGCCACACCCCCTTTTCATGATGCAACGCCCCTTTGTCAGACGAGGCGTAAAAATTGTCTGAAAGTGTCTAAAATAGCGTGATAAATGTGACGCAAACCATGGAAGAAAATTTACGGGCGGTTTACACCACAAAACTGTCAAGCCGGACGACATCTTTGCGTACTAAGTGGCACATTTATCCAAGAGCGGTGCTTTATATGCCGTCCGTAGATAAGTAACAATGGAGTAAGATGCGCCAAATACAACAACGGGCACAAGCTTCTTGTTACATTTCTTGCACCTTGGGCTGGCAGTGCGCCACTCATTACAACAGGTAAAACCGGCCGTAGACTTGCGCTATAATTTAGACCGGTTTCTGGCGTAAATTACAATTAATTTCACAAGCCCCGCCCATTGTCTTTTTTAAATCAGATCTTTTTTATTGAAGTTATATTATTTAAGGCAATTACCCCTTAACTTCTACACATTTATACATACAGAGGTATAATATACTTAGAACATATCATTACCCGCCCACACAATGCCATCAATCACAACTATATTTAGGCTAGTCAGAATCTCCCCCAACAAGACTTTTTTTTTTAGACATATACAAAAAAAAACCCAAACCTACCTCTCCACCATCACCCCCCCCCCCCCTGCCCCCCATCAAACCCCGACAACAGGGCACTCTTACATTGTAGCACCACAGTGACTGCACTATTACATTGTGGGGCCACAGAGGCGGCACTATTATTTAGTGGGGCCACAACAAGCACGTTATTATTATGGGGGAGCACTGAGAAGTTCATTAGTGGTTGTAGCAGCAAGATGGGGTGAATGTACAGACACGAGTCATGGCTGAACAAAATCTCAGTGCTGGTCTGGACTGAGAGAGAAGAAAACCAAATACGGGCAACTCCAAACAGATATCACCACCTCCAGTGGCGGTCCCACAGGACTGCTTCTCACATGCTATTCTTTAACTTTGCAATTGGGTTTTACTCTCTTACAGGGGCCCCAACACAAAACTGAAATTCATGTTCCGGGGCCCCTAGGGGCCCGAGCTCTATACCACTGTGCAGCGCATCCATGTCTTTCTATTCAAGTACACTATTGTTATTTCCATATAGGACACCAGTATTGAGATATGGCGCTGGATTCGGCTTTTTCACTGCGCCCAGTATAGGTTAGGGAATTGCCATTTATACATTTACTGCAGTACAATAGGACTAAACAATATATCACCTGGGAAGCCCCTTTAAGTCTGACATATCAGTAGTGATAACATACGTTTGGTCTTTTTCTTGCCGTGTATACAATATGTTTATTTGTACCATTATTAACTCTTCCAGTACTTTAAATGTGAATTTGCCCTCCCTGGACTCATGTAGCGTCATCCAAAAAAGTTATTTGGCCGTATATCACCACCTCTTGGTCACAAGTGGTACTGCAATAATACTAAATTTGCCAAGCACCTATAAACCACAAAGGAGAGAAGGCAGTTCGCACTCCCGTATAAGACTTGGCAACAGCGGTCCATTCATTTGTAACTATACCGCACCTGCATTGTCTTCTCACGGTTCCCTCCAGCAATATGCGCTGAGTGCCAGGGGTCTTAGCAGCCGTCCCCCCAACTAGCTGGGGTGCTTTGCTTTATAGACAGCGCTGTCCAGTTGGCACATCTCCTTTAACCCCCTAACGATTCTATTTGGGGAACTCGAGCGATTTTACATCCATTTGTGGTCTGTACTTGCAAGGGGCTGCACACGGGCAGCACACTGACCTATTACAGACCATGGTGCTATATAGACATAGGTTTTTTTACATGGACCGTAAAAATAAAAAATGCAGCTTCTGCTATTCTAATCCAACTTCTCAGATGACAGTCACGTATTCAAGTAAGTGGCTATGCAAAAAATTAAAAAGGACGCACACAGAGGACATGCATGTATGTTGATTTTCATTGCTAAGCAATTCTGGAAAAGAATTAACCCTCTTCCGTTTTTTTTTTTGTGTGCGCAAGAATGAATAAAAGATGGAGGACACATATATATTAAAATCGGTCCGTGCACGTGAATAAAGCCTTACATGCATTTCCCCTTTAAATGGGTTGTCCAAGTTCTTTTTTCAGAAACAGGTTCTCCATGCAAAAACATAACAAACAGTCATATACTCACTTCTCCCGGCTGTGTCCAGTACCACCGCTCCAGGTCTACCAGGGACGTCATGTTTACGGGCTGCAAAAGCTTGTTTACGGAGCATCACAGGCTGCTGCAGCCAATGACAGAGCTCAGCACTGAGCTCTGTCATTGGCTGCAGCAGCTTGTGACGTCCCATACATAGGCTGACTGCAGCCTATAAAGAAACACCAGGCACGGAGGACTCAGCAGCAATGCAGGGATCCGGGAGAGGAGAGTATACAGTATGACCGTTTGTTATGCTTTTGATGGGGAACCTATTTTTGGAAAAATAAAAAAAAAACTCGGACAACCCCTTTAATATGAAATCTGGGAGCAGAAGTCTACAAATCTCAAATGAGCATTGTTTATTTCTACTACATTTTCTTTCGGCGCTACCGGTCCTTTCCATCTTCAATTGGCTGAGCTCTCCGTCACATTTGCCCTCCATAAAACCATATCATTCCAGGTAAAGCATCGGCGCTGCAGTTATTGGCCTGACACTTTAGCGGATACCTATATTGCGCAGCAGCAATATATTCTTCTGAAACGGAAAATTTATAGCATATGTTGTCATTACTGCGAGGAGAGATCTCACCTTGGCATCCTCAAGGCTAATCAAAATAGTAATGTACGGCTTTGGTCACGTCGGAGCGAAAAGCACTAACTAAATAAATATTTCTGGATTTAGTTAAAAGTTGTAAAAACCTTGTGAATCTGATTTACACGTCCCCGACCCTCAAAACCAAGGCAGATGAACGCTACGCGGAAGGATTTTTTCTGATGCCATAAGGCATCCACAGTAGGCACAGCTATAGTGCTCCCTATACCACATCCGGACAATATATTCACAAACCATGGCAGATCAGTAAGCACCCCCTAGTGGTGAATGCAGGAAGTCTCGAACAGCTATAACAATATACAGTATTAAAAGCTATGTACACGTCTACACTTTTATTTCCTTTATCAATGTGTTTTTGGGAAATGAAGACTTTTTGTAATTGGTTTTTGTTAAAAATTTCTGATTGTTTGATTTTTATGTTTGTATCGTTTTCCAAGGCGCTGCAGATGGGGGGGACTGAAAGCTTAGCAAATTCTATCAGCCACGGTAAACCGACAGCTCCTTCGCTAGTCTGTTTCCCTATTGTGGAGGTGCATTTACTCCCTTTCCACTGAGCCATCACAGAGGGCTGTATGGCAGTGCCGGGCAATGGTGGAGGAGATCAGGAGGACAGAGAGCAGAGAAAGCTACTATTACAGAGAGCTGTAACTGACTCTGGGGGAATTTTCTACTCTTAGCAGTAAGGGGGAATAATCAGCAGCTACTCAGAGAGAGGATGGAGAAATAGCTGTGTAGCCTTGAGTGGGCGTGGTTAATTCTGCACAGCCTCTGAAGAGGCAAGAGGGAGCTGATCTTGTGCACATTCATGAGAAAGACCATCTGATCAGTGCCGGGAACACCCCTCAGCTTGAAACCTGAATGTAGGAGAGCCTGTATGAGGATTTTTAAATGCATGAGAAGGAAAACTCAATGTAAAACAGATTAGTGCATATTTTTATTTTATGCCAGGAGGTAGTAAGATGTGCATGTACTGATTTTTCATGCACAAAGGTTTCCATGGCTTATTAATTAATAGGCACAGAACCTTGCTATTACAAGATCACCAAAGGTGAAAATTCACTTTAAAAGGACACTATCATAACATTTGAGCCCCATAAGCTATGAAACGTGATGACAGTGTTCCTTTAAGAAATTCTAAAATGTGCTGGTTTGACAATGAATGTAACTAATAAAACCATTCAGAATCCCATACATCACACACATATGAAATTTTCATGTAGTTACAGGAATAGCTCTTTAAACTAGAAGAGCGTAATTAATACTGCTCCATTACATGGCTCTGCTAAGTGCTCCGTACATAACTGTGTACTTTATCATTATTAGTGGGACCCAAGAAAACCCGTCACTCCACATTAGTGCAAATAATGGCTGACATGTCATTATCTGCCCTGTTACCACGCTGCTCTCAGGGAGAGGAGGATTAAGGTGATCTAGAGGAGAACTATCCACATTAAATGCAATTTTACTTTAGGACAAGCGAGAGACAAATTCCTGATTAATGAGCGGATGTTTTAATTAAAAAGGTGGAATTGGAGAGGTTTTCTAAACAAAATCCACCGGAATATTCTGCAGACTTGCGATACTAAACTGTGAATATACCTTGGATGGCCACTTTATTACAGATCCCATCTAGTAGCACGTTGAACCTCCTTTGGTCTTCAGAACTGCAGCAATTTGCCGTGACGTCCATCCACAAGTATCAGAGGACAGAGAGGGAGCCAAGAAAACATTCTCCCACCCAGGGGATTACTAAAGGCTCAGGGGCCCTGATGCAAAAGGTGAGCAGGGGCCCCCCCTCTATCTGTATCTGTACCCGTACCCATACCTAAACCATGCTGCGCAGAGGCATAACTTGAAGCTCCTGGGCCCCATTGCAAAACCTGTTACACGGCCCCCAACTATAATGCTTTATTCATAGTACTGGGCTCCCTATATGGAGAAGAGAGGCCTTATGGGCCCCCTAAGGCTCCTGAGCCCGGGTGTAACCGCATCCTCTGCACCCTCTATAGTTACGCCCCTGCTCCCACCCTTACCCCACCTCCCCCAGCCTGACAGGAAGGGGTCATCGATTCATGCTGCTTGTACCAAATTCTGACCTCCCATCAGCACGGTGCAGCAGAAATCTGGATTCATATGATCAGGAGATGTTTTTCCACTGATCAGTGGTGCAATTTTTGCACTCTTTTGCTTACTGGAGTTTTGTCTTTCAGTTTCTGCAATGTTCAGGAGTACAGGGGTCCTGAGTGTCCCCAAATGAATGGAGTAGTAGTCATTTGTTTACTCTACCTCTCTATTCTATCCATTTCAACAGGAATGCCGGAGATAGACAAATTCAAGCGCTTGGTTATCTCCAACAGTCTTATTGCGATGAATGGAGTGGCAGCATGTACACATGACCACCGCTCCATTCATTTTGGAACACTCTGCTCTCACGATTTGCTTGGGGATTCCACTGATCAGATATTTTTCGTGAGGCAACCCTTTAATACAGACCCCAGATGAGACCCCCCTAAATAAATACAGAAGCCAGTTCAGACTCTGTAGTCTCACCTCTTCTCTTTACTACAGCTTGCAGCCAGATACGTCAGCAGTGTCGGAGTTAGTTATGTTGTCTGAGGAAGTGCCCGAGGACTGCAGAAACACGTGGCGTGTATATAGTCAGGAGATTGCATCAAGGAGACTCGAGTGGTCACTGCAGAGACATACAGCTGGACACATCTATTAGTGTTAAAGGGAACCGGTCACTTTTATACCTATCGAACCCTCTATACTATTTATTGGTCATAAAATGGGCATTTATACACCTGTACTGGCAATAACGTGCATAGAATGGGGCATGCAGGCCTCCCAAGACGATCAGGACAGCCTTCTGCTGATGGTTCAGCACGCCCACCGGACCGATCACCCATCATCTGCATGTGGAGCAGGAACACCTAAACCTCTGATTTTACAGGTATGCTCAGACCTGCCCATTTTATCACCTATTAAATGGTATAGAGGGTTTGATAGGTGTAAAAATGGTGATACGCTCCCTTGAATACCCAAGCGTGTGAGGTTTCAGAAGCTGGAACTGTGATGATCAGCTGGTTTTATCTTCAGAAGTGTGATGATAATGTAATGAAGGGGTAGTGCTGCCACACTTGCCCTTGCATGCTGCATAGGCTACAGCTGCCCATACTGCAGCACTAGGTGCTGTGCCACTCCCGCCCCCTCCTAGTCTGAGAACTGGCTGAGAGGAGGGGAGGAAAAACAGTGCAATGAAGCGTTATCTCAGAGGCACCATTTTGGTGAATCCTTTTGTGGTTTAGATAGCGCCAGGCAGAGAAATTAATGACAAGGCTGCTATGTAGACTTACTAGTACCCAACCCAAGAGTTCGTAAGTCAGGTTGGTCCTCGGTAAAAAACTGCATGTGTGCATACAATCTAAGACATTGATAGGGACTATGTAGGCCTGCTAGTCATTATGCAGAATTCATTTGGCCCAAAGTAAACTCGTTGCCTCATACACATACTGAAAGTATAAGGGCATTTCCAAAACCGATCCAGCTCTTTGCAGGACCTTTACTTTAGATGTACACGTCCGCCCGTTGTGGACTAACTTCCAGATACTTACATTGTTAACTTGGACTGAGTGTGGCAAATTGCCATTGGTGAATCGTTACTTATTGTTGATATATTGCCTATTTGTGGTTTGAAGAGTGTTACCAATATTGCAACCACCAATACCTGCTGAGCACATAGATCAGGAGTAGAGATGAGCGAACGTACTCGTTTCGAGTACTTACGCACCCGAGTACCGCCATTTTCGAGTACTTCAGTACTCGGGTGAAAAGATTCGGGGGGCGCCGGGGGGCGGGGAGAGGCGTGGCGGTGCGGGGGGTAGCAGCGGGGAACAGGGGGGAGCCCTCTCTCTCTCCCTCTCCCCCCCACTCCCCACTGCTACCCCCTGTGCCGCCACGGCGCCCCCCGAATTTTTACGCCCGAGTACGGAAGTACTCGGAATTCGCGGTATTCGGGCGAAAAAGGGGCGTGGCCGAGCACGTTCGCTCATCTCTAATCAGGAGTTATTAGTACTAGTTGGCTACTCACAGGACATTGGGACAAAACCATTAAAATTACATACTTTTGTCAACTGGTTACTAATCTCATCTCACTTAATCATATTTGATTGTCATTAATAGTTGTAATAATCATTTATATTATTGCAGGTCTGGTGACCACCTCATATCCTGAGTCTTGTGTCGCCCACCACCTCCCGGGGCAATGAGGTGACCCCTTAAAGGGCTTTAGAATTGAAATGTCTTGAGGTCAGTTTGTTTCCACACCACAGGAGATGCCTCGGTAATAAAAGATGTTCAGTAACATTTTTTATTGACCCTGAGAAGTTAACTTAAATCATCCTCACTTTCCTTTAATTTGTAACCTTCAGATTTCCCCATTTGTCTTTCGAGACTCCTCTTTCCTTCCATTTGGCCATTGTTCAGCTCTCCCCCTGTGCTGTACTCTTCGTCTCCATGATTACCTTTTTGCTTTTATCTTACGTTTCAATAGTCTTTCAGAGAATCCTGAACAATCTTTTTCGGTACAATTTGTACAGATACTTCTCCTTTTAAGTCCTATTCAGGGCGCAATGAGAAAAGGAACCACATCGCATCTCTTAGGATAATAACTTGTGAAGAAAAAAAAAAACTCTAAAAGAAAAAAAAAAAAAAAAAAAAAGGCAGGAGGGGTTTCAGGATAATGCATCGTAGTAGTCACAGCAATGACTTGACAAGGATGAAACATGACAAATCTTTCAGTTCTACCTACATAGTATAATGTTTGTTCCTACTACTCTAATTATATACACACACAAACACACACACGCATACATATACATATGTCTCCATGTAGATAAAAAAAAGGTAAAAAAGCAAAAAAAAAAAACATTTACTGAACAGTGGGCGGAGGAGGTATGGGGAAGGGAGCGTCCACCGCTAGTTAGTCATCTTGTCAGGTCAACAGTAGTTGATAGATAAGAGTCCACCGCTCGAGACTGCCGTCCATTGGCTGATCATTCGGCTTGCAGTCATCAGTGCATAGTTGAGGTAGTAGGAGTGCCAGCTTCACTCCCATTGAAATCAATCGGAGCACAGCGCTGCTATTCCACTTCCTGCACTGGTCAGGATGTTAGTAACATGAGCAGAATAGCAGCGCGGCACTCCCATTGATTTCAATTGGAGCAAGGCCGGCACTCCCACTTCCTTAACTGTGCACTGATGACAACTCCCTGCGGCACTGGACAGCGGGCCAGACAATCAGCTGATGCAGAAGGGTCCTGAGAGGCGGACCCCTGTCCATCAACTACTGATGATCTGAGGACTACCCTTTTGAAGCTTGGCACTCAAAGCTTCAAACATCACATAAGCCAGATACAATATTTTGTTAACAAGCACAGGGTGCGTCTTGTACCCGGTCGTGTGAGACGTCCGTGCCATATGGCTCCAAAGGCCTCCCTACATTGCCTGTCTCTCTTTCCAAGTTCATAATGGGAGACATATCTGAGCATCTCACACAGATAGTTTTGATTTTCCTTCACACTCGTGGAAATGAATTGTGTATTCTGCAAGAAAAATTACAGTGTGTCCTATTTTGCCACGGACAGCCTCCATTGAAGCCTATAGAGGTGTCCGAGCCGCAGCTCATACGCGTTTAACATGAGCTGCGAATACCTGCGTCATCGCTAAGTGACGGCACCGGAAATACAAACAAACAAAAAAACCTGTTCTGTGTATGACTGCCTGCAAGCCTAGGTGGCCATACATAATAAAGGTTAGTGCCGTAACGCAGAGTCACCGGCTGGGCTCACAGACGGAATCCCGCATGCAGAATCCGATCCGGTTGCGTGAGCCTCGCCTTAGGCTGCATTTTTTATGAATTTCTGAAACGCATTAAAAAAACAGTGTGTATTGTTAACCCCTTCATGTCAAAGGAAGTAAGTTCACGTCCTGGCAGGGTGGCAGTAAACGCAAAGGGATCCAAACTCCTCATTTAAAACACGAGCCAATGACCGAACAACAAATGAGAATCGTGCACTTTGTTCGTTGTGCAGTTTCCGCAGGACTAATGATCATCGTTGGATCGCTCACTTCTTGTTGCAGTTAAGGACTCCTGCTCAGTGTTTGACATAGGAATATGGAACACGGAACAATTCTCAACAATCTTACTGTCCAGACAGTTTGCACGAGTGCAAATGAGTTAGCGGTGACATCACTCACTTGATCAAAACAAGAATGGGCTTGTCTAACAGGAGCATCACACCTCTTTTTAACAGGCCCTCTCAGCTGGAGCATTATCAGCTAGTTTAATAGTAGAGATAACCCTTTCTCTACCAACCATTTCCCTGAACTGTGGCCCTCTAGTGGCTCTTCTTCCACAAAATATATACCGTATATACTCGAGTATTAGCCGACCTGAGTATAAGCCGAATCAACAAGTTTTACCACAAAAAACGGGGAAAACCTATTGACTCAAGTATAAGCAGAGCTATACTCGAGTATATACTGGGTAAAAGAAAAACTCTCAACCAGCGTCTGTGTCTGCGCGGCAAGCTGATTGAATTCTCCCCACTGTCCTCCCCGCTGTCCTCTCTGTTCGGCTCTGTCATCTCTGTCAGCGCTGTGTAAGTAAGCGCTGTGATTGGATTGAGCACCAGCCAATCACAGTTGGCACTCAATCCAATCACAGCGCTGACAGCGGGGGATTTGAAAGCAGAGCAGGGAGATGACAGCGGGGAGAATTCTAAGGCAGCTTGCGTGCGGCAAGCTGCTTTAGAATTCTCCCCGTTGTCCTCTCCCTGCTCGGCATTCAAATCCCCAACCATCAGCGCTGTGTAAGTAAGCTCTGCGATTGGATTGAGTGCCAGCCAATCACAAACGGGCCTTGATCATTCACAGCCAATCAGTGAACGTCATTCATTGATTGGCTGTGAATGATTGAGCGCCGGCTGTGATTGGCTGGCGCTCGATCCAATCACAGCATTGAGGGCAGGGGATGACAGAGCCAAGCAGAGAGGATGCAGGGGAATGACAGCGGGGAGAATTCAAGCAGCTTGCCGCACCACCGACGGGAACACAGGCGCCGGCTGGGAGGGGAGTATAAAGTTTTGGGTTTTTTTTAACCCTTCCCTGACTCGAGTATAAGCAGAGAGGGTTTTTTTCAGCACAAAAAAAAATGTGCTGAAAAACTAGGCTTATACTCGAGTATATATGGTATATGCTTTTCTATGTGATTATCTAATTATAAGGCCTCTTTCACATGAGTGACAGCGATATCGCTGCTACAAAATCGCGATGATATCACAGCCTTATTTCCACGATTTTGTAGTGTCAGCATTGCGGGGTTTTTTTGCGAAAAATTACACATCACATTGCTGCTGCTCGCGATAAAATTGTGAGAAGGTTAAGCCCTAACCTGAAACTAAGCCCCAGCTGCATTTCATTAAAAAAATTAATATAAGGGAATACTTAACCAAAAGGCTCAGTCCAGGCACTCCCGCTGCTCTCCGGAGCTCCGTCGGGTGTCCTGCAGTCCTCGTTTGACCACAAAAGATCACTTCCCGGTTGCTGGATTCATGAATCCTGCCTCCAGGAAGCGATAGCTTTGATTGGTTCATCAAGCACTGCATTGATTGGTTGAGCAGGGCTGGATGAACCAATCAGGGCTATCGCTTCATGGAGGCGGAATTTATTAATCCAGCAAACAGGAAGTAATCTTCTGTGGCCGAATGAGGACTGCAGGACGCGTGGTAGAGCTCCAGAGAGCAGCGGCAGGACCTGGACCAAGCCTGCTAGGTAAGTATTCCCCTTTTTTGGGGGGAGTGCAGCTAGGCCTTAGTTTTGGGGTAGGGCTTATTTTGTAAGGTTAAAGTCGCATCGCATGAAAACAGTGATTTTGTGCATTGTGATGCGACAAGAGGAAGACTCCATAGGGAAATATAGGCTACAAAAAAAAAGCAAATTATGGCGAGATAGACTATGCCGCGATTTTTTTTCTTGCAATATATCATCAGAGAAAATATCGCTAATGTGAAGGAACCCATTGGAAAGCATGGGCTTCACATACCTGCGTTTTCTCCCGCTATTGCATCGTGGGAAAATCACGCAGTTTTGCCGTCCGTGTGAAACCTTTATAAATGTGCCCCAGGGTATGGACTAGTGTGAAGAAAAAAAACCTTTCCCCTCCGCTCCAGTCCCTGGTGATGTAGGAAGAGATTACATCATGCTCATCGCTTACATGACCCCTGAAGTCAATTGCTGCCTCAGCATTCATGTGTGCATGTAAGTCACAAGACCTTTGTGAACAGAGGTTGGCTGCGGCAGTCATGTAAGGGATTAATGTGACATCATTCCTTCCTGTATCAGTGGAGGACCAGAGCAGAGGGGATCAAGATGGCAGTGTGGGGTGGGAAGCAATGTGAGAGGTTGAGTAATGGTTATATATATTGTTTTATACCGGTCCCTACTTTGGAGCATTTTTTTTTTAATTCCATAAAACCCCTATAAAAATGTACAATAGGCTGGCATTTTCTGCATACTGTAACTCACTTTTAGCTTTACTATATAGACTGGGGCAGAAGGAGCAGAGCATCATGGAGGACATCATGCAGCATGACTGAGCAGTGGAGTGAAATAAAACACTTCTAAAAACTAGGGGTATCACAGGGGTATCGACCCATTTGAGAACCATTTTTCCTAGCATCACAGGGCATTGCCCCCACTTTATACATCTTCTAGGACTTGGGTGCTCTAGTATCTACTAGACACTGTCCTTACCATTGAGGGTATCCCTCAGGTTTTCTAGTAGGACATTTACTAGGTTTATCATTATTTAATAGTTATACGGGTCACTCCTGAATTGGGCTCCTGATGAGTTGGGCCACCGACAGAAACGCGTTGAGCCATACTAGAACTGTTTTCAGTGAGCCCTACGATTTTTCTGGGGAATCATTCAGAACCTACATTATGGTATAGGGAGCCCATATGTAGAGCCCTGTATCTGACTTGATTCTTCCGCATTAGACCCCCTACCTTTTTGGTCTTATCTATACATTTATACCTATCCACAATTTGTCCTCACCTCTGTCTCTGTTGGAACAGGCCTAAGTGACGGGCAGGCAGGCACTGCCTAAATGGTCAGGAAACACAGGCATCCTTGCCGTTTCCCTTTACAATTTTTTAGGACTACCCTGTCTGCTTAGTTTCTAAACCACTAATGAAATAGGGCTGTGTCTATCACACATTGAGGCATTGAGGTTGCTTATTAGATATAGTAACTATCTGTAGTGCCTGCTAGTGGAGACTATTATTATAATGGTGGTCACATCAAAAACTGATTTAATTTACATATCTCTTTTGTTCATTGACTATTTTTGAAGGCATGCTTACTTTTTTCTCACACCTGCCTACAACTTTTGCACAGTCCTGCATGCCATACAGCATTATAAAGCAGGACTCAGATAAACTATAAACTGATTTGTACGCCTTGCTGAAATTGCGCCACCTAGTGTTCAACATTTTCACTAAAACAAAGCAGAAGATGTTTTGTGACACCTACACAGACAATGCCATTAAGGTTCCTTAGGGACAACATCCAGTGCCTGCAAGCTTAATCTACATTGCACTCGCAGACCCCCCTCCCCATGCCCCAACCCCATCTCCTTAGTATTGCAATGCCTGTGTCTCCCCGAGCTGTATGTAATTCATAATCTAGGTCTGCAGCGTCTATGAATCAGCTTACCGTAGGCTAGATTCCTCCCACGTATCTCACATACATTGGAAAGAAGCCATGTTTTGCCTTGCCTTATTGTTCACAGCTGTGCGCTGTGGTTACGGATCCCATATGTCCTTGTTTTCCAAGCGCCGGTTTGGTTTCAGCAATTGTATATCTTTAGAAATAATTTGTTTTTATACTTGATCCGCCGGGGACACTTTCTGCGCAACCCGACGATCTTATTAATTACTGCTACGGCCACAGTGGCCACAAGGTATTTAATGGGTTTTCACAATGGCATTTAACCTCTTAAAAGGTCGATATATCCATGACTGGGTACTGCCCAGTAAATCATGGCGGACATATGACTGTAGCACATCTCAGATGCAGACAGCTTGAACTCTTTGATACTGCGGCTTATGAACAGAATGGAAAAACGGAAGTGAAGACCTGAGTCGGAGGGAAGTAGGGGGTTAACACATTGTATAACAGTAGGCTATCCTGATCTTTGGGAAAGCTTGATTGCAAGCCTTGGTTTCCTATTCCCAATCATTGTTTTATAGACTTGTTAAAAAGTTGTACATTGATTTGAAGGAATACTGCCATCCAATAGGTGGCGCTCCAGAGGAGTGTGCATGGCCTTATAAGTCTCCTCACTCACTTCTCAGGTGTCTTCTCACACCCTTTCTGGCTGCTCTCCTCGGGAGGAGACGATGCCAAACCTGATCCACTCATCCCCTTATGTATCTCCACACACTTTTTGGGTGCTCTACTTAGCGAGAGGCGACATCCCTCTTGACCAACAGTTAAAAATATAACAAAATGCAGACTAATTAACAAAATCTCCATCTGCACTGCATCCCGCAGATAATTTTGTTCTTTGTGAAAGGACCCTCCAAGTACAAAGTCATCTGCATGGTTGAGCCAAAAACCTCAGAGCAATGGTAAAGGGATTTAAAGGGGTTTTAGCTATAGGACAGGTGATAAAAGTCTGATCGGTGGAGGCTGCACTGCTGAGACCCTGAAGGATCCAAGTACCAAAGTCCCATTTCCTCTTCTCTTCCACTCGCATTGAGGAGACGATTGAATAGAGCGCCCTGCACAGTCCATTCAATCTCCATATCCCTGTGGGGGATAGAGAGCCCACAGTGAGAAAAGAGGGGAAAATGAGACCCCCTTTCTCAGGACTAGTAGGGGCCTCGGGAGTGAAGCATCCACCGATCAGACTTTAATCACCTTTCCTATGGAGAAATGATAAAGGTCAATTTTGTTACAAGCTCTTTAACGGGGTTTTCCAGGAAAATACTATTGATGACCTATCGTCAGGATAGGTCATTAATAGTTGATTGGCTGCAATCCGTCACTCGGGACCTCGATCGATCAGCTGATTAGGCACATACCGTCAGCGCTGCAAATACACAGAAGTTAGAGCGGAAGTCTCCGCGACGAACGTGTAGTGGTTGGTGCTTGTAACTGCAGGCACCTCTTCCATTGATTTCAATGAGAGCCGCACCTGCAGTTACAAGCGCCGGCCACTATACAGACGTCGCCACGGAGACTTCAACTGCTTCCACTCCAACTTCTGCGGTTTTTCGCTGCTCACAGCTTGCGCCCGCTCAGCTGATCGGTCAGGATCCCAAGCAACAGACCCCAGCCGATCAACTATTGATGACCCATCCTGATGATAGGTGGTCAATAATATTTCCCTGGAAAACCCCTGCCAATCTGGAAATCACTGTCCGTCCAAGATCATAATGACAGTGCAATGGCTCTCGGGGAACAATACAACAGCAAGGAGTAACAGTCCCTGACACCATATTGGTGAGCTGGCACAAGCTGCTTGAGAGTGTCAGGTTGTGACCATGCTGCGCACGCATGTAGCAATGGCTAGTCTATATTAAAGAGTGACTTCCCACCAGTAGAGAGTTGGGTGACACTGGGCGTAACACCAGCAGGTAAGAGTGACTGCAGTGACGAGCCACAAGAGGCTACAAAAGTAAGGGCTTATTCACGTGGCCAAGAAAATCGGCCCAATATTGTGCTTGCCAATCACATGGTTTCCATGAAATTGTGATCTTTATCCGTGATAGAATCGGGTTTCCCATTGACTTCATTGGTTTTAATGGAAAAAAGGCTGCTTTCACATCTGTGGCGGGGAATCCATTCTCCTGTTCCGTTCGGGGAGCAGGAAAGGGGAATTGCCTTGCCGAATGGGATCAGTCTTCTGATGGAACCGAACAGCACTGAATGGATGCTATGGACTATAATGGGGTCCGTTTGTTTTCTGCTCAACTGGCCGGGATTCAACTGGATGAGAAAGCGCTGGATGCTGCACTTCTTCTACTGGTATTTGGTGCTGGATCTGCGATGGAACCTCCAAATGATCTAAATCGGGATTTCTTTTTTTGACAGAAAGAAAAGACTGAAGTACAGGACATTTTTTTCACAATAACAAGAATTGGAAGGAACGGAGCTTTTTGCTTTTTCTTCATATTGTATTCAGTGAGGCATGGAGACAAACGGAAACTAATCCATTTGCATCCATTTGGGTTTTGTTTAACGAACTTCTTAAATCCCACTGTGTATGTACAGTTATAAAGCTAGAGCTAAAACGTAAAAAAAAAGTCAGTTAAAAAGTAATCATAGTGGAGAAGAAACTGATGCAAGAAAAACCTGGCAGCTTTTGTGATGGATCTATTTAACAGATCCATCAAAACACCGGATCTGTTTGCTGCAGATTGCATCAGACATCTGGGTTTTTTTTAGAGCGGTTGTCCAAATTTAGGAAACCAATCACCAGGTCTCCCACGTGTTAAAATAACGAATCATCGGTTACTCGTGTCACCCTGCTCCCCCCACCCCCCTCCTCCGGCCGTTGGCTCCGGTGTCTGCTATTTTTGTTTACAGGCTGCTGTGACGTCCCATAAACCTGCTGCAGCAGCCAATGACAGCTCACCCTTGATTGCCCAGTGCTGTCATAGGCTGCCATTGATTTGTTAATTTAATACATGGGGGAAACGGTGATAGGGATGTCCTTAACTGAGCAAATGCCTTTTAAGTTTTGAAAAGAGAAAAAAAGGGGAACAGTTAAAAACAGATAAAAGAACGCAGATTGGAACACCGTGTAACACAGTTTGCCCAGGAGGGTTAGAGGTTGCATAAACCCCTCGAGAATAGCTAGTGTAGAGGAGATGGTCAGATGACACTGTGACCAAGTGCGAGTCTGACATAGCAAGAGAGTTCACAGATAGAGACTGTAACCAAAGAGGTAGATGAAGTAAGCTACCAACCAACACCAGGGCTGGGTGTAAAGGGAGAGCTAGCCATGACCTTCAATAAAAGGGGTTGTGTCAAGTTATAAAGGTATACCCTATTAGCAGGATAGGGGAGAACTCTGGATTGGTGGGTTCCAGAGGTTGGACCCCACTGGTCATAGAGAACACCAGTCCCCAAGTGAATGGAGCAGAGGTCACACACGTGCATGACATTGCCGGATATTGCCGAGTACAAGCAATCACGGTGCCGTTATTGAAGTGAATGGAGCAATGATGCACCTATGCAACCTACACTCCATTATACTCCCCTCTCTTCTGCCCCTACAGGACACAAGTTATCGTCTACTGTGGCCCCGATGTCCAGTGTGGGCATACACACTGTGAGCTGGGGCCATGGCCTCCTCAGGAGCCGATCAGCTGTGTCCTTGGGGACAGAAGAGAGGGGAGTATAGTCTATTTTTTTTTATCTTACACCGGGCTCAGCTGTAAGAAAATTTTTTGTGGTAGTGTCAAAACCCCTTTAAGGCTGAAAAAAGCAAAAAACAACAAAAAACATATGTTCATCCAGTTCAGCCTTCTTGTTCGAAAGGCAAATAAACTAATCACAAGTTCTCCTACTGCTGTGATCTGTGGAAGAACCAGACAGGAAGTGTGCAATTCTTTTGCAGCACCCCCACAGGTGAAAAGAAACATTGCACAGTTGAATTAATGAACTTTCCATATAATGTGTAAACATGATGGGTTCTATAAAGTGATAGACTCTCTTTGTAGCTGTTCTGGCTACTAGATGAGTAGTCCTGAGAGTCCTTAATGGGGTATTTGTAAAAGGGAGGTAATTCAGATGATAAGGTGCTCTAAGATTGTAATCCAAGTGCCATATTATTATCTGCCTTAAAGATATTCATGGACATCACCTTTAATTAGCAGTCACTGATCAGATGGCTGTTCTGCAGTTCTGTGATCTGCGCTGACCCAGCTTTATAACCTGCCCACATTTCATTACAAACTGGCGTTTTAATTGCTCTAGCAGACAAATGCATTATTGGACGCACCTTATTAATGCGACACTAATATGCTCCAAATCTCACACAAGAACACAATTTACAATTGATTTTTTTCCCTATCCCAGATATTATGTATGCGGCAAAAGTAAAGTGATAATGGACAAGGTAGACCGATCTCATCATCATTTGGGGTTGAGCAGAGAATATGCATATAGTAATGTCAAGGGTATGATAGGAAGTTTGGTCAAGTTGGTCATATACATAAATTGTTTTTTGTCAGGTGGCCCTGTGAAACTTCACAGAATCAGAAAACAATCTAATATGGGCCGACAGATATGGAAATGGAACCAATAGGAGTCTAATGGCCCTTTTACATGGGAGGACAGTCGACTAAATGACTGCACGAGCGCTGATGTCCCCGCTAAGGTAGTCAGCGCTCATGCAGAGCGTTTAGACAGACAGACTTTGGCGCTGGAACGCTGGGTTCTCACTCTGAGCTTCACCTTCTATGTGAAGCGCTTAGCGGGATGCATTTACAGTGACCGTTTTTATGCTGACTGAAAATCAGCAATAACAACTTGTGAATGAATAGTAAGCTATTTTTCTGCATCTACACTGCACGATTATCACTCAAATTCGTTCATTTGATAATCGTCAGATGTAAATGGCCCATTAGTGTCCCTATCAAATAAGCAGTGCCAGGGGTGGCTAGAAGCTTTTTATCCACCGGCTCAATTAACATGAATATTTCTGACTACTATATGACTTCTATCCTGCATTTATCACCATTTTTCCCTCTGTAGGCTCTACTTCTCAGTCTTTCCTGTGGGTGTAGTGGGTGTAGATGAGCTGCTATGATGTCTCCATACACTGTACACATAGGAGAGCAGGATCTCTTATTCTCTATGTGTATGTAGACATCATAACTAGTTTATACCCACCAACTCAGAGATAGAGGAGCAAGATCTCTTCTACTCTATCTCTGAGTTGGTGGGTGTAAACTACTTGTTATGAGGTCTCCATACACATAGGAGAGCAGGATCTCTTCTCTATCCCTGAGATGGTGGGTGTAGATTGCTGCTATGCGGTCTCCATACACTGTACACATAGGAAAGCAGGATATATTAAACGACCTACTAGAAACTACAGCAGAGTCTTTTCTGCTCTTTTCTCCCTATTCTCCCCTAAGTAACATAATTGACTAAAGGCCCATTTAGACACAACGATTATCGCTCAAAAGAGGTCTTTTGAGCGATAATCATTGTGTGCCTTAAAGGGGTTGTCCCGCGAAAGCAAGTGGGGGTATACACTTCTGTATGGCCATATTAATGCACTTTGTAATATACATCGTGCATTAAATATGAGCCATACAGAAGTTATTCACTTACCTGCTCCGTTGCTGGCGTCCCCGTCTCCATGGTGCCGTCTAATTTCAGCATCTAATCTCCCGATTAGACGCGCTTGCGCAGTCCGGTCTTCTCCCTTCTGAATGGGGCCGCTCGTGCTGGAGAGCGGCTCCTCGTAGCTCCGCCCCGTCAAGTGTGCCGATTCCAGCCAATCAGGAGGCTGGAATCGGCAATGGAACGCACAGAGCCCACGGTGCACCATGGGAGAAGACCTGCGGTCCACCGTGGGTGAAGATCCCGGCGGCCATCTTAGCAAGGCAAGTAAGAAGTCGCCACAGCGCGGGGATTCGGGTAAGTACTATCCGGTTTGTTTTTTTTTTACCCCTGCATCAGGTTTGTCTCGCGCCGAACGGGGGGGCTATTGAAAAAAAAAAAAACCCGTTTCGGCGCGGGACAACCCCTTTAAGTGCAAGGAGACCGCTCAAACGTTGAGCGATCACTTTACACTCTGAGCGGGGAATGCAGAAGACAAGCGGGGCTGTTTGTCTTCTGCATCTAGCTGTTCTCTGCTCGGAGCGCTCAGCTGTTATACAACCGAGCGCTCCGAGCAGGGTATGCAGAGCACAGCTGGACCGCTGTGTTCTTCATACCCTGGCTGTATTCAGGGAGCGGGATACAGCTGAAACAATAGAAGGAAAGAAGATCTGTAATGGCCAGCACCTTAGCGGATGTTTTTTTTTTACCATAAAAAACACAATTTTAGATAAATAAGGAGATTTGCATATTTGCAAGCTATCACATTGGCTATCAAGTTCCTGATTCATAAGTCAAATGTACCACAGGCCAACATTCAGCCAATGGAGGCTAAAAATCATAACGTGTACAGAGGTAATAGTCTCAATAGGACCCTGGTGCTTGGGGGGCCCAAAGGCCCCTCTGCCACATACGATGACACTAGTTTTATAAATAGCGCATGGTAGATGGGGCCCTGGCACAGATTTTGCGTTGGCGCCCAGAAACATCTAGTTCTACCAAATTAGAGCCGGCCATGCAAATTAAGTGCAATGAAATCAAACAAATTCTATGAAAAAGTGGATTATACCCACCTGATAATCAGGTTTCCAGTAGTCTCCACGACAGCACCAATGAGATTGCCTCCTCCTGGTAGGACAGGAACATACTGAGAGGTTAAAAGCTCCCCCCCTTCCCCACTTTCCTCAGTGGATTCTAACGAATTGCCGGGGCAGGAGCTAAACTTAAATTTTTTCCCCTAACCGGGGTTTTTTAATTTTAAATTTATTATTTTATTTTTCTAGGGCGGGAAAGGTACGGGTGCTGTCGTGGAGACTACTGGAAACCTGATTATCAGGTGGGTATAATCCACTTTTTCCCCCAGTCGTCTCCACGACAGCACCAATGAGACGTACCAACTAAAGTTTATTAGGGTGGGATTGCTGCCGAGAGGACTTTGCGGCCGAAGGCCATGTCCTCGTCCTGCTGCACTTTTACCCTATAGTGTTTAGTAAACGTGTGGGGTTTTTTCCAGACTGCGGCCTTGCAAATTTGCTCGACCGAGGCTGAACTGTGTTCGGCCCATGAGGACGCTACTGCCCTTGTGGAATGGGCTTTAAGCGCTAACGGGATCTCCTTCCCGAGGGCTTTGTAGGATTCTATGATGGCCAGGCGGATCCACCTGGCTATGGAACTTTTCGCTGCTTTGCTACCCTTATTTGGGCCACTGAACTGGACGAACAGGTTGTCATCCCGCCTCCAGTGGCTCGTTGTATCTATGTAGGTTAGGACTGCTCTCCTAACGTCCAGGCAGCTTAGGGTTCTTTCCTCCTCGTTTTTTGGGTGGCTGAAGAATGAGGGGATTATTATATCCTGGGACCTATGAAAATCTGACACTACTTTCGGCATAAAGGCCGGGTCTGTTTTAAATATTAGTTTGGTGTCTGTAATTTTCATAAACGGGTGGCGGATGGACAAGGCCTGTAGTTCGCTAACCCGTCTTGCGGATGTAATGGCTACTAGGAAGATGGTCTTGATTGTCAGCGTTCTTATAGGTAGCGCTTTGATCGGTTCGAATGGTACCGCTGTCATGGCCCCTAGAACCCAATTAAGGTTCCAGTCTGGGAACAGGTTTATGGGCCTAGGGCGTAATCTAGCTGCTGCTGTTAGGAACCTGTGGACCCATCTATCGTCTGCGAATTTTGTGTCGCAGATAGCGCTAAGGGCTGAAACCTGGACTTTTAGGGTGCTCGGGGAGAGGCCCATCTCTAAGCCCTCCTGCAGGAATTCTAAGATTAGCGGAGTGTCGGGGATAGAATCCCCGCGATCCCTTCCCTGTCTCCATGAGGAAAACTTTCTCCAGACCTTCTGGTAGATCAGGTGGGTCGTCTTTTTCCTACTGGACATTAGGGTTTCTACTACTTTCTCTGAGAATCCTTTCTGTCTTAGCGAGGATTCCTCAAGAGCCATGCCGTTAAATGGAGTTTGTCTAGGCCGGGGTGGTTCAGTGGCCCCTGCGATAGAAGATCCGTCCAGGTAGGCAAGGTGACTGGGTCCTGGACGCTCAGTGTTGTCAGAAGACCGAACCAGCTTCTTTTTGGCCAGAAGGGGGTCACTAGGATTAGCGTGCATCCCTGGGTTCTGAAGTGTTGTAAAACCCTGGGGATTAGTGGTATGGGAGGAAAGGCGTAGGCCAGTCCTTGTCCCCAGTCCTGGCCCAGGGCGTCTACCGCTATCGGACGATCTCCTGGCCGGAGGGAGAAAAAGTTGTCTACTTTCGTGTTCTCCCTGGTTGCGAAGAGGTCCAACTGTGGGGTCCCCCACCGGTTGGTTAAGATTCTGAATGCCTCTGGGGAGAGGGACCACTCTCCTGGGTCTATCTGCTTCCTGCTGAGGAAGTCTGCTTTTCCATTTAGTGTCCCCTTTAAGTGGGTTGCCGTGATCGAGAGGATCCGGCCCTCCGCCCAGTGAAAGATTTTCTGTGCGATGCTTTGCAGTGGGGGAGATCTTGTGCCCCCTTGGTGTCGTATGTGAGCGACCGCGGTGACATTGTCTGACAGTATTTTTATGTGATGGTTCTGTAGCGAGTTGCCCAACTGCTGTAGAACCTGCCAAACTGCCTGTAGTTCTCTGAAATTTGAGGATTGTTCTTTTATCCTCTGAGGCCAGGGACCCTGAAAGAATTGGTTCCCCACATGCGCTCCCCATCCACAGGCGCTTGCGTCTGTTGTGATGTGGATGGCTGGGTCTTGTAGCCAGTGAACCCCTCTCCGCAGGTTCTCTGGGGATGTCCACCAACGCAGGGATGTTTTTGCCCTGTTTGGGATGTACATCCTTGCCCCTAGCGAGGACTGCCTTTTGTCCCACGAGGATAGGACTACGGCCTGTAGGGCTCTGGTGTGGGCCTGGGCCCATGCTACTCCTGGGATGCATGATGTCAAGCTCCCCAGAAGAGACATTGCCTCCCGAATTGTGCAGAATCGTCTTCGTAGGAAGGTTTTGACTATTCTGCGGATTTTCTGTATTCTCTCCTCGGGTAGGTAGGAGCATTGCGATTCTGAGTCGAGGGTTATTCCCAGAAACGTCTTCTGCTTGCCGGGATCTAGGCTGGATTTTTCCCAGTTTATAATCCATCCCAATGATTGGAGAAGTTGTAGCACTGTCTCCAGATGTTTGGTTAGGAGTTTTTTGGACTCTGCTATTAATAGAATATCGTCCAGGTACGGTACTACTAGGATCGATTTTTCTCTCAGGTGGGCGGCTACCTCCGCCATAATCTTGGTAAAGATTCTGGGAGCTGAGGATATCCCGAAGGGCAGGCATCTGAACTGGTGGTGCTCTGTTCTTCCGCCCCTGTCCACTGCGAACCGCAGGTATTTCTGTGAATCTTTGTGGATCGGGATGTGAAAATACGCGTCCTTCAGATCGATGGACGCCATGTAGGCTCCTCTGGGGATCAACTTTATTGTCGAGGAGATGGTTTCCATTTTGAATCTCCTGTATCGGACGCAGGTGTTCAGGTCTTTCAGGTTTATTATCGTCCGGTGTTTCCCGCCGGGTTTTTTTACTAAAAAGAGCCTGGAGTAATAGCCCTGGGTTTCCTCGTTTCGCGGTACGGGAGATATTGCGTTTAACCGCTGCAAGTCGCGCACGCTTTGCCCTAGTAAATGTAGCTGTTTTTTTGGGGCTCGCGTGGTAATGAATTTCCTTCTGGGGATGGATACCAGCTCTATCTGGTATCCGTGCTGTAGGATCTTTGGGATCCATGGGCCCCCGCAGATTGCGGCCCATTGATCCACAAAGCTCCCCAGCCTTGCCCCTACGGGGATGGCGTCAGGGTCTTTGCTTCGGCTCCCCCTGATGGGGGTTGAAGAGGATATTCCTTCCTCTGCCCCCCTTGGGGTAACTCCAGCGGCCTGTCTTGCCCTTGCCTCCGTCCTCTTGGCTACCTTGGCCACCGGGACGTCTACCTTAGGTATTTCGTCCCAGCTTGCGCAAGCTTCCTCCTCCAGGGGGTATCTCCTTTTTACGCCTCGAGCGGAGTAGGAACCTGCGTCTGGTTTACTCCACTCTCTCTGAATTATTTTAGAGATGTTTTTGTGGACCGGGAAGGTATGTTTGCGCCTCTCCCCAAGTCCACTGAATATCTCATCCTGTCGGGTCCGCGGCTCTCTGGGCTGTTCTATTTTTAACGTAGCCCTAACTGATTTAATTAGTTCCGTCAATTCATCTTGATGGAACAAATATTTCCTGTAGTCCTCCTCCTCTGAGGACTCTTCGGCCGCCTGCTCCTCTTGCTCTGATCCGATGAAGTTCTCGGAATCAGAAGACTCCTCGGGAACATATGCCTTTCTTTGGCGTTTTGCTGGCGGTGCCGGCAGTGACGTTAGAGCTGATTGAACCTCTTCCTTCACCAGCTTTCTAACGTCATCCAGGAATCCCCCCGATTCCTCTCTGACTAGCCTAGCCACGCATGCCTTGCATAGAGGCCTCTGATACGTGGCTGGCAGTCTCGTCCCGCATTCCACGCACTTTCGCAGTTTTGTTCTGGGGGGGATGTCTTTTTTATCCCCCTGACAAACAAAGCATTTTTGCGGGTAAACATGCAATTTTTCCATACACAACATACTGGATATTTGCATTGTATTTTTGCCGCACTGGCTACTTACGGCCGCTGAGGCTGAGGTTTCAGCTGTCTCTGGGGCTGGAGCACTCATCTTTATACCAGTGCTGCAGACACCCTGCGACCTGTGATGCTGGTGTTCTGGCTTCTCTCAGGTTCCTATTTGAATTTTCGCGCTCCTGCGCTAAGCCCCGCCCCCTCCGCTCCTAGTGCAGACGCGATGACGTCATCGCGCTGGACGTGAGATGCGGCGCCCCGCCCCCTGCCGTCAAAGGGCTTCCTGGAGCGCCGCGCTGTAATTTCTGCCGGAGGACGAGGGGGACTGAGGCTCCCGCTTTGAACCCCCTATGGGCCGCCGCGGGAGGAACCTGGCCCGGGGGTTACCACCCTGATGTGGCGTCCCGGGAGTCGTCTGGCTGCGAAGGGATGACAGGGTGAGCCACTGCCTTCCGATCCGCCTGTATGCTTTCGCTGGCTTCTCCACCAGCTCCTCTCATAGATCCTGCCTCCTGGCAGGACAGGAAGACACTGAGGAAAGTGGGGAAGGGGGGGAGCTTTTAACCTCTCAGTATGTTCCTGTCCTACCAGGAGGAGGCAATCTCATTGGTGCTGTCGTGGAGACGACTGGGGGAAATATATTTATCTGCATTTTCAAAGCAGGAACAAGATATGAAGCGTTCCTCTTATCGGCTGCAGATTACTCCCCGCGCTCAAATGTAGACTCTCCCCAGAGGTATCCTGTTAAGATTAATGTAGACATATAGCCCGAGAAGCTCGAAGATGCAAATTCATCAGGCGCAGCTGTTCCAACATCCGCGACTTAACATTTTGCTGTTTGGCTTGGACAGACTTCACAGATAAAAAGGTCCCATGTGAAATAATTCACTTTTCCTGCTCATTGTTCTACACTCGCAGGATACATGAAAGCTCTGCAGGTACCTAGAGGTCTCCACACACTACAGAGCAAGGACAATCAGAGACGTCGGGCTACGTGGCAACAATTAATTACATTTCTCTACCGCTCGGCTTCAGAGAAGAGCTGGAGACACAGCAGTGAAGTATGCAGAGCTTCATATAAGGAAAAGTTAAAGGGAAGGTGCAAAATTAGAAAAGCATGACTTAAAAATAAAAAATAGCACCACACCTGTAAACAGGTTGTATGTGGTATTGCAGCTTAATCCTGTTCATGTTAATTGAGCAAGCTGCAGTCAATTATAGTACGGGTCTCTTTCTATAAAGGCAGAAGGACTTTTGGAGGTCTTAAAGATACCCCTGCACCCCATATTATACCAGACATGGGTGATTTTATTTCCATCTGCATGTACATTTTGATGAAGACTCTCTTACCTTTACAACGTATTAGTATGTCTACTGCCAACTCTTCCTCATCCCTCAGACAACTGCTTGTCTGTCGTCTCCTCTCTATCCAGTTTGCTGAACCTGAAATGGGAATGTAAATGTAATTTAAAAAAAATCTTTATATAGTGCCAACATATTCCATAGGACTATACAAATCAAAGGGAACATGTACAGACAAAAGCATTACATACGGCATTACACTAGTAAATAAGAGAGGTGAGGGTCCTGCTCACAAGAGCTTACAGCCTATGAGAAAATAGGGGTGAGGGTCCTGCTCACAAGAGCTTACAAACTATAAGGAAACAGGAGTGAGGGTCCTGCTCACAAGAGCTTACAGCCTATAAGGAAATAGGGGTGAGGGTCCTGCTCACAAGAGCTTATAGCCTATGAGGAAATAGGGGTGAGGGTCCTGCTCACAAGAGCTTATAGCCTATGAGGAAATAGGAGTGAGGGTCCTGCTCACAAAAGCTTACAGACTGAGGAAATAAGGGTGACACACGAGGTAGCAGTGTTTGTTCTGTACAATAGTCCGGCCATCTTTTATATAAATAGGGTAGTATATATAAAGCTGTATAAGCCGCTCACCAGCCACTATCTATGTACAAATATGAGGTGTATTAGGGAGTATGGGGTGGGGGATACTGCTAGATGAAGATATCAGGTTTTGAGAAGAATGTAGAAGAGGAGTACATGGAGAAGAGTTAGATTAGGAGAAGTGATAGGTCCCCTAGAGAGATGTGTATTTAGGACACGCTGTGGATATTGATGATAATCTGATTTCCGAGATAGCGCATTCCAGGGAGCTGGTGCAGCTCTACAAAAATCCTGTATACAGGAGTGAGAGGTTTGGATTATGGAGGACATTAAGGCTCTTTTTAAGCGGCACGACTGTTGGGCGCTTTAGCGCCTAACAGCAGTGCCAGTAATAATCACTGCTGTGCTTTCATACAAGCGTAAGGATTGCTCAGTCAATGGTGGTGGAGCAGGCCAGAGATCGCCTTGGCCCACCCACCCGCCTCCATTCACAGTAAACAGGCAGTCATTCATAGATGGACAGACGTTTAAGGGAAAGTGTGTACGGGAAGAGTCAGATTTGTGTACGCTGCACGGATTTGACCAGGTGACAGCGATTTATTGTGGGAGCAGGGGAGTATAAAGAAATATATATCACTCGGCCTCCTGTCACATCCCCTAATCAGTTTATCTTAAAGGGAACCTGTGACGTCCTCACTGTGTTATGGTCCTAACAGTCAGCCTGCTCCAATGACATGCTGGGCACAGTCCGAGTCCGTACCATACAATATGGTTTCAGAACCAGGCCAAAAGTGGAGGGTCAGACACCGGAGGTCTGGATAACGATTCTACCTTCCTAGACAACCCCTTTAACACCAACAGCGAAATTATCATGAATTATAAAAGGAACACGAAAACCCATAAATGGAGGCTTCACAATATAACCACCAGGGCCTAATCTGTTGTTAGCCACTACTTGCAGAGTTGGAACAAATTAAACTAGAAAACCTACAGTATGGAGTAAAAAAAAAAAAAAGAAAAAAGTATAAAAGATAGAAAATTGCAAAATTCTTCCAGTAAAACGAAAAGCCTGAAAAAAACGTATGTGAATATATTAGCAGTGCATATGGTATACAGGAGAAGTGCAGAATAACGCAGATGGTCAGTGAGACACAAGGAAGGAGAAATGTGTTACAGAATATTAAAAAAAACACTGTTGACTGCACAAAATACACCCTCGAAATTATCAATTTACAGGATTTTTTTCGTTTTTTTTTAAAGGGGAACTCAACAATTTCCAATTTCCATAGTTAAAGAAGAACTGTCAGCAAAATTATACTGCACTAACCTGTGAGCTGCAGGATGTAGTGGCAGGTCCTACAATCCTGATAAATTATGCACAGCCCTAAAAGTGCTGACATGTTTTAGAGACCCCACACTGCAGCTTTATAAGAGGTTGTGCAGGATTGGAAAATCATGGCCGCTTTCTTCCAAAAACAGCGCCACAACTGTTTAGAGGTATTGTGTGGTATTGCAGCTAAGGCCCATTCACTTGAATAGAGTTGAGGTGTCATATCAGACACAAGCCCTGGGCAGATGTGGTGCTGTGTTTAGAAGAAAGCAGCCAGGTTTTTCTAACCATGTAAAATCCCTTTTTAAGAAATTATATCAGCTAAATTTGCCCTGTTGACCAAATATATCGATATGTACCCGCTGTCGTAACAAACCCAACGTTACATTTATATTTTGGCAAAGCGGCTCCTATGCACAGAGATCCGCAAATAAGTATCTGTTGTGCTATATGTTAATGAGCCTTGGATCATCCAATTGGCGTTCCTCCTTTGCAAGCAGTCCGGAAACGCTGCAGATTTACTACCAAAGTGAAGGGGATTAAAGAAAATCCTGTCCACATGAAGGGGAAAAAAAATTGCTACAGTGCAGTCTAATCTGCAGATGTGCTGCGGATCCGCTGCGGAAATTCCGTAACAGATCCGCAGCATTTCTGCAATGTCTGAACGAACCCCAATGTCCACTGCATTCGATTTTGATGAACTACACCTCTCAGCATGTCCTTACGTTCATGTTATACTGACAGCTATAGCTTTACATAGAAAATCTTCTATAACACATGATGGGTGGCTAATAATGCTTTGGTGTACTAAAAATATTTAAGCATATTGGCAACCCCAATTTACAACACGACTTGACCGCATTGTCTTTTGTTCTCTCTCACTCTCCCTCTTTTGTGTCCTCTAGAAATGAGCGAGCATACTCGGCCACGCCCTTTTCGCCAGAGCGCCGCGATTTTCGAGTACTTCCGTACTCGGGCGAAAAGATTCGGGGGGCGCCGTGGGTGAGTGGGGGTTGCAGCAGGGAGTGGGGGGGTGGGGGGAAGAGGGAGAGAGAGAGGGCTCCCCCCTGTTCCCCGCTGCTACCCCCGCTCTGCCACGTCTCCCCCCCCCGAATCTTTTCACCCGAGTACGGAAGTACTCGAAAATCGCGGTGCTCGATCGAGTAATTACTCGAAACGAGTAGGTTCGCTCATCTCTAGTATCCTCTCTTTCTCCAATTTCCTATTTTTTTCTCTCATCAAGCCCCTCCTCTCTTTTTCTCCCCATCTCTTGGCCCCTCTCTCTTCTTCAAGCCTCTGTCTCTCTCTCTCAGCTTCTCCCACCCCCCACCCCCCAATCTCTGCTTCTCCCCCCCACCCCACATTCTCTCGGCTTCTCCCCCCCACTCACTCTCTAGGCTTCTCCCCCCCCCCCTTTCTCTCCCTCTTGTTTTCCACCCCCTCATTTCCTTTCCTACTCTGGGATAGCCACACCCTTCTAGGTCAGCCACGCCCTGAAAAACTACTCCCTCCACCCCTGTGAAAAGCTCTCCCAGGTTAAAGGGGTTGTCCCGCGCCGAAACGAGTTTTTGTTTTTTTCAATAGCACCCCCGTTCGGCGCGAGACAAACCTGATGCAGGGGTTAAAAAAAAAAAAAACGGATACTGCTTACCCGAATCCCCGCGCTCCGGTGACTTCTTACTTACCTTGTGAAGATGGCCGCCAGGATCTTCACCCTCGGTGGACCGCAGGTCTTCTGTGCGGTCCATTGCCGATTCCAGCCTCCTGATTGGCTGGAATCGGCACGTGACGGGGCGGAGCTACGAGGAGCCGCTCTCCGGCACGAGCGGCCCCATTCAGAAAAGAAGAAGACCGGACTGCGCAAGCGCGTCTAATCGGGCGATTAGACGCTGAAATTAGACGGCACCATGGAGACGAGGACGCTAGCAACGGAACAGGTAAGTGAATAACTTCTGTATGGCTCATAATTAATGCACAATGTACATTACAAAGTGCATTAATATGGCCATACAGAAGTGCTGAACCCCACTTGCTTTCGCGGGACAACCCCTTTAATGAGAATGCCCATGGTTCACATTTAAAAACTCATGCCATGTCTAATCCCTTTCTGTGTCACGGACGAAAATTAGGACATGCATGTAAATGTGCTGTGTTCATGTATATCAGACATCATATAGACTGTCCATGTGAGTTGCACACAAGTCTCTCAGGCCAATCTTGTACTTCTGGCTAGTGTGCATCCAGCCTTAGAAAGAACAGTTACTCCGAGCTCTTCAGACTGGACACGAGAAGGAGATATTTTTATTATTTCAAATTCCTAACACACATAAAGAGGTTGTTTAGTTTAGAAATCTTATTTTCATTAGTGAAATCTGAGTTAATGGAGGTGAGTTCTCTATACTGGATTGTCATCTCTTAGCCATAGCGGAGAAAAGTACATACAGCATCTATTTGCAGAGGAGGACTGTTCTGTCCTCAATTACACAGACAACCTACTGATTTGCATGGACACTGTGTAATTAGAGATGAGCGAGCACCAAAATGCTCGGGTGCTCGTTACTCGGGACGAAATTTTCGCGATGCTCGAGGGTTCGTTTCGAGTAATGAACCCCATTGACGTCAATGGGCGACCCGAGCATTTTTGTATATCGCCGATGCTCGCTAAGGTTTTCATTTGTGAAAATCTGGGCAATTCAAGAAAGTGATGGGAACGACACAGCAACGGATAGGGCAGGCGAGGGGCTACATGTTGGGCTGCATCTCAAGTTCCCAGGTCCCACTATTAAGCCACGATAGCAGCAAGAGTGGGCCCCCCCCTCCCAACAACTTTTACTTCTGAAAAGCCCTCATTAGCATGGCATACCTTAGCTAAGCACCACACTACCTCCAACAAAGCACAATCACTGCCTGCATGACACTCCACTGCCACTTTTCCTGGGTTACATGCTGCCCAACCACCCCCCCGCACGACGCAGTGTCCACAGCGCACACCAAAATGTCCCTGCGCAGCCTTCAGCTGCACTCATGCCACACCACCCTTATGTCTATTTATAAGTGCGTCTACCATGAGGAGGAACCGCAGGCACACACTGCAGAGGGTTGGCACGGCTAGGCAGCGACCCTCTTTAAAAGGGGCGGGGCGATAGCCCACAATGCTGTACAGAAGCAATGAGAAATATAATCCTGTGTCACCGGCATAGCAATGGGGAACCTATGTGCCACACACTATTCATTCTGTCAAGGTGTCTGCATGCCCCAGTCAGACCGCGGTTTTTTATAAATAATCACAGGCAGGTACAACTCCGCAATGGGAATTCCGTGTGCACCCACAGCATGGGTGGCTCCCTGGAACCCACCGGCTGTACATAAATGTATCCCATGGCAGTGCCTATCACAGCTGAGGTAACGTCCGATTAAATGCAGGTGGGCTTCGGCCCACACTGCATGCCCCAGTCACACTGGGGTTCATTAGAAGTGGACACATGCAGTTACAACTCCCTGTGGACCCACAGCATGGGTGGGTGCCAGGAAGCCACCGGCGGTACATAAATATATCCCATTGCATTGCCCATCACAGCTGATGTAACGTCAGCTTTAATGCAGGTGGGCAAAAAATTAATTGGATTACACTGGAGGCGAGGGCCCCAAAAAATTGGTGTACCAACAGTACTAATGTACGTCAGAAAAATTGCCCATGCCCAACCAAGAGGGCAGGTGAAACCCATTAATCGCTTTGGTTAATGTGGCTTAATTTGTAACTAGGCCTGGAGGCAGCCCAGTTAAAATAAAAATTGGTTCAGGTGAAAGTTTCAACGCTTTAATGAGCATTGAAACGTATAAAAATTGTTTACAAAAATTATATGACTGAGCCTTGTGGGCCTAAGAAAAATTGCCCGTTCGGTGTGATTACGTGAGGTTTCAGGAGGAGGAGCAGGAGGAGGATGAATAGAATACACAGATTGATGAAGCAAAAAGGTCCCCGTTTTTGATGGTGATAGAGAACGATGCTTCCATCCGCGGGTGCAGCCTACGTATTGCTTAGGTATCGCTGCTGTCCGCTGGTGGAGAAGAGAAGAAAGGATGACAGGCAAGCAGCATGGGTACCCTCAGCAGTGGGCCAAGCTGTCTCTTCCCCCTCCTCCTCATGCTCCTCCCCCTCCTCCTCAACGCGCTGAGATATAGACATGAGGGTGCTCTGACTATCCAGCGACATACTGTCTTCCCCCGCCTCCGTTTCCAAGCGCAAAGCGTCTGCCTTTATGCTTTGCAGGGAACTTCTCAAGAGGCATAGCAGAGGAATGGTGACGCTAATGATTGCAGCATCCCCGCTCACCATCTGGGTAGACTCCTCAAAGTTTCCAAGGACCTGGCAGATGGCTGCCAACCAGGCCCACTCTTCTGTAAAGAATTGAGGAGGCTGACTCCCACTACGCCGCCCATGTTGGAGTTGGTTTCCACTATAGCTCTACGCTGCTCATAGAGTCTGGCCAACATGTGGAGCGTAGAGTTCCACCGTGTGGGCACGTCACACAGCAGTTGGTGCACTGGCAGATTAAACCGATGTTGCAGGGTCCGCAGGGTGGCAGCGTCCGTCTTGGACTTGCGGAAATGTGCGCTGACCCGACACACCTTTCCGAGCAGGTATGACAAGTGTGGGTAGCTTTTCAGAAAGCGCTAAACCACCAAATTAAAGACATGGGCCAGGCATGGCACGTGCGTGAGGCTGCCGAGCTGCAGAGCCGCCACCAGGTTACGGCCGTTGTCACACACGACCATGCCCGGTTGGAGGCTCAGCGGCGCAAGCCAGCGGTCAGTCTGCTCTGTCAGACCCTGCAGCAGTTCGTGGGCCGTGTGCCTCTTCTCTCCTAAGCTGAGTAGTTTCAGCACGGCCTGCTGACGCTTGCCCACCGCTGTGCTGCCACGCCGCGCGACACCGACTGTTAGCGACGTGCTGCTGCTGACACATCTTGATTGCGAGACAGAGGTTGCGTTGGAGGAGGAGGAGGAGGGTGGTTTAGTGGAGGAAGCATACACCGCCGCAGATACCAGCACCGAGCTGGGGCCCGCAATTCTGGGGGTGGGTAGGACGTGAGCGGTCCCAGGCTCTGACTCTGTCCCACCCTCCACTAAATTCACCCAATGTGCCGTCAGGGAGATATAGTGGCCCTGCCCGCCTGTGCTTGTCCACGTGTCCGTTGTTAAGTGGACCTTGGCAGTAACCGCGTTGGTGAGGGCGCATACAATGTTGCCGTGGTCGTGCAGGGCTGGGACGGCACATCGGGAAAAGTAGTGGCGACTGGGAACCGAGTAGCGCGGGGCCGCCGCCATCATGCTTTTGAAAGCCTCCGTTTCCACAAGCCTATACGGCAGCATCTCCAGGCTGATCAATTTGGCTATGTGCATGTTTAACGCTTGAGCGTGCGGGTGCGTGGCGGCGTACTCGCGTTTGCGCTCAAACAGTTGCGCTAGCAACGTCTGGACGCTGCGCTGAGAGACATTGCTGGATGGGGCCGAAGACAGCGGAGGTGAGGGTGTGGGTGCAGGCCGGTAGGCACTCATGCCTGTGTCCTCAGAGGGGGGTTGGATCTCAGTGGCAGGTTGGGGCACAGGGGGAGAGGCAGTGGTGCAAACCGGAGGCGGTGAACGGCCTTCGTCCCACCTTGTGGGGTGCTTGGTCATCATATGCCTGCGCATGCTGGTGGTGGTGGCTCCCCAGCTGATCTTGGCGCGACAAAGGTTGCACACCACTGTTCGTCGGTCGTCAGGCGTCTCTGTGAAAAACTGCCACACCTTAGAGCACCTTGGCCTCTGCAGGGTGGCATGGCGCGAGGGGGCGCTTTGGGAAACAGTTGGTGGATTATTCGGTCTGGCCCTGCCTCTACCCCTGGCCACCGCACTGGCTCGGCCTGTGCCCACACCCTGACTTGGGCCTCCGCGTCCTCGCCTGCGTCCACGTCCTCTAGGCCTACCCCTACTCCTCAGCATGCTGTATTACCAGTAGTGCAGAAACAGAACGCTGTAATTAAATGTGCCGCTTAGTGGCCTGTGGTTGGAGGCTGACTTCGCTTACGGAACGCACAGCAGAGGCAGGAAAGAATTTTGCGCAAGCCTGCTGTAACACTTAGCTGGCTGCGTATGAATTAGGACAACTACCCCCAGCAGAGACCCAGTACACTGAGGACAGTCACAGGCAGCCCAAATAGATTTTTTTTCCCAAATGTTTTTGGAAAGGCCCACTGCCTATATACACTAAATATGTCTTCTGTCCCTGCCTCACCACTACTGGCCCTGGACAATGTAAAATTACTGCAGGACGCAATGCTCTGCACGGCCGATATACAAAAAAAAAAAATGTGCAACACTGCAAAAAGCAGCCTCCACAGTACTGCACACGGTCAGATGTGGCCCTAAGAAGGACCGTTGGGGTTCTTGAAGCCTAAAATAACTCCTAACGCTCTCCCTATAGCAGCTCCGGCACCAGCAGCACTTTCCCTAAACTATGTCAGAATGCATCTGTGGCGAGCCGCGGGAGGGGGCCGATTTATATACTCGGGTGACACCTGATCTCGCCAGCCACTCACTGCAGGGGGGTGGTATAGGGCTTGAACGTCGCAGGAGGAAGTTGTAATGCCTTCCCTGTCTTTCTATTGGCCAGAAAAGCGCGTTAACGTCTCAGAGATGAAAGTGAAAGTAACTCGAACATCGCGTGGTGCTCGTTTCGAATAACGAGCATCTCGAACACGCTAATACTCGAACGAGTATCAAGCTCGGACGAGTACGTTCGCTCATCTCTATGTGTAATACTTCTTTTCACCTGTGGGAGTGTTGCAGGAAAACTACTTACTTACTGCCAGGTTCTCTGGCAGATTACAGCTGATTGTTCAGGATCACAGCAGGGGGATACTTTGTGATAAAATTATCATCAAGATACCCTTCAAATAAGTAGGCACTGTCCAAAAAGCAGGAAGGTAAGGGGTCTAACCTGGCACTAGGTTGGATTTCAAAGGAGTCATGGAATCCAGCCCACTTAGTCTGTGTGTATGTACACACACACACACAAAATACATACATACATACACAATTCTTTCCGGTGTAGTACAAGCATAAAAATTTAAGTGAAGAGAGTGGGAGTGGTGGCGCATTCTGCAGATGGACATTAGTACATGCAGCCTGAGGAGAATCTAATGCTATATGTATACATGTTTTATTTCTCAGTTCCTCTAAAGTAACCTTGACTTCATAAAATTTTCCGTGCGAACAACACGTAAACACCCGTATCAAATTAACTTGGGCGAAGCCGGGTATATCAGCTAGTACAAACATAACACTGCTAACGCATCTCACGTTAGCAAGTAGTTCACTAATGAATTACTTCACTAATGAGTCACAGCTCAGTGTGGCTACACTATTTGCATAGCACATTCACATTTCAAAGTGAATAGAAGCGGCCGCGCTACACAAATAGCATAGGGCTGCTTGCAGGCACCAGGCGATGTGTGCTGCAGATATGTCTGGATAGCAGAGGCCCTTTGAGGGCCACATGCTCTCTAGTGAAGCAACTGTAGGGGAACCCTAGCGCTGCAGAGTAAAGCAAGTATAGACAGGTTTTTTTTTTTAATTTTGATCCCCAAGCCCAGTTAAAACATAGATAAATGCAACACTATATCCTACGTAATGCTCCAAGAGTAAAGAGAAATCACAAAACCAACTCACAAGAGATGACAAAAGGACTTCCCCATCTTTATAGTCTTTTCACATTTCCTACAATGATAGTATTTCTTTCCATAGAAATAGACCATGTCTTGCTGAGCCGACCACACGCCCCATTCTAAAACCTTCCATTCAAGGGTTCCGACTGTAGACTGCAGCGTGATTATAATGAGCACACATATACAGGAGCTCCGGGTGGACAGCACGACACTCTGACGTTATATAACAAAAGGCGTCCAGAAATAGTAGGCTATATTTGGTGTAATATACAGACATGAAAGCACTCATACCCAGAGAAAAGTCTTCCCAACCTGCACTCAGCCTGACCCAGACTACAGAACAGAAGACATTCTGGGAGAATTTAGGCCAGGTGACAACAAACTGCTGAACCCTCACATCTACCCAATCTAATAGTCTATTATCTAGGGCAGTCAGTATCATAGTAGTTATATTCTTATACATTGGGGGCCGCATTATAGTAGCTATATTCTTATACATAGGAGGCAGTATTATAGTAGTTATATTCTTGTACATAGGGGAGAGTATTATAGTAGTTATATTCTTGTACATAGGGGGCAGTATTATAGTAGTTATATTCTTGTACATAGGGGGCAGTATTATAGTAGTTATATTCTTGTACATAGGAGGCAGTATTATAGTAGTTATATTCTTGTACATAGGGGGCCGTATTATAGTAGCTATATTCTTATACATAGGAGGCAGTATTATAGTAGTTATATTCTTGTACATAGGGGGCAGTATTATAGTAGTTATATTCTTGTACATAGGGGGCAGTATTATAGTAGTTATATTCTTGTACATAGGAGGCAGTATTATAGTAGTTATATTCTTGTACATAGGAGGCAGTATTATAGTAGTTATATTCTTATACATAGGAGGCAGTATTATAGTAGTTATATTCTTATACATAGGAGGCAGTATTATAGTAGTTATATGCTTATACATAGGAGGCAGTATTATAGTAGTTATATTCTTGTACATAGGAGGCAGTATTATAGTAGTTATATTCTTGTACATAGGAGGCAGTATTATAGTAGATATATTCTTGTACATAGGGGGCAGTATTATAGTAGTTATATTCGTGTACATAGGGGGCAGTATTATAGTAGTTATATTCGTGTACATAGAGGGCAGTATTATAGTAGTTATATTCTTGTACATAGGGGGCAGTATTATAGTAGTTATATTATTGTACATAGGGGGCAGTATTATAGTAGTTATATTCTTATACAAAAGAGGCAGTATTATAGTAGTTATATTCCTGTACATAAGAGCCAGTATTATAGTAGTTATATTCCTGTACATAAGAGCCAGTATTATAGTAGATATATTCTTGTACATAGGAGGCAGTATTATAGTAGTTATATTCTTGTACATAGGGGGCAGTATTATAGTAGTTATATTCTTGTACATAGGAAACAGTATTACAGTAGGTATATTCTTGTACATGGGGGCAGTATTATAGTAGTTATATTCATGTACATAGGGGGCAGTATTATAGTAGTTATATTCTTGTACATAGGGGGCAGTATTATAGTAGTTATATTCTTGTACATAGGGAACAGTATTATAGTAGGTATATTCTTGTATATAGGGGGCAGTATTATAGTAGTTATATTCTTGTACATAGGAGGCAGTATTATAGTAGGTATATTCTTGTATATACAGGGCAGTATTATAGTAGGTATATTCTTGTATATAGAGGGCAGTATTATAGTAGGTATATTCTTGTATATAGGGGGCAGTATTATAGTAGTTATATTCTTGTACATAGGAGGCAGTATTATAGTAGGTATATTCTTGTATATACAGGGCAGTATTATAGTAGGTATATTCTTGTATATAGAGGGCAGTATTATAGTAGGTATATTCTTGTATACAGAGGGCAGTATTATAGTAGATATATTCTTGTACATAGGGGGCAGTATTATAGTAGTTATATTCATGTACATAGGGGGCAGTATTATAGTAGTTATATTCTTGTACATGGGGGCAGTATTATAGTAGTTATATTCATGTACATAGGGGGCAGTATTATAGTAGTTATATTCATGTACATAGGGGGCAGTATTATAGTAGTCATATTCTTGTACATAGGGAGCAGTATCATAGTAATTATATTCTTATACATAAGAGGCAGTATTATAGTAGTTATATTCCTGTACATAAGAGGCAGTATTATAGTAGTTATATTCTTGTACATAGGAGGCAGTATTATAGTAGTTATATTCTTGAACATAGGGGACAGTATTATAGTAGTTATATTCTTGAACATAGGGGACAGTATTATAGTAGGTATATTCTTGTACATAGGAGGCAGTATTCTAGTAGATATATTCTTGTACATAGGAGGTAGTATTATAGTAGTTATATTCTTGTACATAGGGGGCAGTATTATAGTACTTATATTCTTGTACATAGGAGGCAGTAAATATAGCAGTTATATTCTTGTACATAGGAGCAGTATTATAGTAGTTATATTCTTGTACATAGGGGGCAGTATTATAGTAGCTATATTCTTATACATAGGAGGCAGTATTATAGTAGTTATATTCTTGTACATAGGGGAGAGTATTATAGTAGTTATATTCTTGTACATAGGGGGCAGTATTATAGTAGTTATATTCTTGTACATAGGGGGCAGTATTATAGTAGTTATATTCTTGTACATAGGAGGCAGTATTATAGTAGTTATATTCTTGTACATAGGAGGCAGTATTATAGTAGTTATATTCTTATACATAGGAGGCAGTATTATAGTAGTTATTTCTTATACATAGGAGGCAGTATTATAGTAGTTATATTCTTGTACATAGGAGGCAGTATTATAGTAGTTATATTCTTGTACATAGGAGGCAGTATTATAGTAGATATATTCTTGTACATAGGGGGCAGTATTATAGTAGTTATATTCGTGTACATAGGGGGCAGTATTATAGTAGTTATATTCGTGTACATAGGGGGCAGTATTATAGTAGTTATATTCTTGTACATAGGGGGCAGTATTATAGTAGTTATATTATTGTACATAGGGGGCAGTATTATAGTAGATATATTCTTGTACATAGGGGGCAGTATTATAGTAGTTATATTCTTATACAAAAGAGGCAGTATTATAGTAGTTATATTCCTGTACATAAGAGCCAGTATTATAGTAGATATATTCTTGTACATAGGAGGCAGTATTATAGTAGTTATATTCTTGTACATAGGGGGCAGTATTATAGTAGTTATATTCTTGTACATAGGAAACAGTATTACAGTAGGTATATTCTTGTATATAGGGGGCAGTATTATAGTAGTTATATTCTTGTACATAGGAGGCAGTATTATAGTAGTTATATTCTTGTACATAGGGGCAGTATTATAGTAGTTATATTCTTGTACATAGGAGGCAGTATTATAGTAGTTATATTCTTGTACATAGGGGGCCGTATTATAGTAGCTATATTCTTATACATAGGAGGCAGTATTATAGTAGTTATATTCTTGTACATAGGGGGCAGTATTATAGTAGTTATATTCTTGTACATAGGGGGCAGTATTATAGTAGTTATATTCTTGTACATAGGAGGCAGTATTATAGTAGTTATATTCTTGTACATAGGAGGCAGTATTATAGTAGTTATATTCTTATACATAGGAGGCAGTATTATAGTAGTTATATTCTTATACATAGGAGGCAGTATTATAGTAGTTATATGCTTATACATAGGAGGCAGTATTATAGTAGTTATATTCTTGTACATAGGAGGCAGTATTATAGTAGTTATATTCTTGTACATAGGAGGCAGTATTATAGTAGATATATTCTTGTACATAGGGGGCAGTATTATAGTAGTTATATTCGTGTACATAGGGGGCAGTATTATAGTAGTTATATTCGTGTACATAGGGGGCAGTATTATAGTAGTTATATTCTTGTACATAGGGGGCAGTATTATAGTAGTTATATTATTGTACATAGGGGGCAGTATTATAGTAGTTATATTCTTATACAAAAGAGGCAGTATTATAGTAGTTATATTCCTGTACATAAGAGCCAGTATTATAGTAGTTATATTCCTGTACATAAGAGCCAGTATTATAGTAGATATATTCTTGTACATAGGAGGCAGTATTATAGTAGTTATATTCTTGTACATAGGGGGCAGTATTATAGTAGTTATATTCTTGTACATAGGAAACAGTATTACAGTAGGTATATTCTTGTACATGGGGGCAGTATTATAGTAGTTATATTCATGTACATAGGGGGCAGTATTATAGTAGTTATATTCTTGTACATAGGGAACAGTATTATAGTAGTTATATTCTTGTACATAGGGAACAGTATTATAGTAGGTATATTCTTGTATATAGGGGGCAGTATTATAGTAGTTATATTCTTGTACATAGGAGGCAGTATTATAGTAGGTATATTCTTGTATATACAGGGCAGTATTATAGTAGGTATATTCTTGTATATAGAGGGCAGTATTATAGTAGGTATATTCTTGTATATAGGGGGCAGTATTATAGTAGTTATATTCTTGTACATAGGAGGCAGTATTATAGTAGGTATATTCTTGTATATACAGGGCAGTATTATAGTAGGTATATTCTTGTATACAGAGGGCAGTATTATAGTAGATATATTCTTGTACATAGGGGCAGTATTATAGTAGTTATATTCATGTACATAGGGGGCAGTATTATAGTAGTTATATTCTTGTACATGGGGGCAGTATTATAGTAGTTATATTCATGTACATAGGGGGCAGTATTATAGTAGTTATATTCATGTACATAGGGGGCAGTATTATAGTAGTCATATTCTTGTACATAGGGAGCAGTATCATAGTAATTATATTCTTATACATAAGAGGCAGTATTATAGTAGTTATATTCCTGTACATAAGAGGCAGTATTATAGTAGTTATATTCTTGTACATAGGAGGCAGTATTATAGTAGTTATATTCTTGAACATAGGGGACAGTATTATAGTAGTTATATTCTTGAACATAGGGGACAGTATTATAGTAGGTATATTCTTGTACATAGGAGGCAGTATTCTAGTAGATATATTCTTGTACATAGGAGGTAGTATTATAGTAGTTATATTCTTGTACATAGGGGGCAGTATTATAGTACTTATATTCTTGTACATAGGAGGCAGTAAATATAGCAGTTATATTCTTGTACATAGGAGCAGTATTATAGTAGTTATATTCTTGTACATAGGGGGCAGTATTATAGTAATTATATTCTTGTACATAGGAGCAGTATTATAGTGGAGATATTCTAGTAAATAGCAGGTAATATTCTAAGTTATATTCTTGTACATAGTGGGCAGTATTATAGTAGTTAGATTCTAGCACATAAGAGGCGGTATTATAGTAGTAATATTCTTGTATATAGGGGGCAGTATTATAGCAGTTATATTTCTTGTATATTGCATTGAGTATTATAGTAGTTCCATTCTTGTACATGGCAGCAGTATTTTAGTAGTTATATTCTTCTATATAAGAGCAGCATTATAGTAGTTCTATTCTTGGGAATGATAGACACAGAAAAAATGTATTATGTTGTAAGCAGGCGATTGTGGATCAATAAACCTTCATTACTTACAGTCTTCGCAAGAACCTATTGTCCAAGGACAGCAAAATTTCACACAAATATCTCTCTCTATTGCTCGTAATGGAATTCTGCTTCTATTAAACAGAGGCTTATAGCATACGAACATAGGAAGGAAAAAGTGATTTACAATCTCACAATCAATTTATGTTTAGGAGTTGCATGTAGAAGCTAATGCAGCATTTAAGAGGCAAGTGGGGTCTTAAAAGGGCTATTAAGCTGTGAAGATTGATGATCTATCCTCAAGATAAGTCATCAGTTGCTAATTGGCAGGAGTCTCCTGCCCGTATATCATGAGCAGTTATTGCCATAGAGATGAATGGGAGAGTGTGTGTGCAGATCGGGCTGAAAACAGTCACGCTGTGTGCATGCGTCAGCTTTGTTGGGACACAGCTCTGGATAGGGGCGCCAGGTGACTATTAAACACCGCTCGCCGGACTCCCCATTCCCTGACATTTGAGCTTCACAACCTAGTTTATAGGGTTCAAAGGTCATGACAGATTCATCTTAAGCTCCCATTATCAGTTGGCTCTTCTACCAGAAATCAAATATGGTGGAATACCCAAGGTTAAACTGGCCGACCAGAGCAAAAACAGGATCCTGAAGCAAGCCCAGGTTCTGATGAAGTATCATGGCCTAATCACAGCTCAACCAGTAAACTTCAATGTACAAACAAAAAGTGGAACGTATTGGAGGTTTTTCACTTTTAGTCTATGCAGTCCATAATCATCTGAACAGACTGGTGGGGTCTATATAGCCTAAAGCTATATGCGACCTAGTCTAGGTAGAGAACATTTTAGACTTCTAATTCTGGTTGTACATACTGCTTCCCATGTACAAGAGAGTGGTCTTCTCTTAAATCTGATGATTGGACCTTCAAGATCTCCAATTAAAATGTTGGATATCATCCACCACTGGTTACTTACAGCCAATCCAAAGATATCACCAGTCCACCACTTCCTTAGTAGAATTACTTCCATAGGTATTACACACAGAAAATCTTCAAAAAGATAAAATAAGCAAATTACAATAAACAGGTATAAATACTCTATGTTTAACACTTAGAGGGGAAAATCAATGTTGATTATTGAAGAACTTCAATCATCTCTGAGGTCCTATTATTTTTGTCCACGTAGAAACATTTCTAGAACGTGGGAGTGTCGAGCTCTTGCCAGATATTTAGTCAATAAACAATTAATGAAGATGCTTAATATAAGTTATAGACCTGCAAGCTTGGCCGGTTAATCAACATTTTGCTAAAAAAAAAAAAGTTTATGATGCAGACAAGAAGCCAATAAATTTTCTGCTTACAAAGTAAAGTTCTAGGTGAATTCAATTATGGCTGAAGTGTTTGGTCATTTTCTACCACTTAAAGTTATACTGAGAACATTGGAAATGTCATTTTGTTTTGAGTAATCTCCTAGAGGTCCATATTGGCTAACCAGAACTGACAGTGAACTGTACATGATCAATTTATCTCCTCTATATACTACCAAAATGCTGCCGCCTATGTAAAGGAGTATAGCTACTATAATACAGGACCCTATGTACAAAAAAACAACAACTAAAATACTGCCTCCTATGTACAACAATATAACTACTATAATACTGCTCCTATGTACAACAATATAACTACTATAATACTGCTCGTATGTACAAGAATATAACAACTATAATACTGCCCCCTATGTACAAGAATATAACTACTATAATACTGCCCACTATGTAAAAGAATATAACAACTATAATACTGCCCCCTATGTACAAGAATATAACTACTATAATACTGCTCCTATGTACAAGAATATAGCGGCTATAATAATGCCTCCTGTATACAAGAATATACCTACTATAATATTGCTCCTATGTACAAGAATATAACTACTATAATACTGCACACTATGTACAAAAATATAGCAACTCTAATACTGCCCCCTATGTACATGAATATAACTACTATAATACGGTCACCTATGTACAAGACTATAACTACTATACTACTGCTCCCTATGTACAAGAATATAACTACTATAATACTGACTCCTATGTACAAGAATATAACTACTATAATACTGCTCCCTATGTACAAAACTATAACTACTATAATACTGCCCCCTATGTACAAGAATATAACTAGTATAATACTGCTCCTATGTACAAGAATATAGCTGCTATAATAATGCCCCCTATGTACAAGAATATAACTACTATAATATTGCTCCTATGTACAAGAATATAACTACTATAATACTGCACACTATGTACAAAAATATAGCAACTATAATACTGCCCCCTATGTACAAGAATAGAACTGCTATAATACTGTCTCCTATGTACAAGAATATAACTACTATAATACTGCCCCCTATGTACAGGAATATAACTACTATAATACTGCCTCCTATATACAAGAATATAACTACTATAATACTGCTCCCTATGTACAAGAATATAACTACTATAATACTGCTCCCCAATGTACAAGAATATAACTACTATAATACTGCCCCCTATGTACAAGAATATAACTGCTGTAATGCTGCCCCCTATGTACAAGAATATAGCTACTATAATACTGCCCCCTATGTACAAGAATATAACTACTATAATACTGCCCCCTATGTACAAGACTATAACTACTATAATACTGCCCCCTATGTACAAGAATATAACTAGTATAATACTGCTCCTATGTACAAGAATATAGCTGCTATAATAATGCCCCCTATGTACAAGAATATAACTACTATAATATTGCTCCTATGTACAAGAATATAACTACTATAATACTGCACACTATGTACAAAAATATAGCAACTATAATACTGCCCCCTATGTACAAGAATAGAACTGCTATAATACTGTCTCCTATGTACAAGAATATAACTACTATAATACTGCCCCCTATGTACAGGAATATAACTACTATAATACTGCCCCCTATGTACAGGAATATAACTACTATAATACTGCCTCCTATATACAAGAATATAACTACTATAATACTGCCTCCTATGTACAAGAATATAACTACTATACTACTGCCCCCTATGTACAAGAATATAACTGCTGTAATGCTGCCCCCTATGTACAAGAATATAGCTACTATAATACTGCCCCCTATGTACAAGAATATAACTACTATAATACTGCCCCCTATGTACAAAAATATAACACTATAATACTGCCCCCTATGTACAAGACTATAACTACTATAATACTGCCCCCTATGTACAAGACTATAACTACTATAATACTGCCTCCTAAGTACAAGAATATAACTACTATAATACTGCCCCCTATGTACAAGAATATAACTACTATAATACTGCCCCTTATGTACAAGACTATAACTACTATAATACTGCCCCCTATGTACAAGAATATACCTACTATAATACTGCTCCTATGTACAAGAATATAACTACTATACTACTGCCCCCTATGTACAAGAATATAACTACTATAATACTGCCCCCTATGTACAAGACTATAACTACTATAATACTGCCCCATATGTACAAGAATATAACTACTATAATACTGCCCCCTATGTACAAGACTATAACTACTATAATACTACTCCTATGTACAAATATATAACAGAGGATGGGTCATCAATGTTATTGCCCTGGAAATCTATGGTAAGTTGACTCTTCTATTTTGAGAATCACATTGCACTATGTTTAGGGCACTTTCCAGGGAAATAAACTACGCTCATAAATGTCACTGAAGAGTATTTGCCATCTCCTGGGGGAATGATACATCTCGTTTCATTATAAATCTAGTGTTGCTTGAACCATATGGGCCGAGGGGACTTCTGCAGGTTTTTGTATATTAATTTATTGTCGAGATGAGAGAAAATGAAACATAAAAGACAACCATCAGATGAGGCTTACAGCTCGTTACATCTTCCTTTACTAAACTAAAAGGAAAAATGTAGCCTCTTTGTATAATAATCTAACTATCTAATGTTCTAAACAGTCATATCATTTTGACTCCACTAAAAATCATGTTTAAAAGCCATAAAAGCTACTGCCATATCACAATCTTACTAGCAGAAAATCATACAACAGAATAGGATCGACGATTTCTTTTTGAGCGGCATTATTTCCCAATACCTACTCTGCAGTCCTAAAGTAATACAAATTGACAAGGCCCATAAAATACAGCCAAACACATCTCAAAATAATACTGTCATACAGTGCTGAGCCAAGCAGTAGCCACAGCAGCATATACAGATGTAGCAAAGTTTAAGTTGAGCCAACGCATTTGTTACATCTGCATCATAGTACCATACATTTCCTAAAAAGGATAGGGCCTGTCCCATAGAAGTGAATAGAGCAGTGATCAAGCAAGCGCACCCCTACTCTATTCACATGGGTCATTCGAGTGCGCCAGTGTCAGTATCCCTGGGGGATAAACATCTTTAAAGGGCAAACCAATTTAAAGGGCTTCTTCCACCTTAGACATTTATAACACATCCACAGGATAAGCCATAAATATATAGGTAGCGGTTCCTAAAGTGGGACTCGCATCTAACGGTCCTTTTGCTCCAGTAGACGAGAGCCAACCAACGAGAGTCTAATTAAGAATATGCAGGACGAAGATTGGTTAATGAGTTCATTCATCCCACTTAGAGAATCCTGGCTCTCGGCAGCACATCCCCCACTTCACATGGGAGGTGTGCAGCCAGGGATGATTATTTGGGGCTGCATAAATGAGGTCAGCTGATGAACGAGCAGTCACAGTTTTCTATGGGCCGATAGGCAAACGAGCATTCGTATGAATGTGCATGCCCAATATCAGCCTGTGTTAAGAACCTTATCCCCAGAATCGGATGACCATACCATCTCCAAATGTAAGGAGGGCTGAGCAACTCCCATTCTGAAGACAGGTGCAGTTTGCTGTGGACATGCCATTAATGTCTAAGTTGAGAATACCCCTTTAACGATACTTGCACACGAAAATATTTTGAAATGGCATTCACTTGAATGGATGTATGCACATCGGCTTTTTTAATGGGATGCAGCATATCCAATTCTTGAGCCAAAATAGCCTATATACTGTTTGGTCCAATACATCGGGCACACTGACAAGAACCTCAGGCGCAATTTTTTACTCAGTCCGTGTGCAAGTAGTCCAATTAGTCTGTCCTGTTCATTTCTAAGGCTGATTATGACTCTGCTTAGCAATACCCTGGCTTGTAATTCTTTACACTTCTCAGGTCTTGCCTACGAGAGGCTTTTGTATGGCCTGGAACTTCGGTACCGAACCATAGGTCCAATTTGAAGCTCCTGGTACCCAATGCAAGATCTGCAACAGGGCCTCCACGACCATATTGCATTTAGGATACTGGTGTTTCATGTGGTAGAGGGTGCCTTTGGGGTGCTCGGAAACATCAGGGCCCTGACACAACTTCTACCTCTGAAACCCTATAGCTAGGCGCCTGCATCCAGCTTAGAAAGTTCCTAATATAAAGACTGCCAGTTTAGCGATCACCACAGTTTTTGTAACACAAGGGAAGAAGAACCTTGTACATGGCAATAATAAAAAAAAGTCATAATACGCGGAGCATATAATTTAAAATACAATGAGAAGAAATAAGGCAATTTCTGACAATGCGAAAATGATTATCTTCAGAGACACCTGTTAGTCTGCTACTACATTTTCCTGGAAATGAAGATGTAATGAATTCGGTCGCTGCCGCCGTTGTTATCCGCAACTTCTCAATTATTCTAATTAACCTGCCACTTTCCTATTAGATATTCCTAAATACTCTCTGCACCTTCAGAAACAAGTCACCTGTGTAGGCTTTACCTCTTCCTGCCTGACAAATCGAATTCTTCCATCTGCTGCATAAAAACAAATCACAGCGCCAAAAAGGTGATGAAATAATATGTCGAATTTTATTGCTGTGTACAGTAGGATGGGCCCCCGATGGACTGATCCAACGCAGTATATATGGATGGGTTACACAATGGAGCTTTTTAACCCCTTAAGGATCAGGTTGTTTTGTACCTTAAGGATCAGACACTTTAGCAATTTTACCCATGTGGCGGTTTCACTGCCCTATTTTATTTCCTTCAGCTACCAAAATTATTTTTGCTGCGTTTTTTTTTCCCCATGACACATATACAGCTATTTTTTTAAATATATTTTTCACAGACTTTTTTTTTGTTTTATTAAAAGGTAAAAACTTAAAATAAAATTTTAATATTTATAGTTGTTTTTTTTTTAAATTAGTATTTACGCTAAAATGAAGTAAAGGAATGGGTTTCTCGTTTTGTTTCGGCTGTATTGATATATAGTAATATGTATGGTTTGGGATTACAGGGCGCATACGGTGACGGTTTTGGTTGGCGTCGGCTTTGGATTATTTTCTTTTTTATGTGTATACTAGCTGATATACCCGGCTTTGCCCGAGTTAATTTGATACAGGTGTTTATGTGTTGTTCGCATGAAATTAGATTCTAGTCAAGCTGCATATACTGATGTCCTTCTTCAGCATGTGCCACCCCTCACACTCCCCTCACTTAGGACCTAAAGAATGCTTGTGCCAAATGTCACGCTTGTACGACACCAGGAAGATACATTACATAGGGGTGGATTTACTTTTGCACTTAGCATTGAATAATCGAGTTGTGACCCCTTTAATTTTCCTATTTAGGACCTAAAGAATGCTTGTGCCAAATTTCATGTTTGTAAGACACAGGGAGGTTAGAGAATTAGATTAGGTACATCACATAGGGGTGCCAATACGTTTGCATTTAGCATAGAATCATAGAATGGTAGAGTTGGAAGGGACCTCCAGGGTCATCGGATCCAACCCCTGCTCAGTACAGGATCACTAAATCATCCCAGACAGATATTCGTCCAGCCTTTGTTTGAACACTTCCATTGAAGGAGAACTCACCACTTCCCGTGGTAACCTCTTCCACTCATTGATCACCCTCACTGTCTAATATCTAATTTGTGTCTCCTCCCTTTCAGTTTCCTCCCATTGCTTCTAGTCTTTCCTTGCACAGATGAGAATAGGGCTGATCCCTCTGCACTGTGACAACCCTTCAGATATTTGTAGACAGCTATTAGGTCTCCTCTCAGCCTTCTTTTTTGCAAGCTAAACATTCCCAGATCCTTTAACCGTTCCTCGTAGGACATAAGTTTCAGACTGCTCACAATTCTGGTAATTCTTCTCTGAACTCGATCCAATTTGTCTGTCTTTTTGAAAGTGGAGTGCCCAGAACTGGACACAGTATTCCAGATGAGGTCTGACTAAAGAAAAGTAGAGGGGGGGGATAATAACCTCACGTGATCTAGACTCTATGCTTCTCTTAATACATCCCAGAATTGGGTTTGGTTTTTGGCTGCTGCATCACATTGTTGACTCATGTTCAGTCTATGATATATTAGTATACCCAAGTCTTTTTCACATGTGCTGCTGCTTAGCCAAATTCCACCTGTGCTTTTTTCATTTTTCTTGCCCAGATGTAGTACTTTGCATTTCTCCTTGTTACATACCATTCTGTTTAGTTGTCGCCCACTGTTTAAACTTTTCCAGATCTTTTTGAATATACACACACACACACACACACACAGATATATATATATATATATATATATATATATATATATATATATATATATAAATAATTATTTAATTCTGTAATTGTGCTTTACTTGTTTATATAATAATTTTTTTACTACCTATGTCCCCCATGACATCATATAAGACCTCTGGGGGACATTCACGTGGTTTTTTCCCACTGTGGATAGGGCAGTTACAGTTGCAAGGGAAAACATTCCCTGTAGTGACAATAGTCAATGGCAGAGGTGATCAGGTTCTGCTAAGACCCTGCAGCTCTGCTGTAGCAGGGGATCCCAGCAGTTACGTGACTGCTGGTTCGCGTACTGAAGGTTATACTTCCACTTTAGTACATATAGCGTTCATTGAGTGCTGTGTACTCAGGAAAGGAAAAGGCAGAAAGGGTGACTAACAGCTGACAACCCGATACGCTTTTGATTGATTGAAGAAGCAGAGGCTTTAAATCCCTGCCATATTTTTACTATTGGCTGGGATTAAGCCCAGGACTAAGTGCTGTAAATTTACTGTGCTTGGTCCTTAATGGGTTAAAGGAGTTATCTGGAGACAATTACTGGCCATTATTTAGTCTGGATCCAGCGGTGCAGACACCTCCACTTCTAACCCATGTAACAGGGAGTCTTCAACCTACTCTCCTTTTGGGATGTCTTTGCAGAGGAACTGGCTGCTTGACTCAATTCAATAACTAAGTCAGCAGCCTTCTCTATGAAAGGGTTCCTTGGTTCGAGGCCCTCAGACAGAATCGAGGATGGTGGGGCTAACTTCAGACTGGCCCTCCTGGTGGGGGCCAGCAGGAACCGCCAACAAGGAGGATGGACACTTCTCTCTGACTATGCTACCAACCCATACTGGTCATAACAAGAGGCTCCGACCCTGCACCTGATCATGACATCATCATCATCACCTTGTTCACTTTCATTTCTTTGTTTGTAAATATTGTTCATTTGGTTACTCCATCTGGTGCATCCTATTCTGAATTCTGCGTGGTAACACCACCACCTGCAACATTGCCACAGTCGGACCCAGACACTTATCTTGGATGGAGAAGACATTGTTTGGTGGGACAACTCCGTTGTTTTAACGTTCCGGTAGCACCAAGGATAGCGGAGTGATAGGGAGGGGGTAGGTGGTAACTTATCGTAGCAGTAGGACACCATACGTTTATCTCGTCCACAGGATCTACAAAATCATGGACAACGCCTTGGACAAACACAGATATCCAGCTCAGATTTAGGTTTCTGATGTCATACGAGGTCATCGATTCAGGGCATTGCTATCGCAGTCTTACGTTTCTTGGTACTCAGCCGGTAGTTTTAGGTACTCGGGGTCACCATCATCTTCTTGCATGCTCCATAACCAGTAGGATTGCTTTTTAGTGATGTCATGCATCATGAAGCCCTCGCACAGCATGAGCCGCGGTTTTCTATTGACTCCATGTAGTGATAGATTAAGGCCGACAGCGAATTTGATGTGAACAGTTTAATCTGCATAATATAGAAATTCTCGAGTCATGTGCAGAGTCTTTTCCGCCTCTTGCATCTCCTCCGGTCAGACCCTGGCGTGTCATGTGCTTTGTATTCCAGATCCTGTCAAGTTTAAAAGGTTTCCCAACCTGTGGGCATCTGTGCAGGCGCGGGACTAATCACATTAACCCCGAACACGCTACAGTTCTGCCTGACATCAAACTCTTATCTGACGTGCATTGTGATAATCCAGACTGACCGCTCCATGCCATCCAGAGAGACACATGCCCGGTCCTACACTACTGCCCAGCTGGTGGTGCATTGTGGGATTAGCAAACATGGCGCGACTGCTGCAGATTTCGACTCCATAACCGGCCATGTATAGATGCAGATTTTCGTGCAGAATTTTTAGGGGAATCTTGCAGAAATAATTCGGGACTTTCGCACAGGATGGAAGAGGTCGCACGACTTAGCACAGGCTGCTGTCAATTCCGCACAAAAAAAATGTACAGGCTAGCTGCATGCAGAACTGAAAAGGGCTTAAAAACCTGCCTGCAAGTTTGCATCAAATCCGTCACCATAAATCACACAGTATACATTATTTTACCGTATCCCTTTGCATAGGTAAGTGCAACAGACAGCAGACTATCCAACAGAAGCAGCACATGCCCACCCAGAGTATGACAAGTGGACGCTCATTGCAATGCACTAGGTGTATTGACCCCTATAGATACATTTAGGATATTTGCGGGTCACTTTCCCAGACTCTGTTCAGACCAACATCATGGCTTATGTTCATTAAGAAGTTATGACCTTTATGTAGGAATCAGTTTTCAAATAGATCTCATTGAGCATACATTGTAAAACCAGTGAGGTCACAGTACAGAGATAATGAGGTCACTGCTCATGGAGTAAATTGCACTAGAAAGTTGTGAAACATGCTTTGTGCAACATTTACGGTTTTAGACACTTTTGGAAGCTTATTCGACAAAGGGGCATTCCTGCATGGAAAAGGAGGTGTGGCCTAAATGCAACACTGTGCAACAAAATTTGCACCAAAAATTCTTTCAAATCTTGGTGCAATTTTTGACATAAATAAAATCAACTAATAGGTTGTATAAAGTTAGACCAGTCTACAGACTAATAAATCTGTTACTATTTAAGACTGTCTGGTTTAAGTTTTCACTGTCTATCTATCAGACAGGTTTAGTGAATCTTTTCCAGTGATGTCACAGTACAGGGATGATAAGCACAGTGATGTCACAGTACAGGGATGATAAGCACAGTGATGTCACAGTACAGGGATGATAAGCACAATGATGTCACAGTACAGGGATGATAAGCACAGTGATGTCACAGTACAGGGATGATAAGCACAGTGATGTCACAGTACAGGGATGATAAGCACAGTGATGTCACAGTACAGGGATGTGAGCACAGTGATGTCACAGTACAGGGATTATAGGCACAGTGATGTCACAGTACAGGGATATGAGCACAGTGATGTCACAGTACAGGGTTATGAGCACAGTGATGTCACAGTACAGGGATGTGAGCACAGTGATGTCACAGTACAGGGATTATAGGCACAGTGATGTCACAGTACAGGGATTATAGGCACAGTGATGTCACAGTACAGGGATATGAGCACAGTGATGTCACAGTACAGGGATATGAGCACAGTGATGTCACAGTACAGGGTTATGAGCACAGTGATGTCACAGTACAGGGATGATAAGCACAGTGATTTAAAAAAAATGAGACTGGCAGCATGCAGTGCAATAGAAGGACACGGATTACTTACCGGTAGTCCCTTTTCCAGGAGTCATCACGACGGCCCCATTACATATGGAGGTTGCCCTCTGACCCAGGTAGGGACAGGAAGAGTTTAAAAGCACCTCCCTTTCCACCCATGCTTCAGTGACTTATAAATCATTACGGTGGACAATGTTTACTAAACCAAATTTTACCTTTATTCGGTCATATTTACATTTGAAGAACATAAATTATTCTTAAAGGGGAGGGAACTATGGGCCGTCGTGATGACTCCTGGAAAAGGGACTACCGGTAAGTAATCCGTGTCCTTCCAGAGCGTCATCCCGACGGCCCCATTACATATGGAGTATACCAAATTATACGTGGCCCTAGGGTGGGACTACTGCCTGAAGGACTTTACGTCCGTAACTCAGGTCTTTGTCCGACTGGACGTTAACCCTGTAATGTCGGGTAAATGTATGTATACTCGACCGGGTCGCCGCCTTGCAGATCTGCTCGGCAGACGCCTGGCCTTTTTCTGCCCAAGAGGAGGAAAGAGAGCGAGTGGAGTGAGCTCTAATTTTTCCCGGAGGGTCGAGACCCCTGGCTTTATATGCCTCTTGGATGGCAGTCTTGATCCACCTCGCAATGGTGCTCTTAGTTGCCGTCTTTCCTTTTAGGTCCCAGGTAGGAAAGGTTTCTCTAACAAAGGGTCGAAGCCGTTCTGCCCCTTTGAGAAACCTACGCACCCAGCGGTGTTCTGCCAAGGGAAAATCTAGATAGGACCCTAGTGCTGCTGTATGGACTTTAAGGGTTCTAGGACTAAGGCCTTTTTCTAGGCCTGCCTGCAAAAATTCCAGGATTACGGGAATGTCAATTCCTGGGATTTTCCCTGGCTCTATTTTACAGAACTCTGTGAATTTTTTCCATATCCTATCGTAGATGGCTATCGTGATAGGTTTACGGCTTTTTGTTAGGGTAGTAATTACATTATGGGAGAGTCCCTTCCCACGCAGTATCATGCTTTCAGCATCCATGCTGCTAGCTTCAATTTCTCGACCCCTGGGTATGTTAGTGGGCCCTGGAGGAGAAGATCTTCTACGGCTGGTAGTAGGAATGGACCCTGGATCGCCAAGGCTTTTAGCAGGGGATACCAGGGCCTTTTGTCCCACATAGGGGCAACTAGTATGACTGACGCCCGGCTGGTTTGGATTTTCCTGAGGGTGCGGGGGATCAGTGGGAAGGGAGGAAAGGCGTAGGCTAGGTCCATGTCCCAGCTTTGGGACAGGGCGTCTACCCCGCGTGGATTGTCTCTGGGGTTCAGCGAGTAAAAGTCCTGGCACTTTGAATTTCTCTTCGTGGCGAACAGGTCTATCTGCGGTTCTCCCCACTGGCAGATTAGTTGGTCGAAGACTCGCTGATTCAGTCCCCATTCTCCTGGATGGATGCTCTGTCTGCTCAGGAAGTCGGCAGCGACGTTTGTGGACCCTTTTAAGTGGATCGCTGAGAGGGACAGCACGTTGGATTCCGCCCAGCGGAGTATCTCTGTTGCCAGTCGTTGCAGGTGCGGGTGTCGCGTTCCCCCCTGGTGACGAACAAATGACAGAGCTGTCATATTATCGGTTAGGATTTTGACATGCCTTCCTTTTATAAGGGGTTCTGCCGCCTGAAGGGCTTCCCAGATTGCCCTTAGTTCTCTGAAATTGGATGAGCGTTTAGCTACTTGGGGGTCCCAAATCCCCTGTAGATTTTGGTCGGCTACTTGGGCTCCCCATCCCGTTTTGCTGGCATCTGTTGTGATGGGTACGGTAGATTCTTGTGACCAAGAGGTACCTTTGCTTAGGTTCCTCTGTGAGGTCCACCAGCGTAGGGACTCTTTGACTCGGACAGACAGGCTCACCTTCTTATCCAGGGATGTCTGCCGTTTGTCCCAGTTGGCAAGGATAAATCCTTGTAATTGCCGGGTATGGGCCTGTGCCCATGGGACTATCTGAATGCAAGCCGTCAGGATGCCCAGCACCTTCATTGTTTCTCTAATGGAAACCGCCGTAGCCTGACAGAAGGATTTTACTCTTTGGGTGAGGTCTTCCTTCCTAGATGATGGAAGCCGGGATTCCTGGATGTGGGAGTCTAGTAATACTCCCAGGTACACCTTTTGTGTACCAGGGTTCAAGTCGGACTTCTGCTTGTTCACTATCCACCCTAAACTGTTTAGGGTGGATAAGACCATGGATAGGTCTATACGCATGGTCTTCTCCGTCCTTGACACCAACAAAAAGTCATCCAGATACGGAAATATGCGGATCTGATTCCGCCTGAAGTAGGCTACCATCTCTATAACGATTTTCGTGAATACCCGAGGGGCGGTGGAGATTCCGAATGGAAGGGCCGTGAATTGGTAATGTTGGATCTTGTCTCCCTCCCGCAGAGCAAACCTCAGGTACTTGTGATGGGCTGCCGTTATTGGGACATGGTAATATGCATCTTTAAGATCTATGGTGCACATTACACTATCTCGATCTATTAGTGGGACGATGGATCTTACTGTTTCCATCTTGAATTTTTTGTACGAGATAAATTGATTTAGGGCTTTAAGATTAAATATAGTCCTAATGGAACCATTCGGTTTTTTTATTAGAAATAGGGGGGAATAGAATCCCTCACCCCTTTCGTAATCGGGGACTTGTGTAATGACCCCTAGGTCCTTAAGTTCCTGAACGCCTTTTATGAGGTTCCCTTGTTCCTGTAGGGACCCCGGGGAGGTTATAAGGAATCTCCTAGGGGGTAGCGAGTGGAATTCAATTTGGTACCCTGCTTCGATTATTCGGAGTACCCAGGGGTTAGACGTTACCCCTTGCCACTGGCTTAGATAGCCCGCTAATCTACCCCCTGTTTGTTCAGGGGAGGGTTGGACTTCCTTACCCCGACCTCCCTTGGGGTACGACCATCTTCCAGTCTTCCCTTTCCCTTTAACTTCGGGAGGAGGCTGGCGCATCCTCTTCGGGAAGGATGGTTTCCTGAAAGGTTGTCTGTCAGGCAGGGTTTTACTCTTGTCGCCGACTTTTTCCAGGATTTTGTCCAGGACGGGCCCAAACATATATTCCCCTTGGAAGGGGATGGCGCAGAGCTTATTTTTGGATGTAATGTCTGCGGCCCAAGTCTTCAGCCATAGTGCCCTTCTCGCTGAGTTGCTGAGGACTCCGGTTTTTGCCCCGTATCTTACCGTTTCCGCTGATGCGTCAGCCAGGAAGGCGGTAGCCATTTTTAAGAGGGGGAGACAGCTGGCCAACTCCTCTCTGGGGGCCCGATCCTTTATGGAGGCTTCTAGCCTGTTTAGCCAGAGCGCCATGGATCTAGCCACTGAGGTTGAGGCTATGTTAGCCTCGATGGTGAGGGATGTTGCCTCCCAGGCTTTCTTCATTAATCCGTCGATTTTTTTATCCATCGGATCGGATAGCTGGGAGGTGTCCTCGAAGGGCAAGAGGGTCTTCTTGGCCACTTTTGCGATCTGGATGTCCACCTTGGGGGTTTCCCTGTACAGGCGGACGTCCTCGGTAGCGAATGCGAGCCGGTTTCGGATCTCTTTTGGAACAGTGATCCTTTTTTCCGGTTCCTGCCATTCATCTATGATCACTTGCTGCAGCGTCTGGTTGACTGGGAACATGATCTTTCTTCTAGATCGGAGGCCGCCAAACATCTCATCCTGGATTGTTCTCGGCGGGTTATCTTCCTCAATTTGCATTGTTTCCCTCACCGCCTTGATGAGGTGCGCAATGTCGTTTGATGAGAAGTAATATTTCTTCTCGTCTTCTATGGGAACCGGTGGGTCCTCTAATTCCCCTTCGGATAGGAGCTCCAGCGATTCACCGGAGATCGAACTCGCCGACTCGGTCTGTCTAGGTCTTTTAGGGACCCGTGACGGACCTGGCTGGGCCTGGGGAAGGGACGCCATGGAAGCCTGCAGCTCTTCCCTTATCATGCAGCGGATATCGGATTTGAATGCTGCTTTCTCCTCTGCGAGAATTTTCCCCGTGCATCTGTGAAGGCAGAGCAATTCACTGTTATAGCAGTGCAAGCGTTGGATTCAGGAGCATTACTTGCGGTAATACACTCACTCCTCGCATAGGGGTTTTTTATAGCTCTCCTCGAGCCTTTTGTTGCAGAGGACGCATTTTTTCGATTTTTTCCCCGGGTCCATTTTCTTTGGACCCTCCTTATCCATCTACCCATGAAAGTGGGGGAGAGGGGAGACAAGAAAGGGAACATATATGCATCCGCTGTACAAGTGACCATTTGCGCATGTTTTGGCGTATAGCCTACTTACAGTTGGTAGGGTGTCAATCTCTCCCTCACGTGCTGAGCTGTCGCGGGTAGACATACTCACATACACTTGTCTGGCAGTCAGCAGGAACCTCCATGGAGTTTAGCCTGCTTTTATGGGGAGGATTTTCAAATTTGGCGCCATTTCCGGGTTTTCGCCGGTAGCCACGCCCCCTACGTTGTGCGCGTGACGTCACCACGCCGGATGACGTCACCGCTATGCGCCCGAGGTCCAGGGAGGCCGCCGCTGCCGTTCCCCTGCCAGGAGGAACTATCCCATCACAGCAGCGGCGGCCCGAACATGCGATCCGCGCGAGGGAGACCAGCGCTACTGGGCGACTGACGGCTCCGTCGGCAGCGCAGGTCGGGGATGCAGGGACTCTTGAGTGTGCGGCCCCGACCTCTACCCCTCCAGGGGGGCCGCACAGCGTGCGGTAAGTGTTTCTTTGCGGTAAGTCTTCTTGCCTCCGCAGCTTCCTATCTCCTGCAGCTCTGGAGCTGCTCCTCTGTCCCACCGTAGGGACAGGAAGACACTGAAGCATGGGTGGAAAGGGAGGTGCTTTTAAACTCTTCCTGTCCCTACCTGGGTCAGAGGGCAACCTCCATATGTAATGGGGCCGTCGGGATGACGCTCTGGAAAATATAATTTATTGCCCCATCACAAACATAAGACACAACATTTTGGCCTTCTTCAAGCTTAATCACCATATACATAACAAGACAATATGTATATCACATGTGCTCATCAGCACATATTTTTCTGTTTTGATAAGCACAGTACAGGGATTATAAGCACAGTGATGTCACAGTAGAGGAACGATGAGCACAGTGATGTCACAGTACAGGAGTAATAAGCACAGTGATGTCACAGTACAGGAATAATAAAATTGTACAGGGATAATAAAATGTCACAAGACCCAAACAAAGTAACAGCTCTGAAAAGATATCTGGCCACAGAAGTGAATGCAGCCTTTTAGTTGACCACTTCTGCTCTTAAAGGCAGCGATTCCAATTCCAGAAGAATGTTAGAGCATGGCTCTAGTGGTGATAATTCAGATATATATGGGTGCGGAGGACTAGTCACACCCGCCATGGTACCCAAGAATATCTGCAACATAAACTGTCACCAGTATTCCGTACAGAGCCCGAGCGCTTCAGGCTACAGACGAACGTACAGAGAATGAACTGGAAATCACATTCCATCCTGACTGGTTGCTCCGGCGACATCCCTTTTCATGGACATTCTTTTACCAAGTCTTACGTATTTTGTCATCTGCACAGCGTTTGTGTTCGTCAGAGGCTCACAAGAAATTGTATTTATTACACTTGACTTACCTTGGAATTTCACCTCGTAGCGAAGGACAGTTCAGACCCTCTGGAAATCTGTGAAAGCAAAAATGTCACACGATCAGACACATGGAGGCAGCGGGAGGTCTACTATCTGCTCACACACAGGAGGTCATACAGTCCTGGCAGTCCGCTCTTGGCTATCCTCTATCTAAATGCTATCTAGTAGTGTAATGCTTTATAATGGGATGATGGTATGTTCTGTATATATCATTACTGCATTGTGTTTGGGGCGGCCGGTATTAAAATAATTAACAGAACTTTACTTACCCCTCTACGGCTGCCGGGATCCAACGCTGCAGCCCCGCTGTGGTCCCGGTGATTGCAGTGACAGATATCGTCACAAGAAAACAGCTGACAGTTGCAGCATCACGTCCCTGAACTCCTGGCATCATGGCGCATAAAATGAGAGCGCCAATGCCAGGAGAACGAGCGGTGGCGCTACAGCGGTCACCTGATTTCCTGTGACATCATCTGTCACAGCAATCACTGGGACCACAGCGGGGCTGCAGCCTTAGATCCCGGCAGATGTAGAGGGGTACGTATAGTTCTGTATATTATTTTGAAAGAGTTGGTGGAGTTCAAGATTTCACCTTGGCGTGTTCCAAACTTAAGGCAATGATGGCAGCCGCACTGTTTAGGTCATTGGGAGCGCTAGAGATAGCCAAGTGCTTGAACTCAGCCATCTCTGGCGGGCCCATAAAAGGGAAAAGAATGAATTGTGCATGTGCAGGCACTGTCGCCAGAACTTCAGGATGTGCTGGAGGGTATAGGGGATAACTTGCTGAGACGGTAATAGGCCTTTATGCTGAATTTACACGGGCCGATCCACGGTCACGAACGTTAGTTTCCCTGATTATCGGCCCATGTAAATGTGCAAAAGATCATTCATTGGTGGATCAGTTCATTTACTCAAAATCATAAAAATGCAATGTGATAGTAGATCTGTCACTGGTCGGATGTACATATTAATTATTCATCCTCATAGAGCTGATCTGTCATTTGTTAATAGCAGTGAATAAGCACCGACATGCTTTATCAAACGGCTATTGTTATAGCAGGCCAATTTCTGGCCCTTGTAAATGGGCCCCCAGTCCAGTGTCAGGACAGCGATTCATGCTGGTCCTGGGGGCTTGAGTTCTAGCTGTATCATCGCCATCCTATCGTTCTAGTGATCATCGGCAGTCTCAGGTGTCAGACCCCTACTGATCCTAGGTAGATGGTTTATCCTATAATATTCAGCACTACTTACAGAATATAGTACAATATATACCAAAGAGCTCAGAATAAACAGGAGCCACTCAATGCTTGAGCATCTCTCCCGTTTACTGTGGATGGATGCGGGCAGACCGGAATGAGAACGGCCTGCTCCATGTCCATTCACTTGAACTTATTATCGCACAGGAGAGTTAGTCGGGCGTTAGTCCATGGGAAGGTTGTCGGGTGCTTAAGTCTTAATAGAAGATCCGTCAGTGAGAACAAAGGAGCTGTGTGCAGAGCTCAGACCACATGCTGCGCTCTGCAAACAGCTCCTGGAGACCCTTTTACATGCAAATGAAGCTAAAAAAAAGTGTTAATGGACAGTAGTGTCCATTAATAATTTGACAGTTTTAGCGATCATTTTGCTTAATCTTTCTATTGTTTGAAAGATTGTCTTTGCGTGTAAATGGGCCATTAGTTTCCCTCTGCTCTGCTGTTATCAGCCAAGTAGGAGTACAATAAAGAGGTAAACAGGCTTATTTGCTTCTGTGAAAGCTGGCTGGAAATCAATATAACCACCATTATAGCCCCCAGATTTCTTGGAGTCTTCAGTGGCGGATCAGGCGAGCTGTGCAGCGATACCTCAACTACATAATTAGTTAGATCTGCCATTCAGAACATCAGGAAGTATGGCAGAGGGACAGATTAGTGGTTATCTAGGTTTCGCAGTAACAGATATACACGCACACATGCAAACTGCAATACCAAGTGACCAAACCGCTTTCAATAAGCTCCAAAAGAGACAGCTTCCTGTTACTATAGTACGAACAGCAGCTCTTGTGAGCAAACTGCTGCTTTAATAAAGAGAAAGACTTAGAGCCCTTTACACAGGTCGATAAATCCATAGCATTTATACCCTTAGGGTACGTTCACACTGCGAATTCACCACGGAATTTTCAACAAAAAAAAAATTCAACAAAAAATAAAAAAAAAAAAAAAAAAAAAGGAGGTAGCAAAATCCATAGTTTTCTGAGACAAATCTGCCCCGGATTTTGCCCTGTCGATGGACAAAATCTGCACTTAAACTTCACATGTAGCTGATCTGCTGCACTTCGTTTCTATGTTTGAACACCCCCTCAACCCCTAAAGGACCAAGCACTGTAAATTTACGATGCTTGGTCCTGGGCTTTAATCCTGACCCATAGAAAAAATACATTGTGGGATTAAAGCTCCTGCAATCTGGCAGGAGCAGGTTGGGGTCCATAGCTGTTAGTCACAGCCAAGGACCAGGCGAGGAAGGGTCCTGCTTCTCTTTTACAGGCTATATAGTGCTCAATGTAGTGCAGAGAGAAAGCAGAAGTGTTACTTCTACAATTTGACCTGGCAATCTAGTGACCACTGGGTGCCCCGTCACAGCAGAGCTGCAGGGTCCTGGCAGACCCAGATCCGCTCTGTTCGTAACTACTGTCACTACAGGGGGGTTTTGTTTCCCTGCAACTGGGGCTCCTATGGATGCCCGAACTACAGTGGAAAAGTGTGAAATAAAAAAAAATATTAATAATAGTAATAATGTGAATGATCTCTAGATGTTAAAAAAATAGTTACAAAAGAAAAAAAAAATTAAAAAATCACAGAAGATAAAAAAAAAAATTACATATAAAAAAGAAAAATGACCCACTACCAGACGCCAAGCAAAACTATCACCCTATACTCACTATATATCTAAACCTCCAAACTAAATGAGGAACCCATTCCATTACTTTATTTTAGTGTGAATATATAAATTTTAAAAATACACAACTAAAAGTTTTTCTTCGCTTTTTACCCCCAAAAACGTAAAAAACAAAATCTGTGAAATAAAACAGCCCTATGTGTCACAAAAAACACTGCAAAAATTATTTTGATGAAGAATAAAAAAAAGGGCAATAAATGTTGTAAAATCCCTAAACACTGTCAGGTCCTTTAGGACCAAAACACTGTGGTCCATAGGGGGTTAATGGGAATCCGCGCTGCAGTCCATATGATGGCCTAGGAGTGCAGGGCCAGTCGTGGCCCCAGGGGGGATTCATTACTGGACAGTTTGTGCAAGTTGTCACTATTGTTACACATAGTTGTAAATTATAGGGGAGAGATTCAAATGGTCGCGGACAAATATGTCCACAGGACACCGAGTACATAATATAGGTTTGAACTTTCTGAGAGCATTTTAACAGAATGTCATTAATAATTATATGTGCTGTCAGATGGCGCAGACCAATGCGACGTGACAATTACAGGGTTCAGCTCCGAAGTAACAAAATGCCGCCGACACAAAGCATCTATAGGAAATCAAAAATACAGTAATATTCTAAAGCTTTAGTAAAACATGTAATTTATGGTGTCTTATTCTAATAAAGTATTTACATCACCTTTTATTTTATCTCCGTGATGTACTATTCCTCTGTTATTCCTCCTGGTATCTGATGGTTGCTCACTCAGTCAATAGATTGTGTCCCTACACAGTCAGAGCAATGACTGGCCAGCGTCAAAGTGAGTAATGATCAGCCCCCTCCACAAAGGGGATGGTAATCTTATGGTTCCGTTTATTCCAGGAGGAGTAGTAGAGGAACATCACGATGCAGAGTTCGAAGAAAAAGATGCTCCAAAATGGTTAACGTGGTTTCACACAGGCGATAAAATCACGCGATTTTCACACGATGAGAGAGTCAGTAAAAAAGCAGACTTATGAAACCAATGATTTTCAATGGTTTCCTTCCCATCTGCCATGTTTTCACTGATGCAATGTTGAGAGAACAAACAAATCGTGCCATGCTCTATCTTTCTGCTCACCAGACGTTTTATATCACCCTTTTCCCACCCATGTAAACAAGAAAAAATTAAAGTGTTTTTCCATGACTAATGTTGATTGCCCTTCCTCAGGATAGGTCATCAATATTAGATTGGTCGGGGTCTCTTGTTCAGGACCCCCGCCTATCAGCTCATCCAAGAGACCGAATCACTTGGTAATTACATCAGCTTCTTCTCAGGTCTGTGATATCATGTTAGTCAGTCACAAGGCCTGCAAGCAGATCAGCCTCATTTAAGTGAATGGGACCGAGCTGCTATACCAGGCACAGCCTCTATGAAATGTACGGCACTGTGCCTGCTATGTAGTGAAGTGGCCACAGCTCTAACTCCATTAGCTCTTTTTTCTCTGCCAACATCTTTAGACCATAAAGGAACGTGACACAAGTCTACTGTCAAGTAGGTGGTCTCCAACACTCAGCGTTAATGCCTAATATTACGTTTAATCAACATTGAGTGGCAGAGACTGTCCACTTGACAGCACATTAGTGTCAGGGTGAATTCACACGAACGTATATCGGCTCAGTTTTTACGCCGAGCCAATATACGTTGTCCTCGTGTGCGGGGGGGGGGGGAGGATGGAAGAGCTAGGAGCAGGAACGGAGCTCCTGCCCCCGCTCTGCCTCCTCTCCGCCCCTCTGCACTATTTGCAATGGGGAGAGGCGGGACGGGGCTAATCCTCCCCACTTAGCCCCGCCCCCGTCCCGCCTCCTCTCATTGCAAATAGTGCAGAGGGGCGGAGAGGGGGTGGAGAGGAGGCGGAGAGGAGGCAGAGAGGGTGCAGGAGCTCAGTTCCTGCTCCTGGCTCTTCCATCCCCCCCCCCCCCCCTGCACAGAGAGACAACGTATATCGGCTCGGCGTGAAAACCGAGCCGATATACGTTCGTGTGAATGCACCCTCAGGCTGTGAATTGAACGGAGTGAGTATAGGCGAACAAAGGGGTCTGGAAAAAAGAATTTTAAAAACTGAGGGATCCTCTTTAGGGGGTTCCCCAGGATTTTTCCTATTAATGACCCCTACCTTCAGGATCGGTCATCAATAGTTGATCGGCGGCAATCAACCAATCTGGATCCCCATCGATCAGCTGATCCCTGGACCTGCTGTCGGACAGTGCTGGAAGCAGATAGCATTCAATATAAGGAGTGCTGTGCCTGCAGTACCTAACCAAGCTGCCGCAAAGCCGACAGCGCCATCTGCTGCCAGCACTATCCACACTGACAGCAGGTCCAGGGATCAGCTGATCAGCAAGGATCCTGAATGGCGGTCATCAATAGTAAACATTCAGGCGAACCGCTTTAAGCATCTTCTGTTCATCGTACAGTCTAGTCGCGCCTCTTCGCAGCATTGAGAGAACTCACAGCTCGCATATATTATCTACACAGATTTATGCAGGATCTCCAAGAAGAGAATAAAACCCTGCGAATGTAGAAATGTGAGGCGGCCCGTCTGCTGCGTATTACATTAGAGGAAATTAAACTGGTGAAGTTTCTCCAGAATCAGCAGAAAGTCATTTCAGGGATTTCAGGAAAGAAGGTAAAACTTAATTAAAAGTGAGCAAGTGTGTAGAGGAGCCGTCGTATGTGGATTCTGATAGACCATCTAAATCGCTACTGTACACGGGAAACCCTTACCTGTACATAAGGGAATTGTATACACAGCTATTCCCTATTTGCATGCACCACCTCTCCTCCCTCCCCCCTACCACCGCACAGCACATGTATTCTCTAGGGCTGCTGTACCGCTGACACCATGGCATCTCTGCTCCATTGACAGAATACAGATGCTGTGAACCATATCTATTTTATTGACAAACCAGCCAAGAAATCTGCTTGCTCTCAGTAAATGGGAGCATTCTGGGAGCATTTACACACAGTGGCTGAAAAGCAATAGAGGCCTAACAATCCTCATAGCGGACGGTTTGTTAGAATTGCATCCTGCCTAGACAATCCTCTGTGAGATCAGTACATAAGCAACAAACATCTCCCATCCCCTCAGAGGTGTAACTTGAAGCTTCTGGGCCCCAATGCAAAAATTGTAACAAGGCCCCCAAATATAATGTCTTATTCATTGTACTGGGCTCACTATATGGAAAAAGATGTACAATGTATCAGTCTGGAGTCCGGGCTGTTTAGCTCACAGAGCATTGTCTACACTGGATACAGTTGTATCCAGTCCTCAGCTGAGAGCAGGACTAGCTATATACAATGTATCAGTCTGGAGTCCGGGCTGTTTAGCTCACAGAGCATTGTCTACACTGGATACAATTGTCTCCCCTTCTCAGCTGAGAGCAGGACTAGCTGTGTACAATGTATCAGTCTGGAGTCCGGGCTGTTTAGCTCACAGAGCATTGTCTACACTGGATACAATTGTATCCACTTCCCAGCTGAGAGCAGGACCAGCTATGTACAATGTATATTAGATTTCACCTGAAGATGCCACATTTTGGAAGAATGAATCATCAAAACTTCAGCACAACTTTTTTTCTTTGCTGAATATTTATCTGCACCCCTCCCCCATGTATTTTCTATGTAAACAAGCGATCGCAACGTCAATCCCACAGCTGGACTAATTAATCCGTAATTCACAGCTGTTCATTTCTGTATTTATAGGATACTGGTGCCAGTTCCTGCGGAGTGGTGGCAGCTGTCTGCCAGCTCACCGCACCATGCAGAAAATATGATTACGAGGTGGATATTGGAAAATGTATGACTAATGAAACATGTCAGATACCTGTCCATCAGTCTGTACTTCTTGTTCGCTACCTAAGACCCTAAGACTGGGATGCTTAATCTATCGTCTATTCAGTGAAGTGGTCTGTAGATAGAAAGATACATGATACATAGAGAGACAGAGCGACCGGCGCGAGATCCACAGAGAGATCGGCGCGAGATCCACAGAGCGACCGGCGCGAGATCCACAGAGCGACCGGCGTGAGATCCACAGAGAGATACGTGCGAGATCCACAGGGAGATACGAGATCCACAGGGAGATACGTGCGAGATCCACAGGGAGATACGTGCGAGATCCACAGGGAGATACGTGCGAGATCCACAGGGAGATACGAGATCCACAGGGAGATACGTGCGAGATCCACAGGGAGATACGAGATCCACAGGGAGATACAAGATCCACAGGGAGATACGAGATCCACAGGGAGATACGAGATCCACAGGGAGATACGAGATCCACAGATAGAGCTTTACAGCAAAATATACAAAATAACTGACTAAAGTGGCTTCACAATTCTATTTGCTTTTAGCCATAATTATTAATTAATCACCGGCCTCTCACTCTCCCTGCAAGGTAATTAATATTGACAGTCGGATTCCTCGCATCAATTTCCTCCCTGCATTATTCAGTCGATGCAATTCCTGTCACTCCGGAAACAAATTATAACAATTTCTCCTCACCCCAAACATTAATTAGTAATCTGTAATTCAGACTCACTAAACGATAATCAGACTGCAGTAATCATCCTGCGAACAGAAACTACAAATTATCCTATAGCGGAGAACGATACAGAGCTCAAGCGCCAGCGTGTACAGCAGTGGTCCGCTCCAAGCAGGAACTATAACCCCCAGCATGCCCGACAGCCAAGCAGCAACGTTTAGGCAACATTCTGAAGCAAAAGACAATTTGTTGCAATAGTTGATCTACAACTTTTCAGGGTTTGTTACTTTATTTTTTAAAAATTACAATTTTGGGGGATTAATTAAAGGGGTATTTTCACAATCACCATTTACCATCTATCCACAGAAGGCAAATACAGCGCTCGGCTATCTATCTAGGTCCGTCCCATACAGCTGAATGGTGAAGGGATGAGGAACAGGGACAAAGAACCCGCCTATTCTTGTGGGGTCCCAGGGATGAGAACCTCAGCAGACAATTAGGTCCATGATAATTGGGCTATTGGAAAAGAACTGATTAGGACCTCAATCCCATCCAACATCCAATTAGAAAATAGACATTGTGTATTCTCTCTGAGCAGCAACATTGTCGATCCTCATAAGGGCTCTGTCACACGAACGTATATCAGCCCGCCGTTTTCACAGCCGGACAATATACGCTAGGATCTGCTGTATTAGATTCCAATGCATTAGATCACATGGCCGTATTCCCGCGACGTAAGAGCTCCCAGCCAATATAGCTCCAGGCGTTTTTACGTAGGGCCCAAAAGATAGTCCAGAAACTATCTTTTGGGCCGGAATAAGTAGGCCGTTGCATGGGTTCCTATGGGAGCCAATTACAGCGTCCAGGGAAGGGAGGTGGAAGGGAGTTTAGCAGCGTGACTGCTAAACTCACTCCCTCTTCTCTCCTCCAGCTGATTGTAATGGGAGGGGGCAGGGCGGGACGGGGGTAGAGCTAAGCGGCGCCCCGCTCACCCCCCCCCCCCCTCCCATTGCTGGCTGCTGACAAGAGGCAGGGATGGGGCAGGAGCTTAGCTCCACCTGTGCCCCTCCCATTGCAAACAGCCAGAGAGGAGGAGAGAGGTGGTAAGCTGGCAAGTGGGAGGTAAGGAGCAACGGCATGGTGGCCTCGGCGTATATGCACCAGGGCTCATGTCGTCTGAACGGGCGCACAAACGTTAGTTTTGTCCGCCCGTTCATGAGTTTTTATGCCTGAGCTGGTAGCGTATATCGGACGGCCGTGAAAACGGCGGCAGATATACTCTCGTGTGAAAGAGCCCTAAGGAGGTGAGCTGTGAAATCACCTATTGCGAATGGTGAATCTGCTACTATCTACATATAGGTCACCTTTCAGTGTAATTCTGCCTGTGAGGATAATGAGATGATGGCTGAGAAGTGATCTCTACACAGCAGGAAGTGTCAGACCATTATAGGCTTAGTGGCCAGTGTGAGAACTGCAGGACCTTAGGGACATCAAAAATAAATAAAAAAAAAAAAGCTTTATAAAAATATGTTTTACATATAAAAACTTGATTTATACAATACGTCATTTTCTGATGACACATTTCCTTTAAGTTAAATGGGATGCCTCATAAAAAGACAAACCTGGCTCCTAGAGCCCTCAATTCAACAGAGCAGGATCTGCTGTTATACTGCAACACCACCTTTTTGTGACTCCTCTCTATGAGGTCCTTATACCCTACCTGAACACAAGCACCGTGGTGGTATTCATGAGCCAACAACCTCAAATACATTCAGTTTACTGAAAAGTTAAAGGGGTTGTCCCGAGGCAGCAAGTGGGTCTATACACTTCTGCATGGCCATAATAATGCACTTTGTAATGTACATTGTGCATTAATTATGAGCCATACAGAAGTTATAAAAAGTTTTATACTTACCTGCTCCGTTGCTGGCGTCCTCGTCTCCATGGTGCCGACTAATTTTCGCCCTCCGATGGCCAAATTAGCCGCGCTTGCGCAGTCCGGGTCTTCTCCTCTTCTCTATGGGGCTCTGTGTAGCTCCGTGTAGCTCCGCCCCGTCACGTGCCGATTCCAGCCAATCAGGAGGCTGGAATCGGCAATGGACCGCACAGAAGCCCTGCGGTCCATGAAGACAGAGGATCCCGGCGGCCATCTTCAGCAGGTGAGTATGAAGACGCCGGACCGCCGGGATTCAGGTAAGCGCTGTGCGGGTGGTTTTTTTAACCCCTGCATCGGGGTTGTCTCGCGCCGAACGGGGGGGGGGTTTAAAAAAAAAAAAAACCCGTTTCGGCGCGGGACATCTCCTTTAAATAGTCTTATCTTTAGAGGCTACAAATATGCAGACGTTCTCCAGCATCAACAACAATATGAAGAGTTTTCACACTATTGTTAGAAGGTGATCCTGTCAACCTTCTAGAGCCACTCTGGCAAAAACACATTATTCCATCCCTTCCCTCTTCATCTGATTGCCTGTCACACTCTGGAGGTCTCATCTGTTTATTGCAGTGCCTTCCTCGCAATGTGTGATACTTATCAAGTACCATCTTCATACTTGGCTTAGATTTCTCCCTGCTCACTTTCTTATTGCTCTGCTAACACTCCCTTGGTGCTAAAGCCAGAACCATCTCTGCCTGCTGTGAGGACACTGTCATAACCACCTATATTTACCTAAATAAGCTTCAGACCATAAATATACTGTCAGGAGGATGAACTATCAAGACTCACTGACAACCAAAAATGGCAAGACACAGTTTTCAATTTATTAATCTAGTTTTAGTAGAAATGACAGAGGAACAGAACAAGCAGAGAAAGCTTACAGATCCCTTTTAAAGGGAAACGAATCGGCGCCTGACAACACCCGATGACTATCCTATCACTGACTGACAACGTCTAGAAGACAAATTTTGCAGTACATAATTTTAATGGTTAATATATGATCCATGAAATTACTAATCATATGAGTAAGCAACATTGCTCTAACCATATATAGTAATGCCTTAACCCCTAGATTCTTTTTTGTTCAGCATCTTAAGCCCAAACAGGTCAAAGAAAAACCAATCTTGAGGTGGTTACTCTTTTCTCTGCTTTTACAAGTCTTAAGCGGTTGTTCCTCTTCTTTTGCTTTTACATATCTTAAGCAATATTGCAATAACCCAAAGGAACAATGGATATTAGTGTATCTTGACGCCACCAGCAGGATGGGTGGAGACAAGAGACACTAAACCAAACGCCCCCACCAGGATTGGCTGCCCAGGACAATGGGTGGCCATGATCTCCCGTGGCCATTATGTCCCCTGTTGGCTCCCCTGAAATACCTCTCCGCCACTCGCCATTGTTCCTTTGCCGGCTCCTGCTCTGTCACTGTCTGCTGTGCTATCATTGGAGGTCGGCGAGGAGACAGTGGGGGAGCATGGCGGAATGAAGGCAGACCGGCGGCCCCACTGACAGCTGAGGGCATGCAGGTGCCACAGCAGGAGCAGCGGGACACAGCGCCGGTGAGAGTCAGCAGCCCCAACCAGCACAAGGCCCAGCAGAGGAGTCACTGATCAGCGGCTGGGAGCGTCAGCAGCGGCACCGGCAGAAGCCCCATCTCAGGAGTGACTGACCTGAGCTCCGGCGCGCAGTCTGACAGCAGCGGGACAAAGTGGGACACAGCAGTGGGGGGCATCTGCAGCTGCACCACAGCAAGGCCCTACGAAGGAGTGACTGGCCAGAGCTGCGGCGCCCAGTCAGACAGCGGCGGAAGGGTGAAACCGGTGGCGTGGTCTGCAGAAGGAGGGCACCACAGCGCCGGAGACAGTAAGCAGCCAGGAGCGGCGGGGTAAGCAAGGGGGGGGAACAGCGATGGAAACACTGCCAGCAGCGGCGGTATTATTGAGCCAATCAGGATCTAGGGGTGTGACATGGGCGCATTCCCCCGTCAAACCCCTAGCTTCCGGTGGCGTCAAGATACACTAATACTGGACCAATGTATTTAAAACAATTTATATTGATCACTCTTACAGCACCCATAATGTAGTATTTAGTGCTGTAGGGAGGTGCCCAATGCAACAAAAAAGCCAAAGATGAAATGTATCAAATGACTGATAGAAATGTAGCAGTTTTAATAATCTGCACATACATTGCACTCACAGGGAGGGTAACTTTCTAGAAAAGAGTGCAGAAAGTCCTCTAGAAGTGGTTTGCAAATTCTATCATCCAAACCTTGCAGATCATTTCTATGAAGTGCAAAGTAATTCATGGGGTAATTAACTTCACATTAAATCTTCATTTCCTGGAGTATTCGCTGTAACATCTTATGCTGCCTGCGTTGTGAAGGAAAGGAAGTGATTGATCACACGGAGGAGCCTTTTCTAAAGAAGTTTTGTATTTAAATTTTGGAAAAACAAGTAACTTTGTAACTTCACCACTGAAGCCTGTGACTGGCTGAGCTATCACATGTACAATGAATTGCAGCTTCTCCCATGACTGAAGCAGCAGGGAGAATGGTTTAGCATTTATTTTAACCCATTTCTGCCTATAAAAGTTTTATATTAACTCTTGGAAAACTCCTTTAACCCCACAGGATGTACAGTTACGTCATGGGGTCCAGGGTTTCTATGGAGTTGGAACCAATCTCGCTCCATAAAATGCAGGTTCTGACTGTCTTTGATAGTTGACACCTGCAACAACAGCAATAATCAGCATCAACACTGATCACAACCATTTCAAAGAACCAAATAGTATTCCAGGGTCCAGAATGGTCCCCCACGATGAGATTGTGAGGTGCAGTTTGGTTGCTTTATAAAGGCTCCCAGGATTGACCAAAACACAGTATAATGCAATACTACGGTATTGTATTATACTCTATGAGCGATTAAACAATCGCAGGTTCAAGTCTCTTACAGCGGCAAAAAAGGTAAAAATGAATGAAACAAAAGTTTATCAGAAAAAATTTTTTTTAAATCCAAACAAAACAAATAGTATATCATTATAAGTTTAGGTTTGATCTATTTATACCACATGGTGATCATAATCATAGAAAAAAAAAGATACACAAAACACCACAATTGTGCTTTTTTTTGGTAACCCAGTCTGCAAAAAAATAAAAAAGGCCAATAAAAAAACAGCCAAAAAAATTCTTCTTATGTGATCTAAAACAGTACCAATAGAAACAATAGGTTTTCCTGCAACAAATGGGCCCTCACACAACTACGTCGGCAGAAAAGTTATAAAAAGTTATGGAGGTCAGTAGATGGCGGCAGAAAATACTTTTTTTTCCCAAAAGGTTTTTTTATTGTTATTTTAAAGTAGTACGGCAAAGACAAGAAGAAGAAAAAAAAGCTCTATAAATTTTGTATTGTAGTAATTATACTGAACCACAGAAAAGTTATTTTAACATTTTTGGCACAGTGTATACACTGTAAAAACAAGACTCCCCTCCCTCCCACCCCGAGTTGGCATTTTTTCCCCATTTTCACATGACTTTAATAGTTTCTTAGTACATTACATAGCAGAGTAAACAGTACCATTAAAATTGCAACTTGCCCCAGCTACATTGATGGATAAATAAGGGAGGAAAAACGAAAATGAGAAAAAATGGCCACACCCTTAAGGGGTTAAATCTCCCTCTCAGAATCCACCTATTTTTTCAGGCACTCCGTTTTGGATCACTGATAAAGAAATTCCTCAAAGAGGTTGGTCCTCTGTGCCCAAACCTATATAAAAGTAATAAACTTACTCTGGCACCAGAGCGCCCTTTCGGCACTCTGATCTCATGGCGTCCGACAGGTGACTTCACTGGGTATCCGGGCCTGGTGAAATCCTGTAAACCTGTCAAGTGGGCCCCTAGTGAAGAAGCCCTGGCAGGTTTACGGGATGTCACTAAAGATGTCCCTGCTGGGCCTCCTATTGGCTGCAGCCATTACCTGGGTAAACAATCCATGTGACCATTGCACACTAGGTAAACAAAGGACCAGATCTGGGGGGCACAAGAACAAGCAGTATTTTCGGAATCCAGATTGTAAGTAAACAGTCTTAAATGTCCCACAACCAGGAAATAAGTCACTTACACAATGAGATGGCACAGAATAAGCCCTTAGAAGAAACCTAGGTACTAGGCATTTCAGCAACGAGTAAGAGAAAAAAAGGTTGGTTAGCCATTAAAGGGTATCATATCTACAAGATTATTGGTTTTACTTTACCCAAAGGCTGACATTCATCACTAGATGACCAGAGCTCTCGAGAAAACTATAGACCTTGGTCTTTATACAGGTGTGAGAAATTACATCTAGGCCTGTAGAGCCTGCTATATTTGCTTGTTTCCTCCTCTGTACCTGTAGGGCGTAACGGCTTGTGATGGAAACAACTTGTCACAAAAATCGGTTAGAGGAGAATGTCAAGAATCATTCTGATGAACAAGCAGAGTTTTGCCGCAAGGAGCAAGACTTAGGTTGGAATGCGGCTTTAAACCCATTAAAGGCCAAGCACTGTAAATTTACAGCGCTTGGTGCTGGGCTTTAAACCCAGCCGATAGTAAAAATACGGCAGGGGTTTAAAGCCCCTGCTTTTGCAAAAAATCTGAAGAATGTCGGGTTGTCAGCTGTTAGTTACAGCTGATAACCCAGAGGAGAAGGCAGGAGGGTTTTTTTAACCATTTCTGCCTCCTCCTTTCTTTAGTACATAGCGCTTAATGAGCACTATGCACTAAAAAGTGAAAGTATAAACTTCCAATACACGAGGCGGCAGTCACGTGACCGCCGGGATCTCCTGTTACAGCAGAGCTGCAGGGTCATAGCAGACCCTGATCAGCTCTGCCAGTGACCATTGTCACTACAGGGGGATGTTTTCCCTGTAACTGAGGCTCCTATGGATGCCCAAGCTATAGTGGGAAAGTGTCAATTTAAAAAAACAAAAAACATATGAATGTCCCCCAGAGGTCTTGTATGACGTCATGAAAGACATAGATGGTAAAAAATACGATTACAGACATAAGGAAAACAAAATTACAGAATAAAATAAAAGTATATAAATAAGAAATAAAATAGCCCAAAGCAGACGCCAACCAAAACCATCGCCGTATACGCCCTGTAATCCAAGACCATAGATATTATATATCAAAACATCCAAAACAAAATGAAGAACCCGTTCCCATACTTTATTTTAGTGTAAATATACTAATTTAAAAAAAAAACTATAAATGTTTTTAAAAAAAACTTTTTTTTAGCTTTTTACCCTCAATAAAACTAAAAAACGGAATAAAGTCAGTGAAAAAGATATTAAAAATATAACCCTATATGTCACGGAAATAAAAACACAGCGAAATAATTTTGATAGCTTAAGAAAAAAATATGGGAGTTAAACCAGCACATGGGTAAAATCCCTAAAAAGTGTCTGGTCCTTAAGGTACGAAACAGCCTGGTCCTTAAGGGGATAAAGAGATTAAAGCAATATGGAAGTTTTAACAATAGCAGCTTATTCAAATTGAGTGATAAAATGCCAATTTACATTATATCCTTATCTATATACAGCTGATAAAGATTGTAATTTGTATTACATCAGCCGGGAATCCCGTTTTCAACAGCGCCAAGACAGATAAACCTTCTCCAGGACTTGGACTGACAGGCAGGCGTCCCCTCACCTGTCACCATGAGCTTCTGTCTTTGCTTTAAGAAAATACAAGCTTTATATAATAGCACAAACGCCTATGAATTCATTTCCTAATCCTCGAGATAGAAACTATGCCGGCAGATTCAGTCACAAGTCAGAAAGCAAACTCACTGCCACTGCTGCCTCCTGTTACACAACCATCAATACTGACCCAGTACAGTAATCATGATCTCCTCACTTTGGCTCTCACTCAGAAAAAAAAAGTTACTCCAAGTTTATAGATGGCTGGAATCTAAATAATCATATATACAATCAGCATATTCCTGACACACATTCAAACAAACTGCAGCCAAATACAACGCTGGTGCTCCAACTAACGTGTTCAAATGCACACCTCGTCGTTCCTTAGTGCTGATGGGCTATAACAGCAGATGACCAATTCCAATACCATTGTGTCTAAGAGAAACAGAGAAGTGAAACTCCAGGGAAAAAGATGTAAAAACTGTATCACTGAGCAGCGGAAAAACATCTCCTGGTCAGATGAATCCCGATTTCTGTTGCACCGTGCTGATGGGAAGTCAGAATTTGGCACAAGCAGCATGAATCGATGACCCCTTCTCGTCAGCTGATCAGAACATGTCAGACCTCCACCTAATTGACAGAAACTACAAGACGCTTCCTGTCCATAGGGGCCAATATTCCTGCAGAACGATTTCAACAAATGCTTCAACGAATTGCTAAAGGCCAAAGGAGGTCCAACGCTCTACTAGATGGGGTCTCTAATAAAGTGGTCATTCAATATATGCAGATGGCAGATCTCTTGGGCTTCTAGATATTTTACCATTGTGTCTTTTTGGTGGAAGGAACCTTTAATTGTCGCTTTGTGCCTCAATAACAAACACTGCCTTCACCGATCAGGCAGATAAGATTGCCCAAGATAACATTTTACTTTAATTACTTTTGTCATCATTATTATAAGCAGGATGTCTAGTTTTGCGTCTTGAGGAATCTTTGACATTTCTCATGGATTAGTAGCGGTTTAATTATTTAGGTCCTGCTGATTAGATGAACGCTTGCGTCCTGTGAGTCAATTATGCAGCAAACGGATATGTAGAGAAGGAGATTGTATACAATAGACTGGGCCGATGTGTTATTATAAGATGAAAGTGAAGACAATATTTCAGCCCAAATAACTACAGAGAAGAAACCATTTTACCAACCATCCAAATTTTCCTCTCTCGGCACTTAAAGGGGTCATCCAAGATAGACAAGTCCCGCAAGTGTGGCAGATTATACTCACCCCTTACATTCCCCCTGACGCTCTATTCCCCAGATGCAGTCTAGTATGTAAGCACTCTGGTCGTACCAACTCTTAGGTTGAGGATTGGCTACAGTGATCATGTGATCACTTTACCTGGAAGCGAGAGTGGGGGGCGGAGCAGTGGGGACAATGAAAGGGCCGAGTATAAGCAGTTAATTTTTTGCATAAAAGGGGGACATGTAGGGCACCGATGGGGACTATTATTGGGAGGGGATAACTAAGGGGTATGATATGGGGAACTACTACTGTAAAGAGTCACTAAAGGGCACTAGTAATGTGAGATGGTCATTACTACTGCAAGAGATGCTAAGGGGGCTATTACTGGGAAGGGGATCATGTACAGGAATTATTATTTGAGGGACACGGGGCGTGGCTTAGTGTAAAAAGGGCGTGTCCTGTTTTTAAAAAAGCATTTGCATCTTTTCTTTGTTCAGAAGTTGGGCAGTACGAAATATCGTTTTAGAGCGGGAAAAAAAAGGGAAAAAATATTTTAAACTCACCCAGGGTTAGCGCCGGGCGACGGAGCAGAAGAAGCAGTGTGGCAGCAGTTCCCGCTGGCGCTCACTACCAATCAGCAGGTCATATGGGCAGTAGTGGGGAAGATAGAAAACATAACTAATCGCACATTTGTTCGTGCGATTGCGAGATTAACACGCGATCACACCAACTAAATCGCTGTCGCGCGTTAAACTCACGTGCAAAAAACTGGCAATCGCAACGAATTTCAGCACATTCACTCTATAAAACGCAGCACGTTATATGTATCCAGGGACGTAGCTAAAGACTGAGGGCCCGACTCCAAAGGTTCAGCTCAGGCCCCCTCACTTGTACCCATAACCTGTACCTACACCATGCTGGGTACAGCTTCAAAACAAATTTACATACATGATCTGCCCCTTGGCATAAGGCTTCCAAACAAGACTCATTTCCTGCACTATGTGAACATTTGTTTGTCTGTCCTTAGACTGTTCATGTGTTATGTTGCATTTTTGAATCACAATCTTAAAAAAAAAAAAAAAAAACACATTAAAAAACTTCATGCGGTATTCATGGGTTTTTCAGAAACTGCATACACCATTAATAAACACATGTGGATTTAAACAATACATGCAATTTTTTTAAACTGCATGCAGGTTTTTGATGTGTTTTTTTAATTGTATGTAAAGTGTGCTATTACATACAGGAAATACCCAGGTTATACCAGCATGGTCCATATCTCTATATAGAGGATGTATAGCTTATACCAGCTGTGCATATATACTTATATACAGGAAATACCCAGGTTATACCAGCATGGTCCATATCTCTATATAGAGGATGTATAGCTTATACCACCTGTACATATATAATTACATACAGGAAATACCCAGGTTATACCAGCATGGTCCATATCTCTATATAGAGGATGTATAGCTTATACCAGCTGTGCATATATAATTACATACAGGAGATACCCAGGTTATACCAGCATGCTCCATGACACTATATACACAGGAGATTTATTACTTATACCATATATATATATATATATATATATATATACACTACCGCTCAAAAGTTTGGGGTCACCCAAACAATTTTGTGTTTTCCATGAAAAGTCACACTTATTCACCACCATGCGTTGTGAAATGAATAGAAAATAGAGTCAAGACATTGACAAGGTTAGAAATAATGATTTGTATTTGAAATAACATTTGTTTTTACATCAAACTTTGCTTTCGTCAAAGAATCCTCCTTTTGCAGCAATTACAGCATTGCACACCTTTGACATTCTAGCTGTTAATTTGTTGAGGTAAGCTTGTGAAATTGCACCCCACGCTTCTAGAAGCATCTCCCACAAGCTGGATTGGTTGGATGGGCACTTCTGGCGTACCATACGGTCAAGCTGCAACCACAACAGCTCAATGGGGTTCAGATCTGGTGACTGCGCTGGCCACTCCATTACCGATAGAATACCAGCTGCCTGCTTCTGCTGTAAATAGTTCTTGCACAATTTGGAGGTGTGTTTAGGGTCATTGTCCTGTTGTAGGATGAAATTGGTTCCAATCAAGCGCTGTCCACTGGGTATGGCATGGCGTTGCAAAATGGAGTGATAGCCTTCCTTATTCAGAATCCCTTTTACCCTGTACAAATCTCCCACCTTACCAGCACCAAAGCAACCCCAGACCATCACATTACCTCCACCATGCTTAACAGATGGCGTCAGGCATTCTTCTAGCATCTTTTCATTTGTTCTGCATCTCACAAACGTTCTTCTTTGTGATCCAAACACCTCAAACTTGGATTCATCCGTCCACAACACTTTTTTCCAGTCTTCCTCTGTCCAATGTCTGTGTTCTTTTGCCCATCTTAATCTTTTTCTTTTATTGGCCAGTCTCAGATATGGCTTTTTCTTTGCCACTCTGCCCTGAAGCCCAAAATCCTGCAGCCGCCTCTTCACTGTAGATGTTGACACTGGTGTTTTGCGGGTACTATTTAATGAAGATGCCAGTTGGGTACCTGTGAGGCGTCTGTTTCTCAAACTAGAGACTCAAATGTGCTTATCTTCTTGCTTAGTTGTGCAACGCGGCCTCCCATTTCTTTTTCTACTCTGGTTAGAGCCTGTTTGTGCTGTCCTCTGAAGGGAGTAGTACACACCGTTGTAGGAAATCTTCAATTTCTTAGCAATTTCTCGCATGGAATAGCCTTCATTTCTAAGAACAAAAATAGACTGTCGAGTTTCAGATGAAAGTTCTCTTTTTCTGGCCATTTTGAGCGTTTAATTGACCCCACAAATGTGATGCTCCAGAAACTCAATCTGCTCACAGGAAGGTCAGTTTTGTAGCTTCTGTAACGAGCTAGACTGTTTTCAGATGTGTGAACATGATTGCACAAGGGTTTTCTAATCATCAATTAGCCTTCTGAGCCAATGAGCAAACACATTGTACCATTAGAACACTGGAGTGATAGTTGCTGGAAATGGGCCTCTATTCACCTTTGTAGATATTGCACAAAAAACCAGGCATTTGCAGCTAGAATAGTCATTTACCACATTAGCAATGTATAGAGTGCATTTGTTTAAAGTTAGGACTAGTTTAAAGTTATCTTCGTTGAAAAGTACAGTGCTTTTCCTTCAAAAATAAGGACATTTCAATGTGACCCCAAACTTTTGAACGGTAGTGTATATATATATATATACATATATATATTATACATATATATATATATATATATATATATATACACACACATATATATATACACATATATATTATACATATATATTATACATTATATATATATATATATATATATATATATATATATATATATATACATACATATACATATACATACATATATATATATATATATATATATATATATATATATATATATATATATATACATATATATATATACAGGAGATGACCAGGTTATGCCAAAATTGTCTAGACCGCTAATCCATATCTCTGCAGTCCCTCAGTGGTAGGGAGGACCGCGTGTCGGGGTAGTCTGCAGCCGACCCACCGGCCTGCTAGATTTGGGTCTCAGCGGTAAGAAATATGTGCTGAAGTGCACATTAGTATACGGCTGGGGCTCCCTAGCGAAGGGGCCGGGTCACAATTGCCAGTGTATGTACCCCATAGTGGTGCCATTAAAATATACAACTGGTCGCACTCAAAACAAGCCCTCATACGGCGATGTCATGGAGGTATATCTCTTGCAATGCAATGATGAAATCACTTGATCCTTGAGGTACAAAATAGGCTTGTCTCTAATGGGTTAACATACAGTCTTACAGTTACAAACGGCCCTTTGAAGTCAACCATAATGCGGATGTGGCCCTTGGGGAGTTTGGCACCCCTGGTTCACACTCACCTTCCCGATCCCAGGCCCCGCCGCCCACCCCTTCCCTGCTGCCGTGTTTTCTCGGTTTACCAGCTCCAGGGATGGCGTGACAGGTCACTACTTGTACATAGCTAATCACACAGATTTATCTTGTCGATTTCCCTTCATCTTCCTGCAAATTAACCACAGTCAATCTATTGCATGTGAATCATCTAAAAGAGCGCTAGATCATACAAAAACTATTAACCCATACAGTGCCAAAGCCTGAGCACAAATACTAGACAACCAAGCAACACTATATTAGCATTGTTTCTTAAAAAGACATTGGGCCTCTATCAAGCCTCTGTGCTGCCCATAACAGCCAATCACAGAGCAGCTTTCATTTTACCACAGCACTTTCAGAAATGAAAGCTGCGCTCTGATTGGTTGCTATGGGCAGCAAAGACAGGTTTTCTTTTCATAGTTTTGCTAAATGAAGCCCATGATCGTATGATACGCTGCGCACAAGAACAACACAATTCCCAAATAGCAGTAATCTACACTGAATGACCCCTTTTTATTGGATCCCTGACCCTTTCACGATTGGCACTTCTCTGTATGGACATTCTGGTCATCATAAAAATCAGGTGACAAGGTTTTCATGGATCAGTTTCAGTGTGAATCCACACTAGATGGGAAATTCCAGCGATCTGAATGACTCCCAACGAAGCCGGGTCATCGATGCTAGACTAGCCGGGCCGGGATGTCAATGCCAACTGCATGGGATTTACTCCTGTAGCAGTGTGGAGAGTATACAGATAATGGTGCGATCAAAGAAAACTGCCAGTAGATCCTGTGGACGGAAACAACTCGTCACCAAAAAGGGGTCAGAGGAGGATGTCAGGAATCACAGAAAATTGCAGGTGAACACTAGTGCTCCAACTAACGTGACCAAATGCACAGCTCGTCGTTCCTTAACACAGATGGGCTATCACAACAGACAGTCAGTTCCAACATCATTGTGTTAAAGAGAAACAGTGGGGGGAAAGCGCACAAAACCTGTATCACTGAGCAGTGAAAAACATCTCCTGGTCAGATGGATCCAGATTTCTGTTGCCCCGTGCTGACAGGAGGTCAGAATTTTGTGCAAGCACCATGAATCGATGACCCCTTCCTGTCTGCTGGTCAGAACATGTCAGCACCTCTATCTAATCAGCAGGAACTACAAGACGCTTCCTGTCCGCAGGGGCCGATATTCCTGCAGAACGATTTTATCTCCTTGTGGACTCTACACCACGATTAATTGCGGAGGTTCTGAAAACCAAAAGGTGGTCCAACGCGCTACTAAATGGGGGTCTCTAATAAACTGGCCACTCAGTATATAGTGCAAGAGTCCTATCCTTCGGCAGCAGATCCACAGCTGAACGGCTGCATCACAGGTCAGACGACTTGTAGTCACTTAAATGGAAGCCGTCCGCACGGAATCCACCTGAAAATGGAGCATGCTGCAAGGTTTTTTCCCTGCAAGCGGAAAATTGCAATCGATTCCCGCTCGTGTGCGGGGAAAACCGCTTTTCCATAGAATGCTATGGCCGGGTATTTGCTGCGGAATTCGGAGACGGACGCCCGCTCTGGATTCCACAATACAAATCCGGCCGTGTGCAGTCGGCCTTAGTTGCTGCTGACAAGCTTTTAGAGGGGAGGCATAAGTTGTGCATGGAGAAGAGGGGTAGTAGCGTTAAATACATGTACAGCCATGGCCCTGCTGTGACTACAGATATGTCAGCAGTTACGGCCCCGATAACACATCTATATCCCGCGCTGTCATGTCAGGCCTTATCTGCCGCGCTTACTCTTCATTTCCAACCACACTATGGCCGCTCCTGATAATGTTCTGAGAATGGCCCCACAATCAGATCACTGATCTGAACAGAAAGAGCCTTGTGACTATCTGTAAGCTGCCTAATCAAGATCACACAGATGTAGCAGAGCCGGATTTGTCATTTTACTATTTCTTCTGCACATACTGTAATAACTTCATCCACAGATTGTGATTCCACCGTGTGAAAAGTGCGATTGTCCTCAGTGAGAGAAACCAAGTAATCTTGTAGATATGATACCTTTTAATGGCCAACAAAAATACATGATGTTATAGCGAGCTTTCCAGCCTACTTAGGGTTCTTACATAATCCTGAGGAAGAACCCGAGGGGTTGGAAAGCTTGCTGTAACATCACATATTTTGTTAGCCATTAAAAGGTATCATATCTACATGACTACGTGGTTTCTCTTGCCGGCAATCACACATTACTGGCTAACACCGTACCAAACTTCTGTCTTACCACCATGTGACAAACTTGGCTCTACTACATCACTTACTGTAAGTATGAATTCTGCAAAGCTGAGTTTGTCAAATAGGACTATGTGTTTCTGGAAGGGGCTGCCCCACACCCTCCCTTACTACGTAACTGGCTCAGCCGCTTGGAATCAGCAATTCCAGCAACCTGACTGGTGAATCAGTCAACCCAAACAACCAATTAGGTTCCTGGAATTGCTGATTAGAGCAGAAGTGGGGAAGAAAAAGTTAATATACTGACAGCGGCATTTAAAGCCCCCGAACACCCCTTCCGCGGGGAGATCGGGGGAGCTGTGCAGGTGTCATGGCTGCCGGGGGCCTTCTGAAAGGCCCCAGGGCTGCCTTGAGAGACTGCCTATCAAGCCATCCCTGTGGGGTGGCTTGATAGGCTACCTGTTAGACTGCAGTATGACATAATGCTATAGCATTACATCATACTGCAGGAGCGATCAAAGCATCCCATGTTGTAGTCCCCAGGGGGACTTAAAAGTAAAGTGAAAAAAAGAGCAATAAAGTTTTTTAACTGTAAAAAAATATATATATAAGTAATAAAAGTTTAAAATCACCCCTCTTTTGCCATATCTATAATTAAAAAGTCTAAATAATAACATAAAAGTACATATTTGGTATTGTCGCGTTCGTAAAAGTCCGATCTATCAAAGTAGCACATTATTTTTCCTGCACGGTGAATATCGTCCGAAAAAAAAAAGAAAGAACGCCAGAAATGCACTTTTTCAGTCACCCTGTCTCCCAGAAAAAACTCAATAAATAGCAATCAAAAAGTTGTACGTATTCCGAATTAGTATCAACGGAAACTACAGGACATTCCACAAAAAATGAGCCATCGCTGAACTACGTCGACGGAAAAATAAAAAAGATATTGTGCGCACCAGATGACCGCAGAAAATAATTTAAAAAAATTTAATGTCTTTGAAAAAAAAAAGAATTAGTAAAAAGAACAAAAAAAAAAAAAAAAAACACGATACAAGTTTGGTATTATAGTAATCGTACCGACCCATAGAATAAAATTATCATGTCGCTTTTGTTGCAGTTTGTGTGCCGTAGAAACAAGACGCACTAAAAGATGGCGGAATGTCATTTTTTTTTTTCATTTTACTTCACTTAGAATTTTCTTATAGTTTTTTACTAAATTATTTGGTACATTAAATAGCACGATTGAAAAAAAACAACTTGCCCCTCAAAAAACAAGCCCTCATGCAGCGAAATCTATGGATAAATAAAGGAGTTTGTTTTGTTTTTTTTTTTTTTTTTAAGGAAGGGGGGGCGCCTGTCCGCTTTTCCAAAGTGTCTAGAAAAGGGGCAAGGTATGAGTAAAGTGATGGTTTTGAGACAGATTTTAAAAAATGCGACTTTAAAAAGCTGCAAAATTTGTCATGATCACAGTCTTGTAGCTGGTTGGTGTAAAAATTGACTCCACCTTTTTACACATAAGAGGACCAATTTATCAGCAGGTCGCACACGATAAATTCCCAATACTTTGGCATTTTGATCAAGTTTTTCATTATCATTTAAAGCATCATTATCATAGAGCATTCCCTTGCTGCAGACTAGAAAGGGTTAACAGTCAGTATATCTACTGATTCCGGGCTGTCCTGCCTGGGAGTCCATTTCTGTTAGTCAGGTGTGTATGAAGGAGGCGCTGACTTGTGAGCTGCCCCCTTCTGGGTTTAATCTCCCTCAGAGTTTTAGGGACAAAATATGGCGAGGTGAATTTGTGGAACCCCTGGCCTTATTGCTGTCAGCAAACGAGTTTGCGACAAAGTCCGATAAAAAGGAGGACGGGCGTCGGAGAACTCCGGGGAAACCTTGTAATAATTGGCTACAAGCCTTTTGTAGGTTTGCTGCCGTTTTGTCACAACGTTCACAAGTCAGTGCTTCCGGGTTATTTCAGCAGATCAACTCAATTTCACAAGGTTTATCCAAAAATTAGCAACTTATCCAGAACGTTAAATAGTGTCAAGGATGACTGCCCCTGGATGAACCTAATGCTCCCTCCATGGCTGCCGTCTAATTTCATATCGCAGTCTTCCGGCACCGCTTGCCTGGCTTTCGCAGAGACTTCGGCTTCGCCTTTAATGAGGGCCAATGTAAGTGGTTACAGAATTGTAGATGCCACCATGAATGCTCCTTTTATGGTGCGTTGCATAAAATGTTGCCATGTTTTACAAGAGGCGCTATGCTTAACGTCCATCCCTCTGGTAAAGTATTTTTACCCAAAAGCCTTGACACCAGTGTGGATTCCAAGAATGCTTCCCTGGCTGGAAGTCTACCCAGACCATTTGAAGGCCCGGCTGATTAGTTTGGGTTTTCAGGACGGGTTTTTTTAGTCCTAAATTTACAGGTTCAGGTTGTCCATGGGTTAAAAATGTAAAGCCTGTGGATACACATAATGACATTGTTGTAACTGAAACTGAAAGAGGTGGCTGAGGGGCGCGTGGCTGGACCTTATGATAGTCTAATATTGGCAAAAGTGGGACCATCTCCACTAGGGGTTGTCCCAAAAAATGATTCGAATAGTTTTTGTATTCTTCATCATTGATCCTACCGCACTAATGTGTCACTCAGTGATGAGAATGATACTCATTTACCATCCATTGAATATGCTTCTTTTGATTCAGCGTTGGTTTTGTTAAGGCGCTAGGGTCAGAATGCCTTATTAGCCAAACTAGATATCAAATTTGTTTTTCGCCTTTTACCTGCTAGTCCCTCTGGCTAGAATTCTTTAGGTCGCCAGTGTGAAGGGAAGTTTTACTTCATATCTGCCTCCCTATGGGGTTTTCTTTATCCTATTTTTCCTTTGAGGCCTTGTCGTCTTGTCTACAGGGGGGTTGTGACACGGGAGTTTCCATCAGTTGGCATCATGCACTAGTTCGGTGATTTTTTATTGGTCGTCCAGATACTCCTGAGTGTAAATTGGCCCTTGCTGCTTTCCGTAAGATTGCAGATTTTTTTGGTATCTCTCTGGTACACGAGAAAACAGTTTTCCCCGCGTGCTAATTTTTAGGCATTACTAATGATAGCAGTACTATGGAAGCGCTTTTGCCACAAGACAAATTACGGAGACTACGTAATCTCTTGAGTATGGCACTACGTCGTGAAAAAAGGTTATGTTTTTTAAAAGAACTACAATCTCTCTAAGGACAATTGGTCTTTGCCACAAGGTGATTCAGACTGGTAAAAAAAATTTTTTCAAAGATTGTTTATTGCCACCAAGTGCCTTAAATCTCCTCCTTCACACGTATGTTCTCGTACCTTAACCCCTTAATGATGTGGCCCCTCCCCCCCCCCCCCTCATATTTGATTTTTCCTCCCCTCTTTTAAAAAATCATAACTCTTATTTATCCATCGACGTCGCTGTATGAGGGCTTGTCTTTTGCGGGACAAGTTGTATTTTTCAATGGTGCTATTTAAAGTACCATATAATGTGATGAAGAACTTAAAACTAATTCTAAGTGGAGTAAAATGAAAAAAATAAATAAACGACATTCCGCCATCTTTCAGTGCATCTTGTTTCTATGGTGCACAAACTGCAACAAACACGACATGATAACTTTATTCTATGAGCCGGTATGATTACTACGATACCAAACTTGTAAAGTTTTCTTTTTTGCTGTACTACTTTTATTTATTTTTTTCAAAGACATTTAATTTTTTCAAATTATTTTCTGCTGTATCTTCTGCGCGCAATAACTCTATTTTTCCGTCGATGTAGTTGTGCGAGGGCTCATTTTTTGCGTGATGTCCTGTAGTTTACATTAGTACCAATTTGGAATACATACGACTTTTTGATCGCTTTTTATTGCATTTTTTCTAGGAGACAGGGTGACTTAAAAAGTGCATTTCGGGCGTCCTTATTTAGGACGACGTTCATCGTGCGGGGTAAATGAGGCGCTACTTTAATAGATTGGACTTCCACAGACATGGTAATACCAAATATGTATTTTTCTTTCATGATTTAGATTTTTTACTCTAGATAGGGCAAAAGTGGGGTGATTTAAATTTCTATTTTTTTTTTTTTTTACAATTAATAAAACTTTATTGATCTTATTTTTATTTTTAGCCCCCATAAACAGCTGATGCCCGCGCTGTATGAAGAGAGGTCGCACCGCGATCTCTCTTCATACATAGCCCGACGCTGCAGGACGTAAATGTTAAAAAGGACTTAGCAATTTGGTTAGAATTTTTGTCTGATTTTCCTGGTCATTCAATTTGGCAGGCTGATTTTGTTGAAGTCCAAGTCTTGCTTTTATTTACTGATACATCAGGTACTCATGGAGATGGGGTGTTCTGGGATGGGCATTGGTCGGCTGAGTCACGGCATGTGTCCTGGGTCAACAACAGCGTGACTAAGAATGTAGTGTTACTAGTGTCACTAACTAACTGTGGCAGTGGCAGTACACCTTTGGGGTTAGTATTTTTCTAATAAGCAGAATGCAGTCCTAAGCTGTCACTCATGACCTGAAGGTTGCAGGTTCAATCCCCGCTTGGTTCAGGTAGCCGGCTCAAGGCTGACTCAGCCTTCCATCATTCCGAGGTCAGTAAAATGAGTACCCAGCTTGCTGGGGGGTAATAAACAAATTACCTGAAAGCGTTGCAAAATAAGTTGGTGCTATAAAAACAACAAGTCCCCCTTCCTACTGATAACAAAAATGATGTGTTTGCCATTAACTGTCAGTCATCAAAATCCGATCCAAAAGTAGTTATTGCATCATCTGGTAGGTTATATTTACGCTTGACTATTTTGTTGAATGAGGTATGTGTTATGGACGCAGCAATGTAATTACAAATGCCTTGTCTCATCTTCAGATGCAGAGGTTTCGGGAAGCACCGGATGACATGTTGGGCTTGGAGTGGCCAATACATCTATGGGGTCTGATATGGGACTGATGTATCAACCACTGGCTCGTTCAGTCGCTCCCAAGAAATGGCAAGATTATCACTCGGACGGGAAATTATGGTCAAAATGTTGTTCTGTGAAGTAGATTGATATATTTACTCATGGTGTGAGCGGACCGCTATCCTCCTTATACTCTCTTTATGGTCGGGGTCGGTCGTACAGCTATGTTAGGAAACAACTGGAATTTCATGTTTTCAGACCTGCCATAACGTTCACACAATTAATTCTTATTTTCAGGTTAAACAGTTGGTTGAAGGCCATAAATGTAAGACGTCTGGGCCGATCGTCTGCCTCCTATTTCACTTATTAGGTGAATTAGTATCTGTCTCGCCTCAGGTTTGCTTTTCAGAGTACAAACATTGTTGTTTCATCGTGCCTTTATATTGGGTTTTTTCTTCAGTGCGCTTCGCATTGGCGAGTTTAAGCTTTTGTTAAAGAATTGCTGTGTTGATCTAAAACGGATACCGTAGATCGGGTCGAGGGGTTTGGATTCAGGCGAACATTTTGGTAAATTCAGATCTATATCCAGTTCATAATTTCTTGTGTTTTGTTGAATCTCGGCCCTTATGTGGCGGTTCTCTAGTAATTCATGCCGATTG